>NC_135954.1:17683349-18026682 GCF_053455715.1 Rhinoraja longicauda
GGTGATATAGTCAAATATAAACAAATAGCAGCTGAATACAACAGCCTGAGGAATAGTGTGTTTTATCCTCCAATTCCCATGACTGTACAGAGCATGAACAGAGAATGCAATACTTTAAATAGAAATAAAGAACTGCACATGCTGGTTTATACCAAAGATAGACACAAAGTGTTGGAGTAACTCAGGGGACAGGCAGCATCTCAGAAGAAAAAGGATGGGTGACTTTTCGGGTCCTGACTCCTTAGCAGTCTGAAGAAGTCTCCCGACTTCACCTATCCTTTTTCTCCAGAGATGCTGCCTGACCCCCTGAGTTACTCCAGCACTTTGTGTCTAACTCATGTAAATACTTTAAATTTGATGAGCCTATTTGATTAAAAGCTTTGCATTTTCACAAACTGACAAATATTGACTAAGTGGTTAGGATCCTTAATCTTTCTGCAATTGATTTAAAGGGTCTCTTGAGAATGCACAAAGAACAAAGTGGAGATTTGTCATGGGCCACAGGATTATATTGAACAATTGGTAAAAAATGGGAGATCAATGGCAGACGGGAATTAATCCAGTTAAGTGCAAGGTGATGAACCAATAGGAGTTATACATGATGAATGGTAAGACCAAAAGGAATATTAAGGAAGAGATGGGACTTGCTGTGCAAATCGAAAGATCCCAGAAGCTGGCAGGACAGGTGGAAAAAGTAGTACAGAAGGTAAATGGGAGACTTGTGTTTATTAGCTGGAGCTACGAATGAATATAAATACAGGAAGGTGATGGAATATCGACTTCTCCAACTTTAGATAGTTCCTCTGTCCCTCTCTTCCCCTCCTCCTTCCCAGATCTCCCTCTATCTTCCTGTCTCCACCTATATCCTTCCTTTGTCCCGCCCCCCTGACATCAGTCTGAAGAAGGGTCTCGACCCGAAACGTCACCCATTCCTTCTCTCCCGAGATGCTGCCTGACCTGCTGAGTTACTCCAGCATTTTGTGAATAAATACCTTCGATTTGTACCAGCATCTGCAGTTATTTTCTTATTGTACAACTGTATAAATCGCTGCTGGAATACTGTGTACAGTTTTGGTTGCCTCGCGACAGGAAGAATGTGACTGCATTGGAGAATGTGCACAGGAGAATCACCAGGACGGTGCATGGCCTGGACATTTACTAGGAGTGACTGAATAGGCAGGTTTTGCTTTAGTTTTTTTTAGAAAGACAGCGAGGAAACAGGCCCTTCAGCCCACTGAGTTCACGCCAACCAGCGATCAGCCCATACAATAGCACTATCCTACACACTGGGAGCAATGTTCATTTTTTTTTCAACTGAAAAAGATAACCTTCAAACCTGTACGTCTTTCGAATGTGGGAGGAATGTGGTGCACCCGGAGAAAACCAAGGCGGTCGCAGGGAGAATGTACAAACCCCATAGTCAGGATCAAACCCGGGTCTCTGGCACTGTAAGTCAGCAACTCTACTGCTACGACACCTTTCCTAGGTGCAGAGGAGGCTGAAACATAGAAACATAGAAATATAGGTGCAGGAATAGGCCATTCAGCCCTTCGAGCCAGCACTGTCATTCAATATGATCATGGCTGATCTTCTAAAATCAGTACCCCGTTCCTGCTTTTTCCCCATGTCCCTTGATTTCTTTAGCCCTAAGAGCTAAATCTAACTCTCTCTTGAAAACATTCAGTGAATTGGACTCCACTGCCTTCTGTGGCAGAGAATTCCACAGATTCACAACTCTCTGGGTGAAAACGTTTTTCCTCGTCTCAGTCCTAACAACCCCTTATTCTTAAATAAGTCCTAACTACCCCTCATTTTTCCTGCATCTACCCTGTCCAATTCTCTAAGAGTTTTTTTATGTTTGTATAAGATCCCCTCTCATCCTTCTAAATTCCAGTGAATCCAAGCCCAGTCAACCCATTCTTTCATCATATGTCAGTCCCACCATCCCGGGAATTAACCTGGTGAACCTACGCTGAACTTCCGCCATAGCAATAATGTCCTTCCTCAAATTAGGAGACCAAAATTACACACAATACTCCAGGTGTGGTCTCAGGGCCCTGTACAACTGCAGTAGGACCACCTTGCTCCTAAACTCAAATCCTCTCGCAATGAAGGCCAACATGCCATTAGCTTTCTTCACTGCCTGCTGTACCTGCATGCTTACTTTCAGTGTATGGAAGAACTGCAGATGCTGGTTTAAATCGAAGGTAGACACAAAATGCTGGAGTAACTCAGCGGGACAGGCAGCATCTCTGGAGAGAAGGAATGGATGGCGTTTCGGGTCGAGACCCTTTTTCAGACTGATGTCAGGGGAGTGGGCGGGACAGAGATAGAATGCGACTGATGACCAGCACACCCAGGTCTCGTTGCACCTCCCCTTTTCCTAATCTGACACCATTCAGATAATAATCTGTCTTCCTGTTCTTGCCACCAAAGTGGATAACCTCACATTTATCCACATTAGACTGCCCACTCACCCAACCTATACAAGTCACCCTGCAGCTTCATAGCATCCTCCTCGCAGCTCACACTGTGACCCAGCTTTGTGTCATCCGCAAACATGGAGAAGTCACATTTAATTCCCTCGTCTAAATCGTTAATATATATTGTAAATAACTGGGGTCCCAGCACAGAGCCTTGCGGCACTCCACTGGTCACTGCCTGCCATTCTGAAAAGGACCCGTTAATTCCTACTCTTTGCTTCCAGTCTGCCAACCAGTTCTCTATCCATGTCAATACCCTACCCCCAATACCAAGTGCTCTAATTTTGCACTAATCACCTTGTCAAAGGCTTTTTGAAAGTCCAGATACACCACATCCACTGGCTCTCCCTTATCTATTCTACTTGTTACATCCTCAAAGAATTCCAGAAGATTAGTCAAGCATGATTTCCCCTTCATAAATCTATACTGACTTTGACTGATCCTGTCACTGCTTTCCAAATGTGCTGCTGTAACATCTTTAATAATTGACTCAAGCATCTTCCCCACTACTGATGTCAGGCTAACTGGTCTATAATTCACTGTTTTCTCTCTCCCTCCTTTCTTAAAAAGAAGGGTTACATTGGCTACCCTCCAGTTCACAGGAACTGATCCAGAGTCGAGAGAACATTGGAAAATGATCACCAATGCATCCACGATTTCTTGAGCCACCTCCTTGAGTACTCTGGGATGCAGACCATCAGGCCCTGGGGATTTATCTGTCCAGGGGAACTAACAGAGGTACATAAAATTAGGAGGGGCACAAGATAGGTAGAAGGATACCTTTTCCCATGGCAGTGGAATCTAAAATTAGAGTACAAAGATTTAGGATGAGGAAGAGATTTAGAGGGATCCCGAGGAGGAACTTTCTCATCCAGAGTATGGTTGGAATTTACTTGAATTGGTGGTGGAGATAGGTTCTCTCACATATAAAAAATATTTGTATAAGCCCTTAAATTGTGAAGGCATAGTAAACTGCTGACCAAGTACTGGTATATGGGTTTAGTCTAGATCGGTACCTGATTGTTGAACATGATGGGCCAAAGGGCCTGTTTCTTTGCTGTACAACTCTATAATCTATGATAATAAATAATCACCATTGTAAGACTCCAACGCAAGAAAAGGGCAACTCTGGTTCCAGTAAATGTGTGATAAAAAAGTAATAATAAAATCCTTCAAAAGACAATGGTGAACCTAGGCATAAATTCGTATTTCCATTACAGAAAACACCAGGAGAGCTACATGAGATTACTGACGGTGTAAATGTAACTTTTTACAAATTTTTGCTATTGCTTTTGCACGTGATGTTCTAACCAAGAACAACCAGTTCATCAAAAATCCAACAACCCTTCATCCTCTTTATGGTTGTGATTTTGAATTCCTTTTTTTCCCATTACTGAGAGTGATTGTTGAATTAAGTAGCACTGACTCCTACTGGCTGGGCTGTGATATGCAGATTGATGACTTTATACTGGAAATTTCCACTGTAAACATGGACTCAGGAATTATAACAGACTTTATAATAGAAGGCACTGCTACAAAAACATAAAACAGTAACAACAGACAGTAAAGATCTGTTGGCAGGAAGCATGCAAGTACTGTAGATAAAATATCATATGATGATATATAAAACTATATGAAATATCGCTTTATGTTATTTACAAACTGTTTAGTATTCATTTCATTTCTTGTGTGAGCTTTGCATACACCGAAAAGATTTAGGCTTCTACCTGATCATACCAGAGTCATGTTATCCGAACACGCGAAATAGTATTGCAGATGAGGCTGATAGTTAGTGAAGTTTATCAGTGGCACAGATGCTGTCTGAAACACAGCATGTTGCTCAGCTTTAACGACCTGCACCTTCAATAATATTTTGAAGCTCTCATTACTAATTTGGGACAATGACAAGAAATAAAGAACCATAGAAAGACAATTTTTCACCCAGAGAATTGTGAATTTGTGGAATTCTCTGCCACAGAGGGCAGTGGAAGCCAAATCACTGGATGGATTTAAGAGAGAGTTAGATAGAGCTCTAGGGGCTGGAGGAATCAAGGGATATGGGGAGAAGGCAGGCACGGGTTATTGATTGTGGACGATCAGCCATGATCACAATGAATGGCGGTGCTGGCTCGAAAGGCCGAATGGCCTCCTCCTGCACCTATTTTCTATATTTCTATAATTTGTGAATTTTTATTCATTCTTACAATTGTTGACAAGGGGAGAAGACCTTGTTGATGCAATATCACAATATGAATGGTCACTAGGGATTGGCACCTGAGCAGTCATTTCCCTCAACAGTCCTTTACTGACCAGTTCCATTCCTGATCTCCACAGGTGACTTCTCTTCCCAACCCCCATGTCCAGCTTCACTCATTGATCCCTATGTTCAACCTCCTTCCACCCCGACAGGGGCCTGGATTCTCCATCATTCACCTTATCTTCCCCTCAGACCATAGGCCCCAGTCCTCGGCCACTTACCTGATCTCTCAATGTCTCATCACTCCTGGCACAAGTATTTCAGTGAGGGTCCTTGCTAGTGAGGCAGTGCAGTGTGGGTTCATGAGGTTAATCCCCGGGATGGCGGGACTGTCATATGAGGAAGGAGTGGAAAGACTGGGCTTGTATTCACTGGAATTTAGAAGTATCAGAGGGAATCTTATAGAAAACACATAAAATTATAAAAGGACTGGACAAGCTAGATGCAGGAAAAATGGTCCCAATGTTGTGGGAGTCCAGAACTAGGGGCCACGGTCTAAGAATAAAGGGGAGGCCATTTAAAACTGAGATGAGAAAAAACATTTTTCACCCAGAGGGTTGTGAATTTGTGGAATTTTCTGCCACAGAAGGCAGTGGAGGCCAATTCACAGGATGAATTTAAAAGCGAGTTAGATAAAGCTCTAGGGGATAGCAGAATCAAGGGATATGGGGAGAAGGCAGGCACAGGTTACTGATTGTAGATGATCAGCCATGATCACAATGAATGGCGGTGCTGGCTCGAAGGGCCAAATGCCCTCCTCCTGCACCTATTTTCTAAGATTCTATGTTTCTATGGACCTCCTTCCTGCATTCCCCTACATGCCATGACCTTTCTATCAGATCCTTCTATCTGCTCTGCTCAGCTACTTCAATCTCCAATTCAACCAGCTACTTCCATTTCTCATTGACCACCATGCGGACACTGATCAGATGGCCATTATGCCTCTGTCTCTTCCATTTCACCAAAGCCAGGCTTGACCCTGAGCAGCAATAGTTCCTTGGTGGAGGTGGTCTGTGTTGACACTTTGGGGTGGCACGGTGGCGTAGCAGTAGAGTTGCTGCCTCACAGCACCAGAGACCCAGGTTCGATCCTGACTGCAGGTGCAGTCTCAATGGAACTTGTACGTTCTCCCCGTGACCATGTGGGTTTTCCCCGGGTGCTCCGGTTTCCTCCCACACTCCGAAGGCACACAGGGTTGTAGGTTAATTGGCTTTGGTAAAGATTATAAATTGTTCTTCATGTGTAGGATAGTACTAGTGTACAGGGATTGCTCGGCGGTGCAGGCTTGGTGGTCCGAATGGCCAGATACCACGCTGTGTCTCTAAACTAAACATGTGGCTTGAATGTTACTTGTCAGTTTTCAGCTGTATCGCACATATTGTCCAGGCCTCCTTCCTTGTCGGCATGCACTGATGGACTGTGTTGTGAATGAAACATACCACTGTGCGCTCATTAGTTTTGATCTGCAGTTGGAGTGATGTTCCAGCAGAAGATATCAGATGTGCAGTTTCAACCAAAACGATATTCCAATTAAGAAATCTCCTGTGTTCTGAAGCTGTTTTGTGAAGTGTCCTATCATTCGGCACTTCAAAACGGAGTCATAGAAAAATAGAAAATCGGTTCCTCCTCGGGATCCCTCTAAATCTCTTCCTCATCCAGCTACATTTCCATAAACCTGTATTGCAGGATAACTGTAATATTCTGTAGCATGGATCCCAAACTGAGGTTTTTCATTCAATTTTATGGATCTTTCTCCTACACTGTTCGTCTGCCTTCTTTCCTGGCTCATAAGATTATCAGATCATTACCAAAAGAGGAAAATTGGAAGGGTGTCTAGTTAAAGCACTTCAAGATATGAAACACTTGGGTGCAAATTGTTTGACTATACATCTCGCAAGAAACATACAGTACATCCTTGCCTCAAGCTTTTATATTATAACTTCCAAACAATAACGGGCTGGATTATGTGGCATGCAAGTACGGGTCATTTGGATTCAGGCCAGATAATGTTTTAGATTAAAACAACATAATTTTTATTTTCATTTGAGTGCCTTAGACGTGTGGTGTGAGTTCCAAGACATGGAGTGTGAGTGCCTAGGCTGGTGGTGAAAGTGAAACATACACTGATATTTCCTCTTCTCAGTCACCAAAGCTCCATTATCTGATCCTCTCTGGAAGCTGATATGTTCCTTTAGAAATGTCATAGACAGACAAAATCTTGGAATATTTGGCAAAACCACTGTCCAAAAAATTGCTTCAACTTCAAAATATCTAAGCAAGAAAGGATGATTTGGAAAGTGGAATCAACTGATTACTGATGACTAGTGGATTGTGTTCACAATTGACTCAAGCTTTGGATCAGAACACTTTTCTTGTAAATTAATCTTTTAAGGCTGGAATTAATAAGGGAGATCAAGAATAAAGTGCAGTTATTTGAAAAAAACTACAAGCTTAAATACGTTCCTTGAAATTTATTTTATAAAATACCATAATATTGTAACATAAACCAACATAAATTACTACAATCGTTTGGTTGACTGCATGTGTCTCAGTAATGGAAATTTCAATCCATGCTACTTCAGAATACAGGCACCTTGAGTTTTACTTCCGTTTGATTTATGTGTTTTTGAAATAACGCGCTTGTTCCTTTAATACCAGAGTTTGATTTACACTAGCTTATTTTTGTAATAACGCACTCAAATTTACTGCTGACAGCAGAGTCGCATATATGTTGAATTTGTGCATTTTTGAATTACACATTGCTTTTCCAGCATGTATAAAATGAGAGGTGCGTGTACATCATATGAATCAGTGATGGAAGAATAACACCCATAGGCAGCTTCATATGTCTGTTCATGCCTCTGCAATGAAGCCATGGGAAAAGTAGAAAATACTGCCATTTTGCAGCACAGTCTGTCTCCTTAGAGTTATTAACACATCCACAAACTTCAAAAGTTCCAAAAAAAATTGCCAAAGACTTGAAGATTTTCCTGTATCATTTTGCTTGAAACCAGCACATTGATCACATGTGAAAAGGCATTCCCATTATCAACCGTTTTTCATTTCCAAATGTTTTGGCTTCTTCAGCAGATATGGTATTGCCATTCAAGCTGTTTAGGAAAACAATTAGGACAAGTTAAAACCTACTCCAGAGATATGGACTAAGTAACATTCCTTGATAAAAGGATTTACACTGCTTATATTACTAAAATGATGCTCAAATTTCAACATAGATGAGGGATTGAGGAACTAAGTCATTCAGAGGTTTCAAAAAGGTTTCAAAGGTCTTTTATTGTCACGTGTACCAATTAAGGTGCAGTGGTATGCCAAATACCTTAGAGCCATACTAAAAAAGCAACAAGACACACAACTATATTAAACTTAACATAAACATCCACCACAGTGGATTACCCACATTCCTCACTGTGATGGAAGGCAATAAAGTCTAATCTTTTTCCCTCATTTTTCTCCCGCAGTCGGGGCAGTTGAACCATCCGTTGGGGCGATCGAAGCTCCCGCAGCCGGCGATCAAAGCTCCCGTGTCGGAGCGATCAAAGCACCCACGTCAGGGCGATCAAAGCTCCCGCATCAGGGCGGTTGAGACTCCCGCGTGGAGGCGGTCGAAGCTCCTGCGGCTTGGAGTTCCCGAAGTCGGTCTCTGACCAGAGACCGCATGCTCCACAATGTTAAAGTCCGCAGGCTCCCACAGTAGAGCTCAGAGGTCGATCCCTGGCAAAGGGATCGCGGGCTCCGCGATGTTAAAGTCCCGTAGGCTCCGCGCGGTGGAGCTCTCGAATTCGGTCTCCAGCAAAGGCCGCCAACTCCTCGATGTTAGGCCACAGTGCGGACGGAGATACGATACGGAAAAAAAATCGCATCTCCGTCGAGGTAAGGGATTAGAAAAAGTTTCCCCAACCCCCTCCCCCACCCCCCACATAAAACAAGCTAAAGAACACTAAAAGCATACATTTAACACACACTAAAAAAAACGACGAAGAAGAAAGGGACAGACAGGCAAAATGGTTAGGAAAAAATTAGGACAAGTTCTAGCCTACTCCAGACATGCTTAGAGTCCCATTTCTTTATAAAAGGACAAAGATTTACATTGCTTATAGTATGGTATGGTACTTTATTTGTCACATGTACCGATTACAGTGAAATTCATTTTTGTACACAGTTATGGAGTCATAAAATCACAGAGTGACGCAGTGTGGAAACAGGCCCTTCGACCCAACTTGCCCACACCGGCCAACATGTCCCAGCTACACTAGTCCCACCTGCCTGTGCTTGGTCCATATCCCTCCAAACCTATCCTATCCATGCACCTGTCTAACTGTTTCTTAAACGATGGGATAGTCCCAGCCTCAACTACCTCCTCTGGCAGCTTGTTCCATACATGCACTACACTTTGTGTGAAAAAGTTACCCCTCGGATTCCAATTAAATCTTTTCCCCTTCACCTTGAACCTGTCCTCTGGTCCTCGATTTCCCTACTCTGGGCAAGAGACTCTGTGCATCTACCTGATCTATTCCTCTCATGATTTTGTACACCTCTATAAGATCACCCCTCATCCTCCTGCGCTCCAAGGAATCGAGACCCAGTCTACTCAACCTCTCCCGATAGCTCACACCCTCTAGTCCTGGCAACATCCTCGTAAATCTTTTCTGAACCCTTTCAAGCTTGAAAATATCTTTCCTATAATATGGTGCCCAGAACTGAACACAATATTCTAAACGCAGTCTCACCGATGCCTTATACGACTGCAACATGACCTCCCAATTTATATACTCAATACTCTGACTGATGAAGGCCAATGTGCCAAAAGCCTTTTTGACCACCTTATCTACCTGCGACTCGACCTTCAAGGAACCATGCACCTACACTCCTAGATCCCTCTGCTCTACAACACTTCCCAGAGGCCTACCATTTACTGTGTAGGTCCTGCCCTTGTTAGACGTCCCAAAATGCAACACTTCAAACTTCTCTGTATTAAGTTCTAAAGGATGCTCAAACTTCAACATAGATGAGAGGATTGAGGAATTGAATCAATTATATCTTCATGCCTTTTCTCCAGAGGTGAATGTGAAGGACATGTGATTTTACAAACAGTCTGCTAGAAATATCCATCTCTACCACAGTTGAAAGGCTGGTTAGTCCTTCAAAAAGCCAATTTTTATGGGCTTCATAGGGAAGACCAGGCAAGGCAATGCAAAGTTCATAAGGTCATAAGTGTTAGAAGTAGAATTAGGCCATTCGGCCCATCAAGTTTACTCCGCCATTCAATCATTGCTGATCTATCTCTCCCTCCTAACCCCATTCTCCTGCCTTCTTCCCTTAACCTCTAAACAAGAATCTATCTATCCCTGCCTTAAAAATATCCACTGACAGCCTCCACAGCCTTCTGTGGCAAAGAATTCCACAGATTCACCAGCCTCTGACTTAAGAAATTTCTCCTCACCTCCTTCCTAAAAAAAGTTATTTAATTCTGTTATGACCTCTAGTCCTAGATTCTCCCACGAATGGAAACATCCCCTCTCCACTTCCACTCTATCTATGCCTTTCACTATTCTGTATGCTTCAATGAGGTCCCCCCTCATTCTTCTAAACTCTACCGAATACAGTCCCAGTGCCGACAAACGCTCATCATAGTTTAACCTACTAATTCCTGAGATCATTCTTGTAAACCTCCTCTGGACCTTCTCCAGAGCTAGCACATCCTTCCTCAGATATGGTGCCCAAAATTGCTCACAATATTCCAAATACGGCCTTTCCAGCGTCTTATAGAGCCTCAGCATTACATCACAGTTCAAGGTTTCAAGGTCTCAAGGTCAGTTTATTGTCACATGTACCAATTAAGGTACAGTGAAATTCAAATCACCATCCAGCCATACTGAAAAAAGCAACAAGACACACAACTTCATAAAAGTTAACATAAACATCCACCACATTCCTCACTGTGATGGAAGGCAATAATTTATTCTCCCGCAGTCGGGGCAGTCGAACCATCCGCAGTCGGGGCGATCGAAGCTTCCGCTGCCGGCAATTGAAGCCCCCGTGTCAGGGCAGTCAAAGCTCCTGCAGCTTGGAGTTCCTGAAGTCGGTCTCTGACCAGAGACCACAAGCTCCGCGATGTTAAAGTCCGCAGGCTCCCGCGGTAGAGCTAAGTGGTCAATCGCTGGCAAAGGGATTGCGGACTCCACGATGGTAAGTCCGCAGGCACCTGCGGTGGAGCTCCCGAAGTCGGCCTCCAGCAAAGGCCGCCAATTCCTCAATGTTAGGCCACAGTGCAGACAGAGATACGATACGGAAAAAAATTGCATCTCCGTCGAGGTAAGAGATTAGAAAAAGTTTCCCCCAACCCAACCCCCCCACATAAAACGAGCTGAAGACCACTAGAACATACATTTAGCACATACAAACAAACAACAAAAGAAGGGACAGACTGTTGGGAAGGCAGCTATTGCGCCACCCGGTGGTCAAACCAGAGCACTCATTTCCAATTACAAAGATACTCTGAATCAACCTTTAGATCCCAGCACCTTCTAACTCAGACGGACAAATGTTTCATGTAAGATATTATGAGATTCCAGTTGCAAAACCGTTTATTATAGATTATTATTTCCAAAAGATCATTTTAGTGTTGCAAGGAAGATTGCTTAAGGTCAATGCCACAGTGAAGCATGTCTACCATGGATCTAGTCATGTGCTTTAGTGCTTGATTCTTGTCAATTAATGTGCTGGTTTTCAAATATGTTTCTGACAATATGTTTCGAAAACAGCTTTACACAGGAGCAAAGGCACTTCATTCTCAGTCATCACAGCTTCAAAGGGATGACAATATGGATAATCTGGGAATTAGATTTATGCTTGAATTAGAAATATGTTGTAAGGTTAAAGTGAAAGGCAGGAGGTGTGGGTGTAATTGTGCAGCTTTGTAGTTGAGTTTAGAGATACAGCATGGAAATGGGCCTTTTGGCTCAGAGTCCACGCTGACTTTTGATCACCCTTCCCTCCCAACTCCATGACATCCCACTTTCCATCTCCCTACACACTAGGTGCAATTGACAGAGACCAATTAACCTGCAAACCCACACGTCTTTGTGCCTGTTTCCAGACAGTGAGATTTTGCTTACCAGATCTCTTGAATTGTTGTATTTTCATTGAGTGCCTCCAGGAAATAGTTTGCTCCAACAGCTGTGATTTTGTTGTTTATCAGCCTGTTGAAATACAATATATTTCATTTTCTCAATGAACTGTGCACTTCACATTTGAGTGCTAGTTATGACAGGCAGTGTACGTGGCAGATTGGCTGATCTTGCAGTTGCATCGATAAGGCTCATAACGTCATCTGCAGGGCAGCAGAGTGGTGCAGCAGATTGTGCTGCCTCCTCTCAGCACCAGTCACCCGGCTCATTCCTGATCTCTGCTGCGTTGTAGCTTTTGCTCATTTATCCCTATGTTTTTTTCCTCCCATGTCCTATGTTTCCTCCCATGCCCCAAAGATGTGCTGGTGGAGAGATTCAAGAGAGAAGGTTCACACCTAAAAGGTCAAACCTAAATCTGATGGAAATGCTGAATTTTACTTTAACAATAAAGTTAAAATAACAATAACAGAGAGCTAGATAGAGCTCTTAGGGCTAACAGAATCAAGGGATATGGGGAGAAAACAGGAAAGGGGTACTGATTTTGGATGATCAGCCATGATCATATTTAAAACTGAGGTGAGAAAAAACTTTTTCACCCAGAGAGTTGTGGAAGCCAAATCGCTGGATGGATTTAAGAGAGTTAGGTAGAGCTCTCGGGGCTAGCGGAATCGAGGGATATGGGGAGAAGGCAGGCACGGGTTATTGATTGGGGACGATCAGCCATGATCACAATGAACGTCGAAGGGCCGAATGGCCTCCTCCTGCACCTATTTTCTATGTTTCTATGAATGACGGTGCTGCCTCGAAGGACCGAATAGCCTACTCCTGCACCTATTTTCTATATTTTTATGTTTAACTAGCCGCTGTAAATTGTCCCCAGTGGAGGTGGGTGATAGGAGATGCAGGGAGTGCCAATGGGCATTTGAGAGAACAGGTCTTGGGGAGGTAAGTGGGAGAGTAGGAGTGTTCTGGAAGCTGGCATTGACCTAGTAGGATAAGGCATCAGGAATGCTAGAAAATTAGCCTAAGGCTTAGCCACTGAATCTGTGGCCAAGAAAAGTCCATTGACGTTCATCTTAGAACCTCCGACCCGTTGCTCACTTTCACCCAAGCACTCCCTCCCCTCTCCATCACTGTAACCTACCCAGCCCTGCAACTCACTGGACAGAATTTGTGGAATTCTCTGCCACAGAGGGCAGTGGAGGCAAAATCACTGGATGAATTTAAGAGAGAGTTAGATCGAGCTCTGGGGGCTAGTGGAATCAAGGGTTATGGGGAGAGGTTGGGCACAGGTCACTGATTGTGGATGATCACAATGAATGGGGGTGGTGGCTTGAAGGGCCGAATGGCCTCCTCCTGCACCGATTTTCTATGTTTCTATCTTCACCACCAATGGCAGCCTGAACTCAGATAGTCCCGGAGACTCTGGAATCAAAACATAATCTGCCAAAGTCAAGCAATGAGGAATATGGAAGAATGTGTCATTTAAAAAATTTCCTTTAAAAAAAAATTATATGTAAAATTTTGGAAACTTCAAAAAGGCCATTTGACTGGAGGTTTACGAGAATGATCCCAGGAATGATTGTGTAAACATATGGTGAGCATTTGACATTGGGCCTGTACTCACTGGAGCTTAAAAGGATGAGGGGAGACCTCATTGAAACTTACCGAATAGTGAAAGGCCTAATCAAGATTCTTGATTAGTCAGGGGTGTCAAGGGTTATGGGGAGAAGGCAGGAAAATGGCGTTGAGGGGGAAAGATAGATCAAACATGATTCAATGGCAGAATAGACTTGATGGGGCGAATGGCCTAATTCTGCTCCTATAACGTATGAACATACAGTATGAACAGCTGGCGGTCATGTGAAGTAAACTGCAGAGAAAGCACAGGTATGTTGGCAGCTCTACCATGGGTGCAAAGGCCAGCCATGACCCCTGACTCCCACACAGACACCAACACATGTAATCCATCCTGACACTTACCATAAGTGAAGCAGTTTTTTGTTTACCCTGACTGCTTCGGCAAACAACAATGCTGCTTCATCTGTCAACTGATTTTCTGTCAGCCTAATTTACAAAAGAAAAGATCAAAATGTTTCTGAAGTTGAGTGTTATTCTTGCACAGTAAACGAGAGTTGGAAGATAAATTCTAGAAATACTATAGAAAAAAAGACTATATATAGTAATGGTTAGCCAGAACCAGTAGGGGGAACTGTCTACGATTGCTCTATATATCTTCCCATGCTTACTACTTGTTCTCTTATGTGTAGACTTTGCACATTCTCCCCATGACTGCATGGGTTTCCTCCAGATGCTCTGGTTTCCTCCCATTTTCCAGAAATGAGGGTTGATCGGGTAATTAGAGTCATAGAGTGATACAGCGTGGAAACAGGCCTTTCGTCCCAACTTGCCCACACCAGCCAACATGTTCCAGCTACACTAGTCCAACCTGCCTGCGTTAGTCCATATCCTTCCAAACCCGTTCTACCCATGTACCTGTAATTGGCTACTATAGATTATGGAGAAACGAGGAAGTGCAGATGCTGGTTTACGAAAAAAGACTAAGTACTGTACTAACTCAGGGGGTCAGGCAGCTGGAAAAGAGGAGGGGCAGGACAAAGCCTGGCGAGTAATAGGCGTATAGAGGTGAGGTTTTTTCTTTGACAAATCTTCGAGTTTTCTGCTTGTAAGATACCCATGCCTAATACGAGGCTCTGTTCCTCCAGTTTGTGCATAAGATTAGAGATGGTGCACGTGAGTTCCATACTGATCTTTCTGTCTCTCCTTCCCATTCCTATACTGACATTTCTGCCTCTCCTTACATTCCAATGCCGGATCATCCGGTCGCTAACCATTTTAACTCCCATTCCCATTTGGATCCCTCTGTCCTGGGCCTCCTCCATTGCCAGTGTGAGGCCACACACAGACTGGAGGAATAGCACTTCATATTCTGCTTGGGCAGCTTATAGCCAAATGACATGAAGAGTGATTTATTTAAGTAATTAAATAATTAAGTAATTAAAATCCATTCACCCCCTTTCTTCCAAAATCCCCCTTACTTTCTCCCCCCCCCCCCCCGCCCCCTTGCACCTATGGATGTGACAAATAAATGCAACTTGACTTGAGGTAGAGTTCAGATCAGACGATATACCAGGCACTATCTGCCTCTCAGATAAATACAAAATAGCTCATGGCAATATTCAAAAGCAGAGCAGAGGAGCTCTCCCGGGGAGCCTATTTCTTGCACAATTCTGGAATGGAAAGTGCTGCCCTGTGAGGAGAGAGAGATTGTCGTACACTCATCAAAGTTTTGAAGAATAATAGGGTGACAGTGGAGCAGTAGAGCTACCACCTTACAGTGCCAGAGACCAGAGTTCAATACTGACTACGAGTGCTGTCAGTACAGAGTTTGTACATTCTCCCTGGAGCTCCGGTCTCCTCCTACATTCCAAAGACGTGCAGGTTAATTGTTCCTAGTTTGTAGGATAGAACTAGTGTACGGGTGATCATTGGGCGACACAGACTTGGTGGGCCAAAGGGCCTGTTTCCATGCTGTATCTCTAAACTTAACCAAACAAGTAATCTCATTGAATTGCTTAAGATTCTGAGAGGAACTGACAAGGTAAAACGAGAGACATTTCCGCTGGCAAGTGTTCAAATTGGACATATTTTCTTAGGACATGAGTCATGCACCTAGGACTGATAAGAGTTGAACTTTCCACAAAGTGGGTTGAAAATATCTATGTCAGAAGGTGTTGAGCATACTCAATGCTAAGACATAGATTATATGGATTTTAATGTATAATCTATGTATAATAATCTATGGCTGTGAGGATTGGGTCGGAAAGTTGACTTGAGGCATAAGATTTGCGACAATCTTAATAATCTTACCAAGAAAAATAATAAACGGCAAAGATGGTTCAAGGTGCCGAATGGGCAACTGCAACTATTTATAGTCCACGTTCTTATCTGATCATCCAGTCATATATTCATCATTGTTATTGTCTGCAAATTAGCTACTGCATTTCCCACTTTATATTAGAGGCTGCACTTTATGAAAGTACTTAGCTAGCTTTGAAGTGTTTTGGGACATTCTGGAGGTTAATATGTGCTTCATAATTACAAATCTATATTGATGTGCTGCTAAGAAGCCCAACGTAGTATTGTGATACTGCAATGAAGCATTGTTGAAATTGCTATAGGAAGGAAAGAGTGAAGGAGAAGCTTGAAAGAGCGCAGAGTAGATTTACAAGAATGTTGCCAGGATTTGTGGGACTAAGCTACAAGTAAAGATAGGGCAGGCTAGGATTTTATTGCTTGGAGCGCAGGAGGCCGAGGCATGATCTTATAGAGGTGTATAAAATCATGAGAGGAATAGATAGGGTGAATGTACTGTCTTTTACCCATGGGAATTAAAAACAAAAGACATACGTTTACGGTGAGAGAGCCAAGATTTAATAAGAATCTGCGGGGCAACGAGAGGGAGTGGGTATACGGAATGAGCTGCCAGAGGAGATAGTTGAGACAAATATTGTAACAGCATTTAAAAGACATGTGGATAGGTTCACGGATAGGATAGGTTTAGTGGTATATGGGCTAAGCACGGTCAAATGGGACTAGCTTAGATGGGGCATATTGGTAGGCATGATCGGATTGGGCCAAAGGACGTAGAGTATGACTCTAGGACTCTAAATGTTGCTCTTCAACAGATGAACCTGAATGTTCTGATGCAAAGACCATTCTTACCAAAATATCTCCAGAGAACTGTTGTCTTTCAGCGCTGCTGCCAAGCTTTTACCACCCACTGTGGAAATGCCATTGGCTGCCAAACTAGATAAAAGGACAATAGACATTGTTAGGACATACCAAAGAATGTGACAGGTTGAGAATCTTAACTTGCATGGAGTAATGAAGAAACATTCCAATTTGCCTCATCATAGACTTCCAAACCTTGCCTTCAGCTGCTTAGAACAGAAGCTCTGAAATGAGATCCTAGACAAAAATAGCACGAACCGGCACTTTGGCCCATAATTCTCTTCCTAAATCTTTCTTCTACACTCCCCACTCAGAATGCTTCTTAAAATCTGTTTCGAGGGGGAAAAAAAGCTGTTATTCACCGATCAAATTTATGTTTGTTGGGCTACATTGAGACATTTGAGAACTAATAGCCAATTTCAAAATTCTATTCTAAATGTCTATCCTTACTATCTCTCTAACCTCCTTCAGTGCTATACATACGCAATAAACCCGTGCTCCCCTGAATCCTCAATATTGACCATGCTTTCAGTTGCCAAGCACCGGGTTCTGGAAATATTTTCATAAACCTCCCCATCACAAACTTACGTTAAAACGTTCATTAATTTCCTCACCTATACTTACATGCTCTTTAGGGAGTCATCGAGTGATCCAGTGTGGATAAACAGGCCCTTCGGTCTGACTTGCCACAGTGGCTAACATGTCCCAGCTACACTAACCCCACCTGCCCGCATTTGGCCCATACATATCCCTCCAAACTTGTCCTATCCATGTACCTGCCTAACTTTTTCTTAAACGTTGGGATAGTCCCAGCCGCAACTACCTCCTCTGGCAGCTTGTTCCAGACACCCACCACCCTTTGTGTGAAAAAATTACCCCTCAGAATCCTATGAAATCTTTTTTCCCTTCATCTTAAACCTATGTCCTCTGGTCCTCGATTCACCAATTCTGGGCGAGACTCTGTTCATCTACCCAAACTATTCTCTCATGATTTTACCTCAATGCCTCTTAACAGAAATAAGATTATAGGCAAATCATTTGTTTTAAGGTGAGGATTGAGTAAACATTGGTCAAAATAACAGGGAGAGTGCTTAAAATAGCTTAATTGGATCATTTACACTCATGCTTGTGTAGAGAAAGGGCCTTGGACTCCGTGTCACCATGCACTGTGCTCAAGTCCGTAGAGAAAGCCTTGTATTCATGCCTTCTGACTCACAGGATGCACAACCATTGAGACCTAAATTAAATTAAATTAAAGATTTATTTGTCATATGTAGGTTGGCACAGGGTCAACGGTACAATGAAATGTATTTAACAAGACAACGGGTCACCTCAGCAGTAATATTCCAAGGATAAATAAGATAGAAATGACATTAGTAAGGTAAAAAGACAATATTAAAATAATCAACATATATGATGTGAAATGTGTTTATGAGTTCAGAAGCCTGATAGCCTGATGGTAGAAACTGTTCTTAAGCCTGGTGGTACGCACAGCCATACTCCTGTATCGTCTGCCTGACGGTAACAAGGAGAACAGCCTGCGTGCTGGATGGCTGTGGTCCTTGATGATGCTGCGTGCCTTCCACAGACACCGCCGGTAGAAAATGTCCAGAATGGCCGGGAGACAGTTGCCAGTGATGTGCTGTGCCGTCTTCACCACTCTCTGTAGTGATTTGTGGCTGTGGGCAGAACAGTTCCCGTACCAGACTGTAATGCAGCCCATCAGCAGGCTCTCGATGGTGCATCTGTAGAAGTTTGTGAGGATGCTGGCGTTCATGCCAAACTTCCTCAGTCTTCTCAAGAAAGAGAACCGCTGGCGGGCCTTCTTTGTTATTGTGTCCGTGTGCAGTGTCCAGGAAAGGTTCTCAGTGATGTGCACACCGAGGAACTTAAAGCTGCTGACCCTTTCAACCTCAGCATCACCGATGTGGATGGGGAGGTGTCCACTCCCCCGCTGTCTCCTGTAGTACACGATCATCTCTTTAGTTTTGCTGACATTGAGAGAGAGGTTATTTTCCTGGCACCAGCTGTTTAGTGCCTTTACCTCCTCTCTGTAGGCCGTCTCATTGTTGTCTGTGATGAGGCCCAAGATGGTCGTGTCGTCAGCAAACTTTAGGATGATGTTTGAGCTGTGCTTAGCAGTAGTCATTTGTGAACAGGGAGTACAGGAGAGGACTGAGCACACAGCCCTGTGGTGTGCCTGTGTTGAGGATCAGTGAGGAATAATAATAATAATAATATTCATTTATTGTCATTGCAACGAGTACAACAAAATTAAAAAATAGCCAATCCTGACGGTGCGTACAAACATATATGCAATAAATGCAAAAACAAATAAATACAATTATATTAAGTACAAGATTTTTTAACGGTGTTGCCTAGTGCAGAAGGTAGTGTTCAGTTCTCGTATGGCCCTGGGGTAAAAACTGTTCTTAAGTCTGTTTGTTCGGGATTTGATCGACCTGAAACGTCGACCAGAGGGCAGATGAACAAACAGACGGTGGCCGGGGTGGGATGGATCTTTTATTATTTTGCCTGCTCTACTGAGGCAGCGTAGGCTGAACAGGTGCTCCAGGGAGGGCAGTGAGCAGCCGATGATCTTCTGGGCCGTTGTGATGACCCTCTGAAGGGCCTTCCTGTCCTTTTCTGAGCAGCTGGCATACCATGTGGTTATACAGTATGCCAGCACACTCTCGATGGAGCAGCGATAGAAGGACATCATGAGCTTCTCCTGCAGGTTGGTTTTCCTGAGGATCCTCAGGAAGTGGAGTCTCTGCTGTGCCTTCTTTACTGTGGTGATGGTGTTGGTAGACCAGGTAAGATCCTCTGCGATGTGCGTACCCAGGAACCTGAAAGCGGGTACCCTTTCCACACAGACCCCATTGATGTAGAGTGGGTCGTATTCTACACTGGTTTTCCTGAAGTCAATTATAAGTTCCTTTGTTTTGGAGGAGTTCAGGACAAGATTGTTCACTGAACACCATGCTGCCCCCAGCCTTTGGATTTCATCCCTATAGGCTGTCTCATCTCCTCCTGAGATGAGTCCAACCACAGTCGTGTCATCCGCGAACTTGATGATGGTGTTGGTGGGATGGGTGGGGGCGCAGTCGTGAGTGTAGAGGGAGTAAAGGATGGGGCTCAACACACAGCCCTGTGGTGAGCCGGTGCTCAGTGTAATGGTGGAGGAGAGGTGAGGGCCTATTTTGACGGTCTGGGGGCGGTTGGTCAGGAAGTCCTTGATCCATTGGCAGATGGTTTGGGAAAATCCAAGGTCAGAAAGTTTGGTGACCAGTCTGCTCAGGATGACCGTGTTAAAGGCAGAGCTGAAGTCGAGGAAGAGCATCCTCACATAGCTCCCCTGGTGTTCAAGGTGGGTCAGTGCAGTGTGAAGAGCAGTGTCGATGGCATCCCCTGTAGACCTATTTGCTCTGTAGGCAAACTGGTATGGGTCGAAGGTGGGTGGGAGGCTGGCTTTGATGTGCTGCAGGACCAGTCTCTCGAAGCACTTTGTGATGACCGGTGTGAGTGCTACCGGACGGTAGTCGTTAAGGCCGCTGATGACAGACTTTTTCGGCAGTGGGATGATTGTGGCGGACTTCAGGCAGGGAGGGATGGTGGATTTTAAAAGGGACAGGTTGAAGATTTTTGTGAAGACCTCAGATAATTGGTCTGCACATTCCCTCAGCACTCTGCCCGTCACACCATCGGGGCCTGCAGCTTTCCTGTGATTCACTGCTCTGAGCACGCGCTTAACATCATACTCCTGCACAGTGAAGGTGTTGCTGTCAGGTGCTGGAGAGGGTGTTATGTCTGCCACTGTAGCTTTCACCTCGAAACGAGCAAAGAAACAGTTAAGTTCCTCTGCCAGCGAGGCGTCGCCGTCGGCAGTCGTGCGGTTGCTGGTCTTGTAGTTGGTGATGTGCTGGATGCCTTGCCATACCCGCCGTGGGTCATTGTTGGTAAAGTGGTCCTCAATCTTCCTCTTGTAGGACGCTTTGGCATCCTTGATGCCTCTCTTCAGGTTGGTTCTAGCAGCACTGTATAGAGCTCTATCACTAGACCTGAAGGCGGTGTTACGGTCCTTGAGGAGAGACCTGACATCCTTTGACATCCAGGGTTTCTGATTGGGATACAACCGGATGCGTTTGTCGACGGTGACATTGTCAACACAGTTTTGGATGTAGCAAAGTACAGTTGATGTGTACTCCTCCAAGTCCTGATCCTCAAAAATATCCCAGTTGGTCCTTTCGAAGCAATCCTGCAGCTGCGAGGAAGCTCCTTCAGGCCATGTCTTAACAGTCTTTATGGTGACTGGAGCTTTCCTCCTGAGTGGGGTGTATGCTGGAGTTAAGAATATGGACAGGCGATCTGACTGCCCCAGGTGTGGTAGTGGTGCTGACCTGAAACCCTTCTTAATATTTGAATAAACCTTGTCTAGTGTGTTTTTCCCCCTGGTAGCACATCTTATGTGTTGTTCAAGTTTCGGGAGAACTGACTTTAGGTCTGCATGATTGAAGTCCCCGGCTATGATGTGGGCTGCTTCTGGATATGTGCTCTGTTGTGAGTTTATTGCACCGAGCAGGTAGCCTAAAGCTGTGCTAGCATTAGCATTCGGTGGGATGTAGACTGCTGTTACTATAACCCCTGTAAATTCACGAGGAAGGTAAAAAGGCCTGCATTTAACTGTTAGGAACTCCAGATCAGGAGAACAATGGCTATCTATGATTTGGATGTTAGTGCACCAGTTGTTGTGCACGTAAATTCATAACCCCCCCCCCCCCCCCTTGCTCTTGCCGGAGTCGATGTTTCTGTCCCAACGAAACGCTGTACGCCCGGCTAGCTCAATGGCTCCGTCTGGGATAAGTGGATGAAGCCATGTCTCTGTTACTAAGAGAATGCAACAGTCCTCCACGAGTTTGTTTGCTGATATCTGTAGTTTTAGTTCGTCCATTTTGTTGATGATGGATCTGGCGTTGGTGAGAAACATGCTGGGTAGCGGTGGTTTGTGTGGCTGTCTCTTTAGCTTGGCAAGTATACCGGACCGGCATCCTCGCTTTTGCTTCCTGTTTCTCCTCCGCCTGCGACGCCTGTTCGCGCCGACAACTATCCACGGAGCGCCCGGTGTCCTGGCTATCTCTTCCGGTATATTTTGCGGGTGTGGAAATTCGCGCATAAGGTCCCGATTGCACTGGAATCCTATGATCAGAAGATCCTTTCGGTTGTAAGTAGGATTTGCCTGATTTGCCTGGTTTGCATGACTAAAATTGACTAACAGACATAACACAGATAACACACATCAAACGCACCGAAAGGGAGAGCTGTGAGCCGCTGCGTCCGTGCGCGCCGCCATCTTGCCTGTGTTCTGGCAAGGAGTGGCTGCCGATTCTCACCACCTGGGGCCTGCCCGTCAGGAAATCGAATATCCATCCGCAGATGGAGGTCTCCAGTCCAAGATCAAGGAGGTTGGGGACGAGTTTTGAGGGAATAATAGTGTTGAATGCCGAGCTGTAGTCAATAAAGAGCATTCTCACATATGTATTTCCTTTGTCCAGGTGGGTGAGCATATTACCATGGCAATGGCATCATCCGTGGCCCTGTTTGGTCTATATGCAAACTGAAGAGGGTCCAAGGTGTCAGGGAGAGAGGAGCAGATGTGAGTTTTGACTAGTCGCTCGAAGCACTTCATGATGACTGATGTCAGTGTGACAGGACGGTAGTCATTTAAACAGGAGGTTACTGGTTTTTTTGGAACAGGAACGATGATGGATGCTTTGATTAGTTCCATTAGTGTTTATAAATGACAAGTGTACCATAGAAAAGCAGGGGAGACCCTTTCTCAACTAAATGATGCTTAAGCTTCCAAGGATGACTAGTGGTGTGCTGTTTCATCACCTCTCAATCTCAGTGAGCCTGAAAGAAGGTTTGGATTCTCAGCACACATTTTTGAGCAATAAATCTGGATGGAACGGGCGACTCAGTGACATCTGATCATCTTTACAATAAGGTATTGGCTTGCAATCTATGTAACCGGTTGAAGTCAGGAAAACGTCACAAGGAATGTAATTACCTGATTTCCTGTATTGAAGGATGATTCCTTAAAGCTTCAGCAAAAGCTACAGCACCCAAATCTCCAATCTGGTTTCCCCACATTCTGTAAATCAATTCATAAATGACAATCATTGCAGGTTCAAACCAACACAGGTAAACAAGGTGTGCAAACAAACCATTTCATTTCTAAACAATAGTATACATAGAAACATAGAAAATAGGTGCAGGAGGAGACCATTTGGCCCTTCGAGCCAGCACCACCATTCATTGTGATCATGGCTGATCGTCCACAATCAATAACCCGTGCCTGCCTTCTCCCCGTATCCCTTGATTTCACTACCCCCTAGAACTCTATCCAACTCTCTCTTAAATCCATCCAGTGATTCGGCCTCCACTGCCCTCTGTGGCAGAGAATTCCACAAATTCACAACTCTCTGGGTGAAAAAGTTCCTTCTCACCTCAGTTTTAAATGGCCTCCCCTTTATTCTAAGACTGTGGCCTCTGGTCTGGACTCGCCCAACATTGGGAACATTTTTTCCCTGCATCTAGCAAGTCCAGTCCTTTTATAATTTTACATGTTTCTATAAGAGCCCCTCTCATCCTTCTAAACTCCAGTGAATACAAGCCGAGTCTTTTCAATCTTTCCTCATATGACAGTCCTGCCATCCCAGGGATCAATCTTGTGAACATACTTTTAGGTAATTGAAAAAATCACCTTCCAAGCAGGTTTCAAATATTTCTCGTGACATGCAGGTAGTTCTGTCATAACACGTATTTCCATAACACGAATTGGATCTAACGCAAGTGTTGAGTAAGAGAACACTAACAACATTAAGTGGACAAATTTGTTATAATGTAGTTTTGATTAGGATCCAGAGAACGAATTAAATGAACTCTCCCCGTTATTTTGGCCAATGTTTACTCAATCCTCACATTAAAACAAATGATTTGCCTATAATCTTATCTTAAACATAAGATAAGGTGTGTGTGGGAGGGGGAGGGGATACTATTTCCATGTAACCCCATTGTCTCTTAAAGAACACAGTTGCTACTTTAACTGTCAGTGGCCATCGAAATTGACAAGCTATCACTTCTATTGATATAAAGTGTTGAATGCCGTCTAATGAAGAGGAGTACTTGCTTGTTAATTTCAAATGACAATTGCTGCAGGTCAGGCAACATCTTGAGAATGTGGATAGGTGATGTTTCAGGCTGGGACCCTTCCCCAGAGTGCTGCCTGACTTGCTGAGTTACTCCAGCACTTTTACTCAAGTATCTGGCTTCTACTTTATGCCTTGTTCGACTGGGAACACAGAATCAGAAAATCATTGTGAGTACAAACCACTTGGAGATACAAGAAGAAGCCAGAAACTGTGGTCACAAAGGTGCTTTACCTACACGTACAACGTCTTAAACTGGCTTTTTTATGCTAGAGGATTGTATTTCATTGCAAATTGCTGCTTAGGCTTCAGATGGAAAATTCTGTCCAAATCACCCACCACATCTGGTAAGGATGCAGAGGTGATTTGCTGCAGTGGTGCGAGGGGTGAGGTGCAGATGTTATGTGAAGACTGTCGGAAAGCTGGGCTTGTTTTCCATGGAACAGAGATGCTAAAGCAGGTTAATATTCAAAGTTACAAAATGTTCTGCTGGAATAAACAGGAGAAAGTGTTTCCAGTGACAAGAAGCTTAGAAAAGAAAGATTCAAGATAGCTGTCAAAATTATCAATGGAGTTGCTCATTGAAACCTACTGAATAATGAAAGGCCTCGGTAGAGAGAATGTGGAGAGGATGTTTCCTGTAATGGGAAAATGTAGGACCAGAGGGCATATCCTTAAATAAAAGGACGTGCCTTTAGAATGCAAATGGAGGATTTCTTTAGCCAGCGGGTGATAAATCTGTGGAATTCATTGCCGCAGATAGCTGTGGAGGCCAAATCATTGGGTAGTTTTAAAGTGGAGATTGATAGGTTCTTGATTAGAAAGCGCTTGGGAGGAGTTGGCTGCGCCTAACGGCTGCGGCTCTCTGGCAGTCTGTTTGTCTTTTTTTTTTTTTTTTTTGTGTCGGTGTTGGGATGGTTTTTGTTTCTGTTTTTGGCTGTGTATGTGTGGGGGGGGGGGGGGTGGGGCGGGGGAAACCTTTCTTTTATTAGGTCTCTTCCCCGGGGCGCAGCTCGCCCGCGGGGCCTTCCATCGCCCGGCGCGGCTCGGCCGCTGGACTTAACATCGCCGGCGCGGCTCGGCCGCGGGACGTTTCAGTGCCCGGTGCGGCTCGGCCGCGGGACGTTTCAGTGCCAGGCTCGGCTCGGCTGCGGGACTTAACATCGCCGGCGCGGCTCGGCTGCGGGACGTTTCAGTGCCCGGTGCGGCTCGGCTGCGGGACGTTTCAGTGCCCGGCGCGGCTCGGCTGCGGGACTTAACATCGCCGGCGCAGCTCGGCCGCAGGACGTTTCAGTGCCCGGCGCGGCTCGGCTGCGGGACTCAACATCGCCGGCGCGGCTCGGCCGCAGGACGTTTCAGTGTCCGGTGCGGCTCGGCCGCGGGACTTAACATCGCCGGCGCGGCTCGGCTGCGGGACGTTTCGGTGCCCGGTGCGGCTCGGCCGCTGGACTTAACATCGCCAGCGCGGCTCGGCTGCGGCACGTTTCAGTGCCCGGTGTGGCTCGGCCGCGGGACGTTTCGGTGCCCGGTGCGGCTCGGCCGCTGGACTTAACATCGCCCGGTGCAGCCGCGGGACGTTTCGGTGCCCGGGGCGGCTAGGCCGGGGGGCCTTCCATCCCCTTGCGGGGGCTGTGCGTGTCGGTTGCCTCGGTAGGGGTCGAGTTGTCTGTCCGTGGGTGCGGGGGGAGGAGAGGGGAAGTTTTGTTGCCTCCATCACAGTGAGGGGGTGTTTGGAGTCACTGTGATAGATGTTTGTGTTGGGGTCGTGTGTCCTGTGTTCTTTTCTTTTTTTGCTGTGACTGCTGAAATTTCGTTCGGTGTTGTGCCGAGTGACAATAAAGTTTTGTTATGTTATGTTATCAAAGGTTACAGGTAGAATGCAGGAGAATGGGGTTGAGTTGGAAAAATAGATCAAATGGCAAAGCAGACTTGATGGGCTGAAGGGCCTAATTCTGCTTCTATGTCTTGTGGTCATGTCTTATAGCTCATATGATTCACTCTCCCAACCAATTTGGGTGGTTTTAAGGCAAAACGTCTATTTATAGATTTGAGCACGC
Organism: Rhinoraja longicauda; assembly: GCF_053455715.1. Lineage (NCBI taxonomy): Eukaryota > Metazoa > Chordata > Chondrichthyes > Rajiformes > Arhynchobatidae > Rhinoraja > Rhinoraja longicauda. Next base: position 17,709,255 of record NC_135954.1, read on the forward strand.
AATAAAGGAATGCTGCAATAATGAAGGAATGAAATGGGAATTCCAGATGGGAATGAAAAATCCCACAGCACTATTTTACTGCACAACCCAATAAAACACGGTCAAAAACAGCAAAAATAGATTCATTTCATTAGGATTTTCGGCATCTTACAATACACAAAATGGCTGTAATGCTTTCTCAGAGACTATACTCTAAATGCTTTTATTTTGTATCTGGAAACATGTTGGATAATCTTGGAAGGCTCTAAATAAATGCGAGTTTGCCCTCTGTTTCAATAAATGACCAACGGCAAATTCATTTACACCAGGCTTTTCTATATCTACCTCAGGAATTTCTGATAATGGGCAAGTACAAGAAAGTCCCTATCCCAATCATTGAAAGATTTATTAAGTATAAAATTGCCTTCAATAACTTGAATTTAAAAACATAGTGAGATTACATGTTCAAGGCTTGGTACTCCACAAAGAGAGGTGGTTTAATAGGGAAGTGTTAAAGTCAGTCACAAGTTGCAAGCTGGTACAACAAAAACCACATTGAATAATGGAAAATAAGCAGAAAATACTTCCACATTTCTTTTTAAAAATGGATGGTTTCAAGGTGGTTAATTGAGCTACATTTGTATAATTAAAATACTCAGGCCTGGTAATTTGCCTGTTCAATCTCATTAGACGTGGTAAACACAAAAATCATGTTTCTGGATATTGTTTCACCAGTTGTGCAAGTTGTGGTTAATTTTTAGAAAGATTTAAGTTGGTTAGCACTGTGTATCCAGCATCAAATTCACCCAAACAATGTCAACAATATTATAATGCCCAAAATGTATGTGAGATTTTCAAAAAAAGTGATCTGAAAAACCTCACTTGCTGCTGACTCACAAAATCAACTTTTACCAATGGTGAACAAACACTGACAAACTGTACAGTACCCTGCAGGCTGGGAGCTCATTCTGTACATTGCTCACACTGAAAACTGAGCTTCCCATGTATTTTGAACCAATTTACTAGGAGCAAAACTGACTTACAATGCTTGCGTGTCTAAACCTAGCACTCCTCACCATGGATGACATAGACTTGCAAAAACGCCTTCCACGCACCACAGGAGCCAAACCAGGGCCATCGTCAAGGCTAATTTCTAATCCGGGTTTACTGGGAGCCACACTGTTAACTGGATTTCTAAGTGGAGAAGCTGCCGGAGGAGGTAGTTGAGGCAGGGACTATCGCAACATTTAAGAAGCATTTGGACAGGTACATGGATATGACAGATTTCGAGGGATACTAGACCAAGCGGACCCATTGGGCCCAAACTTCTCCTGCATTGGTGTAGCACTCTCTCCTTCCCCCCTCCTTCCCCCCTCCCCTCTCTCCCCCCTCTCCCCATCCCCCCTCTCCCCATCCCCCCTCTCCCCCTCCCTCCTCCCCCCTCCCCCCTCCCTCCCTAGGAGGTAGATTTAAACTTTTAAATGTGAATAACTTTAAAAATATAACACCGATTTCAATGAAACTTCTTCCAATAGCACCAAAGGGACAGAGGTGAGTAAGGTGGGCCTAAAATTGTCGCGCTATTGTAGTTCAGGAACAAACAAACAAGAGTTTTAGTATATAGATGGACAAAATGCTGGCAGGTGGGACTAGTGTCGATAAGGTTAGCACGTGAAGAACCCTTCACCATGTAATCATTTAATGTCTTTCCGCTGACTGGATAGCACGCACCTAAAGCTTTTCACTGTACCTCGCTCGCTCTGTACACGTGACAATAAACTAAACTGTAAACCAGGGCAGCCCTTCTACAGTTGTAGGAAAGGTTACAATGGAGATGAGGGAGAACAGCACTTGCCTTTGTGTCTAGGCCTTACCCAATCCTTTGCAATGAACTGGTTTGATTGACTCCCACGTTTTTAGTGGCCCCAATGCTTTGCAAACTGTTCTACGAGATTGTAATTTTTGCATTCTGCTTCATTTGAGAAAGGAAAAGGGGTGTGATCAGTGCAGAGGGATCCACTGCGTGGTTGTCTATAATACTGATGCAAGTACACAGTTTAAATCTACCTCCTAGGGAGGAGAGGGAGGGGGAGGGGGAGGGGGGGGGGAAGGGGGGAGGAGGAGGAGGAGGGGGGAGGAGGAGGAGGAGGGAGAGAGGGGATGGGTGGGAGGAGGGGGGGGAGGAAAGAATGCTACACCAATGCAGGAGAGGTTTGGGCCCAACGAGTCCACTTGGTCTCGTACCCCTCGAAATTTCATATCCATGTACCTGTCCAAATGCTTCTTAAATGTTGCGATAGTCCCTGCCTCAACTACCTCCTCCAGCAGCTTCTCCACTTAGAAATCCAGTTAACAGTGTGACTCCCAGTAAACCCGGATTAGAAATTAGCCTTGACGATGGCCCTGGTTTGGCTCCTGTGGTGTGTGGAAGGCGTTTTTGCAAGTCTATGTCATCCATGGTGAGGAGTGCTAGGTTTAGACACGCAAGCATTGTAAGTCAGTTTTGCTCCTAGTAAATTGGAGCGGCTGCGTTGTACAGGATGCTGACGTGACAGAGCACAGGTAGAGACATGCTAAGAGGATTGTGCATATGCAAGAAGAAACAAAGAGCAAGATCTTTTAAAATATTTAAGCGCTGCTGACATGCTTCGTGTACTCATGTCAGTGCTTCAACAGTGTTATAAAGATTGTTTAATCAAATACAAGGCAGAGGAATAGCATGGTGATTAGTTTGGTTCAAAATGCTAACTCTAAGGAAGAAATGCCTCGTCCCGAAACGTCACCCATTCCTTCCCTCCAGAGATGCTGCCTGACCCTCTGACTTACTCCAGCTTTTTGTGTCTATCTTCAGTTTAAACCAGCATCTATCAGTAGTTCCTTCCCACACTAACTATAAGGAATGTGTTGAAACAGAAATATGTTGAATATTTGCAGACAGTGAAGACCTTTGCACGAATTTAGATGGCATTATGTAAGCAGAGCGATAACCATGCACGGAACCTGTACAAGGAACATACAAATGAATACTTGAAACAATCAATTAGATAAAGAATATTGATTAAAGGGCAGAGATTAAAGGAAGGGTTGAATTAACTAAAACACCATGTCACTGAGGTAAACAATATTTGCAAGAAAATATTTCACAATTAGTGAGGCTCCCATTCAAAGAGTAGCTTGGTCTGTGGAAAGCAAACAGGGATGAATAGAAATAGGTCAATCTACAAAAGGTGTAATAGGATTGGTTACAAATCATATTCAATGTTTTATTGATATCCTCTGATGTTTAAAAAAAACAGAATATGACAATCATCTTAACAAACATGACCGTTTCCTTCTCTCCAGAGATCCTGCCTGCCCTGCTGAGTTACTCCAGTATTTTGTGTCAATCTTCATAAACCAGCATCTGCAGTTCCTTCCTATACTTTACTTATTTGTACTGGATATAAATTACTTAATAAATCTGTTGTGCAATAACCAATATACCTGTAATTAGTGGTTGGTCGAGTCCTTTCAGCCAAATCAAATTGCAAATCCTGAAAGTAACAGAACCTACAATCGGCCAAGTAGACCAATTTTCTGACCATTGCTACTTGACTCAAAAGTGATGACTGGTGTGATCTAATGTGATCTAAAAGCAGCTTTATGTGTAATTATCACATAAAAAGAAGAGGAACTGTGGGTCAATTTCTAGGCAATCACAGTCAACAAGATTGATCCCTAGGATGGCAGGACTTTCATATGAAGAAAGACTGGATCGACTAGGCTTATACTCGCTGGAATTTAGAAGACTGAGGGGGGATCTTATTGAAACATATAAAATTCTTAAGGGGTTGGAGAGGCTAGATGCGGGAAGATTGTTCCCGATGTTGGGGAAGTCCAGAACCAGGGGTCACAGTTTAAGGATTAGGGGGAAGTCTTTTAGGACCGAGATGAGAAAACATCTCTTCACACAGGGAGTGGTGAGTCTGTGGAATTCTCTGCCACAGAAGGTAGTTGAGGCCAGTTCATTGGCTATATTTAAGAGGGAGTTAGATGTGGCCCTTGTGGCTAAAGGGATCAGGGGGTATGGAGAGAAGGCAGGTACAGGTTACTGAGCTGGATGATCAGCCATGATCATATTGAATGGCGGTGCAGGCTCGAAGGGCCGAATGGCCTACTCCTGCACCTATTTTCTATGTTTCTATGTTTCTATGTAACCTATGTAAAGTTATGGTCATGTAAACTTACCGTTTCCAGTTCTAAAGAAGGCTTCATAATGGTGAAGTCAGAGAAAAAAGGTACAAGGGTCATTTGTGAAGATAAACATGTGTGATATGGGGCGAAAGGTTTGCAAAAATGTGATGGTTCTGTCTCAGAAGAAGCTGAGTAAGGAGTAGCCTGATTAAGCTATTAACAAAATAGAAAAGATAGATCTGGAAAATTGTTGTCAACCATTGTGTAAGATTAGTCCAAAGATTTGCACTTCTGTTCTACTTTAAGAAATCTTCTTTGCACAACTAGTGGAATACATTTGTAGAACATATGAAGATGTGGATTATATTTCCAAACAAAATTAGAGAGGAGAGAAAAATAATCACTCTGTTACTGCAATGGGGAGAATTTAGGTTTGTTCTGCGTGGAAACAAGTCAAGTGGTTTTCCTCATGCATAACTATTTTGTGAACATTAGAGTCAGGATTAAGATTATATTCTATACTCACCCAATGTCTCTGAATCCCTTGTTTTTCTTAATTGCTTGTGCTAATAATTTCCCTCCTTCACTTGTTAGTTTGTTGAGCCCAATTCTACAAGGAACATTGATAGAAATTCTCACATTATATATTTCACATTATATACTGTACCTCAGGAACAAACATTAGACTTCCACATTAACCTCCCCTCTGCAATGCACACAGTGAGGATCCCAACACCAGTGAATTAGAAGTGAGCCTATGTTTAGTCTGATGAAAATTTGCAAGTCTCTTTACAAATGATTTGAGATAAATTTTTAATTTCAAATGCAAGGCTAATAAACCTGTTAATGGAAAGTATTAAAGGCTCGGATGGCACGATGGCACGAGGGTAGAGTTGCTGCCTTACAGCGCCAGAGACCCGAGTTCGATCCTGACTACGGATGCTGTCTGTATGGAGTTTGTACATTCTCCCGTGACTGTGTGGGTTTTCTCCGGGATCCCCGGTTTTCTCCCACACTCCAAAGGCCTACAGGTTTGTAAGTTAATTGGCTTGGTATCATTATAAATTGTCCTGTGTATAAGTGTGCGGGGATCTCTGGTCGGTGCGGACTCAGTGGGCCGAAGGGCCTGTTTCCGCACTGTATCTCTAAATTAAACTAAAAATTAAATTAAAGGCCAAGGCAGGCATTTGGAGTGTAATCATGGACCAATAGCAATCTCACTGATTGACAGAATACCCAAGGGCAAAATGTAGCACATATTTTTATGTCCCCATGATTCATTCTAATAATAAAATGGAAGCAAAATATTAAAAATGTCTGAAAAAAACCAACAAAAAATGGCTTAAGCATTCAACAGGTTAGGCAGTATGTTACTGACATTAATTCCATTTATCCTTGCCCCCACCCTGACTATTTCTCTTTTGGGCATTCACAATTGTTGGGTTCTGCTACTTTAACCAGTTCAAGTGATATTTTCTTTCAGTTTAGTCGTTCCTCTTTCAAATTCTGCCACTTAAGTTCTCAATTTATTGGTCTTCAACTTTCCAGAGAACTTGGATAACTGATATTTTTAATCTTTCTTCTATGTTGTTTTATGTTCTCACAGAAGAAAAAATACCCACGTTTCAATCTTTTTTTGCTATTAATTGATATCACTGATACTATTAACATTGCGTACAGTGGCAATAATTTACAGAAATTGTTAACATATTTCTTACTTCAGTGTATGAAGACTTGGACATTCTTCAATGATACGGGCAACATCCTGGGCACCAACATCAGTGATCTGATTCCAATACAGGCTGGAAAAATAACAACCACGTTTAATGACAGCAACTCAGCAGTGGGACAAACACTATAATACCATTGTGTAACAAGGAACTGCTGATGCTGGTTTTCACCGAAGAGAGACACAAAATGCTGGGGTAACTCAACGGGTTAGGCAGCATCTCTGGAGGAAAAGGAATAGGTGACGTTTGGGGTTCAGACCCTTCCTCAGTCTGATGAGGAAAGTTTTTAACCCTACAATATGAACATTGAATTCTCCAATTATAAGTAATATTCCACTAGATAACCTCTCTTTCCCCTTCCTCCCGGTGTGCACACATTTTCCCAAGATCTTCCCAGCTCCCCAGTCTCCCTTCTCCACCTTTATACGCTCACCTCCCATCCCCAAATCCCACTTTTTAAAAATTCCCCCACCCCTCTTTCCCCTTTCTTGTTCCCTTCCACCCATATCCCTCACTCATCATTGTTGTCAAGGTTGCATGCATTTACTTTGAAGATATTATTATACCATTATTTTAAGGTGCTTATTTATTATTAATTGTTTGACTACACTTTAGGTAGTGTTTAAAGTGCTTTGCAAACTCCTGAGATTAAGGAAGGACCAGTCTCAATGCGTTTTAATATATACTAGAAAAGAGGGCCCGTTGGGCCCGTCCCCACACCCCCCATTCTCACTCCCCCAGCCCCACTCTTACTCTCCAAGTGTGCCCGTTGGGCCCGGAAAAGAGGGCCCGTTGGGCCCGTCCCCACACCCCCCATTCTCTCCTCCCCCAGCCCCACTCTTACTCTCCAAGTGTGCCCGTTGGGCCCGTCCTCCTGATCTGTGTATGTCAAGTGACCACTATAGCCTTCATTCTTTTTTTTTTTCCCTAATCAGATGTTTGTTTGTTTTTTCCTAATCAGATGTGCAGTACTTTGGTCAACGTGGGTTGTTTTTAAATGTGCTATACAAATAAAACTGACTTGACTTGACTTGACTTGCAATAACAAAAAAGACTTCTTGGAAGCTTTTCGAAACAATGTAGCCGTCACAAGCTGAAAACTAAATCCTTGCTGAAAACTAAATCCTTTTCTGGAAACTTTTGGAAACAAATGTAGCCCCTTGAAGAAAAGGGTTAGAAATGAAAAATTTAAACTTTAATATCTCTCTAGCTTTAAAAAGGTAGCTTCAATTTGAACGAAAGTACTTACAATAGTTGCCCAGGTTAATGGTGAATACGGCGGTACAAAAATCGTAGCGCTTTGGTGTACCGTCTAGGAGGAGTAGGGTTTGTAAGTAATCTTCCGTACATACACATATACATACATACATACGGAATGTTGGACCGCAGAGTTTTAGTATTATACTAGAAAAGAGGGCCCGTTGGGCCCGTCCCCACACCCCCCATTCTCACTCCCCCAGCCCCACTCTTACTCTCCAAGTGTGCCCGTTGGGCCCGGAAAAGAGGGCCCGTTGGGCCCGTCCCCACACCCCCCATTCTCTCCTCCCCCAGCCCCACTCTTACTCTCCAAGTGTGCCCGTTGGGCCCGTCCTCCTGATCTGTGTATGTCAAGTGACCACTATAGCCTTCATTCTTTTTTTTTTTCCCTAATCAGATGTTTGTTTGTTTTTTCCTAATCAGATGTGCAGTACTTTGGTCAACGTGGGTTGTTTTTAAATGTGCTATACAAATAAAACTGACTTGACTTGACTTGACTTGCAATAACAAAAAAGACTTCTTGGAAGCTTTTCGAAACAATGTAGCCGTCACAAGCTGAAAACTAAATCCTTGCTGAAAACTAAATCCTTTTCTGGAAACTTTTGGAAACAAATGTAGCCCCTTGAAGAAAAGGGTTAGAAATGAAAAATTTAAACTTTAATATCTCTCTAGCTTTAAAAAGGTAGCTTCAATTTGAACGAAAGTACTTACAATAGTTGCCCAGGTTAATGGTGAATACGGCGGTACAAAAATCGTAGCGCTTTGGTGTACCGTCTAGGAGGAGTAGGGTTTGTAAGTAATCTTCCGTACATACACATATACATACATACATACGGAATGTTGGACCGCAGAGTTTTAGTATTATATAGATAGATAGATATAGATAGATAGAAGATATATACATTGTTTATAATAGAGCAAATTGAAAAAAACTAAATATTGCTCTTGAAATGATCACTTTCAGGGACAAATTGTAGATTGATCAATGACACCCTGTTGCATGTAATATAATGGAGAAAATAGTGTCTAAACTCTCAGGTAAAATTGTTGCAACTTCCAGAAAGAAAATTGGCTGGGTTGTTGAGGTGATTCTGCTGTTTAAGGAGCTATCTAGTTGATAATGGGGCATTTGGAGAGAGAGAAAACAAAGGGACATTAGAACTGTGAAACACAAGTTGGAATCACTGCTGAAGCCAGAAATCAAAAGAATGCTGAAAATGTAAAAACAATGAACCGCAGACGCTGGTTAATGCATAAAAGGACACAAAGAACTGGAGTAACTCCAGCATCTCTGGAGAACATGGATAGCTGACATTTTAGGTCCAGGCTCTTCACCGAAACATCACCTGTCCATATACTCCAGAAATGATTCCTGAAAATTTGCCAATTTTAGGTAATTTCATGACCTTTCCCTTTCCCTTCTTCACCCATGTAACCCCACTCCCTTTCTTCCCTCCCTTCCCATGCCCCACCTGGACTCACACCTATTTCTCCCCTACTCTTCCCCTTCTACATACATTCCTTCAATCTTTCCATCTCCGGCCTCTATCCAACCATCTGCCTACCAAATATACCCCACCCTCCACACCTCACCTGCGTCAGCCTATTATCTGCCAGGCTTTGTCCTGCCCTCCTCTCTTCCAGCTTTCTTCCCCCTCCCCACTCGTACAATTATTCAGAAGAAGGGTCCCGATCTGAAATGTTGCCTAACCACGTCCTCCTGAGATGTTGCCTGACCCGCTGAGCTACTCCACCACTCAATGCCTTCTTCAGAATGCTGGAAATACCTAACAGATCAGCAGGTATCACAAAAAGCTGGAGTAACTCAGCAGGTCAGGCAGCATCTCAGGAGAGAAGGAATGGGTGACGTTTCAGGCCGAGACCCTTCTTCAGACTGATGTCAGGGGAGGAGGCAGGGCAAAGAAAGGATGTAGTTGGAGACAGGAAGGCAGTGGGAGAACTGGAAAGGGGGAGGGGAAGAGAATGGCAGAGGAACTATCTAAAGTTAGAGAAGTCAATGTTCATACCGCTGGGGTGTAAGCTGCCCAAGCAAAGAGTGTCGGTGGAGAGAGAATAAAACGAGCTGGTATTGAAGATGGAAAACCTTGGAGCAGCACTGCCAGTTCAGATAGAAATAGAAATAGAAAAAGCCAGTTATCTGAAATTGGGAAATTGTTCCAGTTGCCCAAGTGAAAGACAGCCCAATTAGCGTGACGCAGGAGGCCAGTCAAGTGAGTGTGCGATGGAGAAAAACCTGTTACTCCGCTTCCATAACCTGTTACTTCAACTTCATCAAGGGCAACACCTGAAACATGATAAACATGATAGGCTGTTCATAGAAAAACGACCAATTTTTCCGCTGAATAGGTGTAATTGTGCTGTTGTGGTTTGCCAAATGCCTTCATAATTGGTTGACTTGACTGCTCTAAATCTCAAATGATTTCCACCGGCAAAGGGAACAATCTAATCTAGCCAATACTTTAGCCAAGTACGCCGAGCAATGTCATTTTCCTGTGCGATTCATGAGGCTCACAATCGTAAACTGAATAGGGAGCTGCAGAGACATGTCTGGGAATGAAATGCCGATAGCGTAGGAGCTGAGATCTGCTTCCAATATCATCTGGAGACATAGACTGAGGAAGTGCAGAACCAAGCCCATCAGCACACAGAGACCATGCTGACCAGCAACTACCCTTCACATCGAGTCATAGCGTCTTACAGCATGTAAACAGCCCCTTCGGCCCCACCTGCCAACACCGGCCAACACGTCTCATCTTTACAATAGACTTTACTAGTCACACCTGCCTGCGTTTGGCCCATATCCCTCTAGAATAGAATAACTTTATTTGTCATTCAAAACAAGTTTGAACGAAATTTAGTTACCATGCAGTCACAACACTAAAAAAGCACAAACCACATAACCACATAATTCAACACAAACATCCATCACAGTGACTCTCCTCCAGGCACGACCACACTGTGACGGAAGGTAAAAGAAAGTCTTATCTCCTTCCTGCTTCTTCACCCGCGGTCGGGCAGTCAAAACCGCTGCGTCGAGGCGATCAAGGCTCCCGACTCTGAAGCCCCCGCCGGGCGATGGAAGATCCCGCAGCCGATTTTTTTAAGCCACGCCAGACGATGAAAAGTCTCGCGAACGGTGCGTCAAGGCGATCGAGGCTCCCGACCCTAAACCTGTCTTTTCCATGTACCTGTCTGAATATTTCTTAGAGATTGCGAAAGTCCCTGCCACAACTAGCTCCTCTGGCAGCTCGTTCCATCCATATACACCCTTTGTGTGAAACGTTACCCCTCAGGTACCTATTACATCTTTCCCACTCACCTTAAACCTATGTCCTCTGGTTCTCAATTCCACTACTCAGGGCAAGAGACTCTGTGTGTCTATCCTATCCATTCCTCTCATGATTTTATACACCTCTATAAGATCACCCCCCATCCTCCTGCGCTCCCAAAGAATAGGGTCCTAGCCTGCTCAACCTCTCCCTATAGCTCAGGCACTTGTGCTGGCAACATCCTCGTAAATCTTCTCTGCACCTTTTTCAGCTTGACAATATTCTTTCCAATAACATGGTGCTCAACACTGAACACAATGCTCTAAATCCAGCCTCGCCAACGTCTTATACAACTGCAACATGATCTCCCCACTTTTATACTCATTGCTCTGACTTATGAAAGCCAATGTACAAAAAGCCTTTTTGACCACCCTATCTATCTGTGATGCCACTTTCAACAAACAATATACCTGTACTCCAAGATCCCTCTGCTCTACAACACTCCCCAGAGCCCAACCATTCACTATCTATGTTCTGCCCATGTTCGTGCACCCCAAATGCCTCACCTCACATTTCTCTGTAATATTCTTGCTATTGAGGGCATGCAGCGTATGTTTACTAGGTTAATTCCCAGAATGGCGGGACTGTCATATGTTGAAAGACTGGAGCGACTAGGCTTGTATACACTGAAATTTAGACGGATGAGAGGGGATCTTATCGAAACGTATAAGATTATTAAGGGCTCCTTTTAAAATTGCAGGCTCCATAAATAATGAATGGGCTGGATAGAGTGGATGTGGAGAGGATGTTTCCACTAATGGGAGAGTCCAGGACCACAGGACTCAGCCTCAGAATAAAAGGACGTGCCTTAATAAGGGGACAAAGAGGAATTTCTTTAGCCTGAGGGTGGCGATTCTGTGAAATTCATTGCCACAGATGGCTGTGGACGCCAAGCTATTCGGTATTTTTAAGTCTCATTGTCTAACTCGTTTTCACCTAGCCCACGGCTAACAATGGTCCGTTTCCTTTATCAGTGTTACTTTTTTGCATGTCTTTCATTAATATGTTCTATATCACCGTCTATTTCCCTCGTTTCCCTCTCCCCGACTCTCAGTCTGCAAAAGGGTCTCGACCTGAAACATCCTCTAATCCTTTTCACCAGAGATGCTATCTGACCCACTGAGTTACTCCAGGTTTTTGTGTCTATCTTCCATTTTTAAAGCATCGGGTTCTTGATTAGTAAAGATGTCAGGGGTTATGAGGAGAAGGCAGAGGAATCGTGTTGAGAGAGAAAGATAGATCAGCCACGATGGAATGGCGGAGTAGACTCGATGGCCGAATGGCCTAAATCTTTTCCTGTGACATACAAACTTATTAATCTGAAGATGGGTCCTGACTCGAAATGCCACTTGTTCATCTCCCTCCACAGATGCTGCCTGACCCACTAAATTCCTCCAGCAGTTTAATTTTTGCTCAAGATTCCAGCATCTGCAGTCTCTTGTGTCTCCTTTTAAAACTGCTGGGTTCCTTGAGAAATTTATTATAACATAGTGTAACATTTTAAAAAAAACAAATGAAAGAAATGTATGTGTGTTAATATTAAGAACATCCAATCGCTTGGAAAATCTGCTGTCCATCACCAACATCTGAAGTCTGCCAGAATATCAGACGTTTGACTGTATATCCTTTTTTAAGGGACCAAAACAGGGCACATTACACCAGGCATGATGGCCGCACCATTGCCTTGCACATTCATAACAACCCATTCAAATGTCTAAACTCCATCACCCTTGCATGAAAGTCAATAGGCCATTTGTCTTCCTAGCGACTCATTGCACCTGCCGACTAACATTTTGCAACTCATGCACAAGAACATCTAGATTCATTCATCTGCAGTTTTTCTGTCATTTATGTAATAAGCTGCCTTTCGATTCCTCCAACTGAACTGCATGACTTCACACTTTGTGACATTCGATTTATTTGCCAAGTCTTCACCCAATTCACTGAATGTCCAGCTCACTCAATCTATTAATATCCTGCATAGAAACATAGAAAATAGGTGCAGGGGGAGGCCTTTCGGCCCTTCGAACCAGCACTTCCATTCATTGTGATCATGGCTGATCGTCCACAATCAATAACCCGTGCCTGCCTTCTCCCCATATCCCTTGATTCCACTAGCCCCTAGAGCCCCTAGAGCTCAATTCCACAAATTCACAAATTCACAACTCTCTGGGTGAAAAAGTTCCTTCTCACCTCAGTTTTAAATGGCCTCCCCTGTATTATCATATCATATCATATATATACAGCCGGAAACAGGCCTCTTCGGCCCACCAAGTCCGTGCCGCCCAACGATCCCCGTACATTAACACTATCCTACACCCACTAGGGACAATTTTTACATTTACCCAGCCAATTAACCTACATACCTGTACGTCTTTGGAGTATTCTAAGACTGTGGCCCCTGGTTCTGGACTCGCCCAACATTGGGAACATTTTTCCTGCATCTAGCTTGTCCAGTCCTTTTATAATTTTATATGTTTTGATAAGATCCCCTCTCATCCTTCTAAACTCCAGTGAATACAAGCCTAGTCTTTTCAATCTTTCCTCATATGACAGTCCCGCCATCCCAGGGATCAATCTCGTGAACCTACGCTGCACTGCCTCAATTACAAGGATGTCCTTCCTCAAATTAGGAGGCCAAAACTGTACACAATACTCCAGATGTGGTCTTACCAGGGCCCCATACAACTGCAGAAGAACCTCTTTACTCCTATACTGAAATACTCTCGTTATGAAGGCCAACATGCCATTAGCTTTCTTCACGGCCTGCTGTACCTGCACGCCAACTTTCAGTGACTGGTGTACAAGGACATCCAGGTCTCGCTGCACCTCCCCCTTACCTAACCTAACACCATTGGGATAATAAACTTCCTCCTTATTTTTGCCGCCAAAGTGGAACTGCATAGTTCAAGAATCCTCATTGCTTCATGCCCTTTCATCTACACAAACACTAGTCATTGTGTCAGTGTTCCAGATTCTAGCATTTCAATCTGTCAGACATTTAATCAGCAGCATCTCAGGAAGTGATTTTCTACTGCTGCTCAAAGGCTCAAATTCATCGTACGTTGCAAAACATACTTGGCTAATAAAGTATGATTATGATTATGAAATGAAATCTTCAGTTAGTGTTTTATATAATCTTCTGTTTGTTTCTATAACATTTTTTTTAAATTTGCAAGTAACCCAAAATGCTACGGCAATAATTTACGAAATGGAACATGTTTTCTCTTTTCAAAGCAACGTCTGACCTCCGAAATATTTCCAGCATTTTGTTTCTCTTATTTCAACATTTGCAGATTTTCTGATTTTCATTGCGTATTGCTTAGTTCACACAATTCCCGTTTTGCACTAAATTAAGCTGGAACATTAACTTCTTCTATCAAAAGCTTTTGATACCCCCACCTCACCAAGACCCAGTCTGATGTGGAGACTCTGTTCCTTCCCACAGAGTCCCTCACTCACTCAGAAATCTGCCACTTCTCAGGGACCCATCCTGAAATACCAGCAGTTGTTTACTGGAATGTTGACTGGCCTTCTGCCCCAGTGTAATGGCTGCAGTCTGCACTGCTCGGCAATGTCTGGTGGATTTTAGATTTTTTTTTTTTAGATTTAGAGATACAGTGCGGAAACAGGCCCTTCGGCCCACCAAGTCCGCGCCGCCCAGCGATCCCCGCACACTAACACCATCCAACACACACTAGGGACAATTTTTACATGTGCCCAGCCAATTAACCTACATACCTGTACGTATTTGATCTCGTTGATCTTTCAGCAAAGCCACCAATGTCAAATCCCATGTCATATTAGTTTCAATATCTGTCGCTTACACACACTGACGACACACCCAACCTCTCCCCAAATCACTGATCTTATAAATGGTCTCCCAGAAGAGAAATTTTCAAATCAAGTCCTGCAACATCTCGTACACGCAACTGAGTGGATATTTATTTACATATTTTACAGTTAATTTGGTAGACATGGGTGAATGTGTCACACTTAGAATGTTTACTTTGACAGATAATCATATAGGCTTGTATACACTGGAATTTAGAAGAATGAGAGGAGATCTTATCGAAACGTATAAGATTATTAAGGGTATAAGAAAATAACTGCAGATGCTGGTACAAATCGATTTATTCACAAAATGCTGGAGTAACTCAGCAGGTCAGGCAGCATCTCGGGAGAGAAGGAATGGGTGACGTTTCGGGTCGAGACCCCAGTCTGAAGAAGGGTCTCGACCCGAAACGTCACCCATTCCTTCTCTCCCGAGATGCTGCCTGACCTGCTGAGTTACTCCAGCATTTTGTGAATAAATAAATAATAAGATTATTAAGGGGTTGGACACAATAGAGGCAGGAAACATGTTCCCAATGTTGGGGGAGTCCAGAACAAGGGGCCACAGTTTAAGAATAAGGGGTAGGCCATTTAGAACTGAGATGAGGAAAAACATTTTCAGTCAGAGAGTTGTGAATCTGTGGAATTCTCTGCCTCAGAAGGCAGTGGAGGCCAATTCTCTGAATGCATTCAAGAGAGAACTGGATAGAGCTCTTAAGGATAGTGGAGTCAGGGGGTATGGGGAGAAGGCAGGAACGGGGTACTGATTGAGAATGATCAGCCATGATCACATTGAATGGCGGTGCTGGCTCGAAGGGCCGAATGGCCTCCTCCTGCACCTATTGTCTATTGTCTATTGTCTAACTAGATATTTCCTTTCCTTTGCTACTTTAGTCTTCAGTTCTTTGGATATCTTGGGAGTTCTTTACAGTTCTGCACAACTTTATATTTCCTTGTGCCATTCAATAAAATTTAGTAAAAAGTATTCAGTGATAATACTTGTAGTTTAAATGAAAACGATGCTGTTTTATGCGAGATACTTTTCACTCAGTTAAGTGTACCACGTAACTTACTGCGTAGGAAAGAACTGCAGATGCTGGTTTGAACCGAACATAGACACAAAAACCTGGAGTAACTCAGAGAGGACTCAGTCTGAAGAAGGGTCTCAACCCCAAACGCCACCTAATCCTTTTCTCCCGAGATGCTGTCTGACCCACTGAGTTACTCCAGCTTTTTGTGTCCATCTGCGTAACTTACCAATCTCTTTATTCAGGCCACATTTCTGAAAGGTGTATTTTGAATTGATTAGCACATTCATCAGTCTTTGACAGCAGCAGGAGCAACCCACAGTGTATAATCATGTCTGGCCAGAGGCAAACTTTGAAGGGCAAGCAGTAAAGAAATCATGGATAATGATCCCGAGTCCTCTGGCATTTCATGTACACAGATTTATAAGGCCACTGCATCTATCACTTGGATTAAACATCTTGATAGGATTATCCATCAGCATTCAGCACTGAAGGGAGTACAAATCAAATCTACATCATCAGCTCAGTAACTTTACTCTTTTCAACCCATGTATCACTATGGTGGATCTGAGCTGTACCTTCTCCAAGACCAATATGTCCTGCCTGACATGCATTACCCAATTACCCAAAAGGGTTCGTAAACAATTGAAGCACAACTTATATCTATTCTATTCCAACCCCCTTGCAATAAAAACACAAAAGTGCTTGAGTAACTCAGCGGGTCAGGAGACATCTCTGGGGGTCAGGAACCTTCTGACTCGCTGAGTTATGCCAGCACCTAGTGTTTTTTTGCTCAGGATCCCAGCATCTCCGTTCCTTGCGTCTCCCATTGAAATAAAGGTCAGTGGTAGAAACATAGAAAAAATAGGTGCAGCAGTAGGCCATTCAGCCCTTCGCGCCAGTGTTCTATTAGTCATTTTCATTGCTAGCTACAAATTTTTAATGATTTGTGCAAAGTCGCAAAAATTTCTGTAACTCCACAATTCTAGTCCCCCAAAATTTAAAAAATATATATTCTGGTATTATTTCCTGAATCCAATGTACATGATCTTAAAACTTGCCCACATCAGCTGGGTATGAATGAATGAATACTTTATATTAAACATATGACAGGACACAGTGAGATTCTTTGTTTTGCACACCCAAGGTATGCAAAGCGTCACCACATAAAGGGCGCCGACAAAGTTACAAAGTATTCAATTTTAACACAAAGTATTCCATTTACTTGTGCCTTCCAACAGTCTGCAGGAGGGACTCAGTGGATTGTGTGGCATCTGTGGGAAGGAAAATAAATTGTCGACGCCAACAATTCCTCACTCTCCACCCCCACAACAGATGTTGTTCGACTCACTGAGACCCTCCAGCTGGTTGTCTACTGCTCCAGATTCCAGCATCTACTGCTTCTTGTGCCTCTCGTTTATTTATATGCCGCCTTTCAGGAAACTCTAGATGACATTACAGCCAAAGTAGCCAAAGCAGCAATAGCATTAAATGCCTGCAGTCCGTCTGTCTTTTGTGTTTTTTGTTGTTTTTGTCTCAATTGTAGTGTTAATATGATGTAGTGTTGTATGTTATGTTTTGGGGGGGGGGGGGGGGTGGGAGGGAACGGGAACTGTAACTGTAACATTCTCTCTCCAGAACGGAGACGCGACCTTTGTTCTGTATCGTGTCTCCGTTCCCGTTGCGGCCTACCACCGGCCATGCACCTGGGACTACCTGGGTCTCTGGTTCGCAGAGCCCGCGGTCCGGACTCACCACCTGCGGCGCTGGCTGCCTGCGAATGCTGCGGGAACGGCTGCGACTCGTCTCCGGAGGCTCCGGCGCGGGCCGCGTGGACGTCGGAAGCCCGCAGGCCCCTGGATGGGGGCCGACATCGGGAGCTCCGGCAGCGGCAGAGGCAACGTGTCCGCCCGCCCCGAATCACGGGGCTTGGGTCGGCCCGCCACGGACCTTTCACCATCCGGCGCGGCCTGAAATAGGCCGCGGGATTTTTTTTCACCGCCCAGCGGGGGCTTCAATATCGGGAGCCCCGACCGCCCCGACGTGGCAAATCCAACAGCCTGACCGCGGGACAAGACGGCAGGGAAGAGAAAAAGACATTCTGGCCTTCCATCACAGTGAGGAGGGACTGGAGGAGACTCACTGTGATGGATGTTTCTTTTTGTTTGGTGTTAGTTGTGATTGTATGTGTTATTGCATTTTTATTGATTAATCTTATTGGTCTTATTGTTCAACTGCGGGTAATGTTTCATTTTACTACACATTTATGTGTATGTAACAAATAAACGACTATTGACTATTGACTATTGATTCATCTGACTGCTGCGTGTCTGCAAACTATTGCACAGACAGAGCATTCAAGTTGAAAGATCTAAACAATCACAGACGATTCATGTCCAGCAATCAAAGAGAATAAATAATGCAGGGAAAGCGTGAATGTATAAAACTCATGGAATGGGATCTCTATTAATGCATAAAATCATGAGGGGAATAGATAGTGTGTAGGAAGGAACTGTAGATGCTGGATACATGGGGTGAATGCACAGAGTCTTATACCCAGGCTACAGGAATTAGGAACCAGAGGATATAGTTTTAAGGTAAGAGGAGAAAGATATAAATGGAACCCAAGGGGCAACCTTTTCACTCAAAGGGCGGTGGGTATATGGAACGAGGTGTCAGAGGACGTAGTTGAGGCAGGTACTATAACAGCATTTAAAAGACACTTGAACAGATACATGGATAGGGAAGGTTTAGAGGGATAAGGGCCAAATGCAAGCAAATGGGACTAGCTTAGATTGGGTCAGCATGGACGATTGTGCCAAAGAGCCTGTTTTTGTGCTGTATGACTATGTCTCAAATATGCACCAGCATCTGCAGTTAGTTTCTTACACTGATAAAGGTGAATGCTGCTTCACCACATTCCTTCAAACAAAACTTGGACTTGTTTATGCCTGGGGCAGTGATCACGATGGACTGAAGGATGTATATTCTGAAATAATTAGTAGGGCCAGAATGATCTAGTTTCAGTCACCTCAGGGTGAAAAGGATTGCTCCGAGGAGTTTCTCCCTCCCTGCCATCTCCTTTAAATTGCCCCGAACTTTTAAATTGCATTTGTCACTACAGCATGTTCGCCCGCCCCGGATCGCGGGGCTTGGGTCGGCCCGCTGCAGACCTTCCACCGTCCGGTGCGGCCTGCAACCACAACAGCCTGACCGCGGGCGAAGACGGCAGGGGAAAGGAAAAGACATTGTGGCCTTCCATCACAGTGAGGAGAGGACTGGAGGAGACTCACTGTGATGGATGTTTCTTTTTTTGTGTGTTGGTTGGGGTTGTGTAATTTGCCTATTTTAATGCTTTTATTGTGTAATTTGCCTATTTTAATGCTTTTATTGTTGGACTGTGGGTGACTGAATTTCGTCCAAAAAAACTTGTTTTTTGGATGACAAATAAAGATATCTTGAATCTTGAATCTACTCGGAGATCAAATGGGTTTGGGTAGTGAGATGATGTTTAAATGTGAAAAATTACAAATCATGAGTTATCACTGTTGTATAGAACAGCTTGGATAAGATAGAGGATCTAACACTGTGCATCACTGATTGTCAGAATCAGTGGGCAGAAGGGGGAGGGAATGTGCGACTATCTAGACAACCACAATGGCAACCACAGTTTTCTACAGTAAGTTAACTTCAGCCTTGTATCAGGTCATCTAACCAACTTTGCATGAATTTCCTATGATTCACATAATCATACATTGCACAGTGCATTCATTGTGCACAATACTTTTATTAGTGACTTACCCAAGAAATTTTATAATTTTGTATTTTGTGAGTTCATCAGCCAGCACTTTAACTCCATCGTCCGTGACTTGGTTTACACTCAACCTGCATTTAACGACAAAGGATATATTAGACATACTACAAATGCATATCACACACAAAGTATTATTAATCAATACCTAATCAATTACCTGTGTCCTTACACGAGGTTTCGAAGTGGGTTAGGAGAATAAGGGCATAACTGAACCAAAGCAAAAGCATATGTGATGGAGTCATAGAGTCATACAGAATGGAAATAGGCTCTTCAGCCCAACTCGTACATGCCAATGAAGATGCCCCATTCAAGATAGTCCCATAGAGTCATACAGAATGGAAATAGGCTCTTCAGCCCAACTCGTACATGCCAATGAAGATGCCCCATTCAAGATAGTCCCATTTGCCCGCATTTAACCCATATCCCTCTGAAACGTACCTATCCATGTACATGTCCTAGTGTCTTTTAAATGCTGGTTTAACTTGCCTCAACAACCTCCTCTGGCAGCTCGTTCCATATACCTTCCATCACGAGCGAAAAAGTTCCTAGTAAATCTCCCTCTTCTGACTTTAAACCTATGTCCTCTGGTTGTTGATGCTCCTACCCTGGGTAAAAGACTCTCTGCATTCATCCTATCTATTCCCCTATACACCTCTATAAGATCACCCCTCAGTCTCCTGCACTCGTAGGAATAAATTCCTAGCCTGCTCAACTTTTTTCTGTAGCTCAGGTTCTCAAGTCCTGGCAACATCCCAGTAAATGTTCACTGCACTTTTTCCAGCTTAAAATAAGTCTACATAATATGGTGAACGTTAACATATCATCATATCATCATATCATATATATACAGCCGGAAACAGGCCTTTTCGGCCCTCCAAGTCCGTGCCGCCCAGCGATCCCCGCACATTAACACTATCCTACACCCACTAGGGACAATTTTTACATTTACCCAGCCAATTAACCTACATATGTTTATTTCAGGTTGAAATGCTTTCCATTAGCTTACTTATACTACTGGAATAGTTAGATTATAGACCTAAGAATCAATTATTAAACTTTAAGGTAATTACATTGTGCGCAATCAGTCCACGTTGCAAAGAAAGTCTGATGGCGTATCAGATCTGAATGTAAACAGACTTTTGTAAATAATAGCAAAATATCCCAAAGTATCAAAGATTTACTCCCATGTGGAACAGAATGGGCTTAATATGTATAGGCAGCATAGATTTGTAAGTGGCAGATCATGTCTCACTAACAATTGAAATTTTTGAGGAGGTTTAGTTTAGTTTAGAGATACAGCGCAGAAACAGGCCCTTTGATCCGCAAAGTCCGCACTGACCAGCGAACCCCGCACAATAACACTATCCACAACACACTTGGGAAAATTTACAATTCAAGCCAATTAACCTACAAATCTGTACACCTTTGGAGGATGTATATTTTGGGAGGAAACCGAAAATCTCAGAGAAAACCTTCACAGGTCACGGGGAGAACGTACGAACTCCGTACAGACAAGCACCCGTGGTCAGGATCGAAACCGGGTCTCTGGCGCTGCAAGGCAGTAGCTCTACCACTATGCCACTGTGCAGCCAGTGACAAAAGAGACTGGTGAAGGTAGGGTGGTGGAAGCTGTATATATGGATTTTAGTAAGGCTTTTGATAAGGTCCCTCATGGTAAGCTGAATGTCTTTCTTCCACTACAACCCTCTGTCTTCCCTGATGACGCCAGACAACCAAGTTATCATGAATCTCATACATCTGAATCTTCTGGATCAGCCAGCCATGAGGGACCTTAGCAAAAGCCGTACAAAAATCCATGCATGCAACATCCACCGCCCTACCATCATCAATCTCCTCAATCTCCTTTGTCACCTCACATGAAGCACTGCATTGGAACTGAAATGCTTTGGAACATCCCGAGGTCTTTGAATGGCCCTAATTTCCATCTTAATCACGCAACAAATACTTTAAAAGAGGGAAATTCATGAAAAATCGATGGAATAAATGAAAACGTACCTGACCACTGTGAGTTTATCGAAGCAAGGGATCAGTTCTTTCACTCCGTAGTCATTGATATTGTTGTTGTCCAGTTCAAGTGCAATCGAGGTTTTACGATGGCGCAAGATGTTTGCGATTGCACTGCAGTCAGCAGAGAAGGCGTTGCAGAAAGTGAGTTTGATATAATTAGCACAAATCCCTCTTGCTGCAAGGTTGGCTACCTCTTCGCTCTGGGTTTCAAAAATGTAGCGCAACAGCCAGATGAAATAGGGCAAAACTTGCACTTTGGAAAAGCCTTGGTATGGCGATGTAGGGAGATTTTTCAAGTGCGTCTTTACGCGATCGGCAAGGTAGGTCTTAAGTGCCGAGCGCTTCCTTCGGACACCGCCCGTGGAGGACAAATGTTTGAACAACTCCCTTTTAGCTTTCGACAAGAGGCCACACAGAAAAAGAGTGGTGAACTGCAAGTGCTCATTCGTTTCACATAGTTCCTTTCTGTGATTCATATTATATCCCATGCAACGTAACAAAAGAGTATTGACTTTCACATGGCGGTCACATTTGGCAAAAAAATTAATGGTTTCTCTGGCACTGGTTTCCTCATCTACAACCAAGGCAAAAGCGGTGAAAAATGACTGGAGGGTTAAATGAAGAAACTCGTATGTTGACTGGTTCCCACATCCGTCGTAATGGCACGCAGTTTTGATGAAACCCAATTTTAAATCTTCTTCAGAGATGTTGGCCTCGGTCATTTGCTCCTGACTGAAGATGAAGTTGTTATTTTCAATTCCTCTCCTTGCTAATTTTCCTAAACGCATCAGCACACATTTCTTTGCTTTGAAGGTCTCCTTTTGACTATGGCTTTGCTTGTTTAATCCCACCTTGATAGAATGATTCAAAAATACCTCCAACATCAACAGGTAAATGTCAGTTAACGTAACGTGATCCAAGAGTCGCTGAGGGCTACTTGTGGACTGAAAATGTTCGTAGCATTTAAATATAATCCAACAAAATAAAGGCACTGAACATAGACTGTGCAGGTGAGGGTTGGCCTCCAGCTGGGTCAGGACTAGACTTTGATCAGCCTTGTTTTTGAAACATTTCTTCAAATAGCCCCGCAAATGTTCCTTGGAAAAGCCCTTCAGTGCCACTCTCTTTCTCACCATCCTCAATGGTAAGTCTGTGCCTGTTCTTGCTGTCAATAATTTTATGGAGCCTTTTAACAATTTTCCACGGAGAAGGTTCAACAACAGGGCTACCGGGTGTGTGGGCTCAAAGGGCGATGAGATGTCAGGAATATCGTTAAGGTCACCATCCATGTGAAGTTCATCAAACCCGTCCAGTGTGAAGAGAACGGTGGCTGGATGTTGTCGGATGTAACTGAATATCTCATCAGCGTCTTTATCAGGGTAACAGTTGTACTTGAACACAAGATCTCGCAGAGAGATTTTGTCCTCCTTGAAGCTGCTGAATAATCTGCATCTAAACTTGAAGAAGAACTTGATATCAGCACAGAGCTCTCCCTTTGACCACAGGTTCTGAAGTCTCTGGAGGAGAATGGTCTTTCCCACTCCAGCGTCACCCGTTACAAACACAGTTTCGGCATCTTCATTAATGATTTCAGTGTTACTGAACAAATCCTCCAAGTTGGTGATGGTCCCCTTGATTTCATTGACTGCGTTGATTACCTCCATAACAGTCTCAGTGTACGTATCCTCCAATAAGATATCTTCCTTTCTGACATACGAGGTGACAAACCTTGTGTCCTGCCGTAGATCCTGTCTGATTTTCTGAATGTACTGCAAGACTAGAAAGAAAAATGCATAGTTAATATAACAGATTTTAAATCCACCATTGGAACATGAGATATAAATGACAATAGTCTAAATGCAGAGAATATTTCAATTTGTGGGCAAGAGCAAAGATGGAGATCATTGATACAAGAATTTCATTTTTTTAGTTTTAGTTTTAGAGATATAGCGTGGAAACAGGCCCATCGGCCCACCGAGTCCACACCAAACTGCGATCCCCGCACATTGACACTATCCTACACACATTAGGAACAATCTTACATTTATACCAAGCCAATTAACCTACAAACCTGTATGTCTTTGGAGTGCTGGAGGAAACCGAAGACCTCTGAGAAAGCCCACGCAGGTCACGGGGAGAACGTACAAACTCCGTACAGACAAGAATGTTACTGATAGAGCTGGGAATGGTAAAACTCAACTATATGTTGAGGTTGGAGTGAATAACACTCTTGCACTAGTGAAGGATATATCTGTGAAGATTAAAAGAAGGGATGCAAATGGCTTATGTGGAAATTAATAGCAGTACAATAGGATGAAATGAATAGTTTGCTTGTAACACAGACATGACTATTCTGGACATGGAATATCTGATAGTGATGTGAAATCCCTACTACTTGCCGATGGAATTCACCTCAGCTATACAGCCAGCAGTCTACATCCTTCCCCATGTTGACGTCAAACTTGCTCTGAATGAACTGTACTCCACTATCAATAGCCTTGAGGCAAAACACCTTGAAGCCCTGCTCATTGCAGCCGAAGACTTCAAACAAGCCAACCTCAGAGGTGCACTACCAAAGTACTATCAGCATGTCTCTTGTCGCAACAGGGGCCCCTGTGACCACTGCTACAGATCAATACAGACCATTGGTTGCCATTGGGTGCCACGGTGACGCAACAGTAGAACTGCTGCCGTACAAGCTGGAGACAAGGGTTCAATCCTGACGTCGGGTGCTATCTGTACGGAGTTTGTGCGTTCTCCCTGTGACCCTGTGGGTTTTCTCTGGGTGCTCCGGTTTCCTCCCACACTCCAAAGACGTCGAGGTTTGTAGGCTAATTGGCTTGGTATAATTGTAAATTATCCCTCATGTGTGTAGGTATAGTGCTAGTGCACAGGGATCACTGGTCAGCGTGGAATCAGTTGGCCAAAGGGCATGTTTCCGCGCTGTATCTCTAAATTAAACTAAACTATTTTAGTTTACCACGACTATCACTCTGTTCCTCAGCCACATTTCGGAAAATCTGATCACCTAGCTATGGTTCTACTCCCTGCCTACAAACAAAAACTGAAGCAGGAGAATCCGGTACAGAGAGTTGATTAATGCTGGTCAGAGGACACAGATGACATCCTATGCGACTGTTTTGAGTCAGTGGACTGGTCCATCCATTGGGAGAGTCTTGGACTAGAGGTCATAGCCTCAGAATTAAGAAAGAGATGAGGAGGAATTTCTTTGGAGGGTGGTGAATCTGTGGAATTATTTGCCACAGGAGGTTGTGGAAGGAATGGATATTTTTAAGGCAGAGATAGATAGATTCGTGATTAGCATGGGTGTCAAGGGCTATGGGGAGAAGGCAGGACAATGGGGTTAGGAGGGAGAGATAGATCAGCCATGATTGAATGGCGGAGTAGACTTGATGGGCCGAATGATCCTCAGGGATTCTGCAGTCAACTTGAATGAGTGACTGACTTCATCCCTTATCCTGTATCAGTACACTGTGGGTGCCTCAATTGTAATCATTTATGGTCTTTCCACTGTCACCAAGGGCTCATCGCATGTCAATGTTATGACTACGATTGGTGGGCAGGAAGATATTTTCTCTTTGCCCTGCCTATTGTACTTGTGTACGGCTTTGTACTCATATATAATATGATTTGACAGGATATCAAGCAAACACATCTTTTTACTGTATGACAACAATAAACCAAAAATAACATGACCTGTTTACATCATAACATAGACATGGGGTGTACAATGAAAAAGGCTAAATGTAACAGCGCACAATTTTTTTAATTTATCAGATATGTGGTGGAAAAAAAACTTACCATTGTCTGTAATAATGACTGATTTAGCCTGTATGTGTTCTGATGGCTGATACTGTATTTCTTTTAGCCATGGGCCTAGGTCTGTGTAAATCTCATTGGCTTGGTACAAAATGTGTAAGAAATATTCTGCCGTTTCTTCTCCTTTGCTCTGAACTAGATCCAATATTTGTCGAACCTATAAATAAACAAAATGCAGGTTACATTTTGTGTAGGAAGGAACTTCAGATGCTAGCTTAAACCAAAGATGGACACAAAAAGCTAGAGTAATTCAACGGGACAGGCAGCATCTCTGGAGAGAAGGAATGGGTGATGTTTCGGGTCGAGACCCTTCTTCAGACTGCAGTTTGCCAGGAATCCAACTCCTATGTGGTGAAAATGGACAGAATCCAAACAAATCCTAAAAAGGCACTGACGGTTCAAAAAACCCTGAATTAGGCACCTTGGTTGGTTTGGGAAATGGAAGATGTCACACGAATCACAGGAGGTGTGTTCTTCTCAAGTTGGGGAATGAAAACCATTGCTGCGTGTTGGACCTTAGTTGGAGTTGTATTCTATCCAATTCAACCCAACATGGAATATCATTTAGTGCCTTATTCCCTTTATCCGGGAGACATCTGTGAGCTGTACGTTAAAAGGAAAGAAAAATTGGTCATTCCCATTTATGATTGAGATGAGGTAGATTCCTTCTCTCGGAGTATTACAGGTCTTTGGAATTCTCCAACTCAGAGCTGATTACTGAATTAACTAAAGCTGAAGAGAGACCAATATTTGATCTGCATGGTAGAGATGGGTTATCAGGAAAAGGCAGGAAAGTGGGGACAAGGCCCAAAACCGAATAGCAATGGTCTTATTTTCAATGGCAGAGCAAAATCAAAGGGCCACATAATCTACCCCTGCTCCAATTTCTTATCAAGATCCTTCTTCGACCTGAAACGTCACCCAATCCTTCACTCCAGAGATGCTGCCTGTCCCGCTGAGTTACTCCAGCACTTTGTGTCTATCTGCGGTATAAACCAGCATCTGCAGTTCCTTCCTACCAATTTCTCATGTTATATTGACGCTTAGTTCACACCCTCGTGCGAATACTTACAAGCAAGCAACAGTAGAACAAAGGTATCCAGAACATTAGCTCTAAACATGGGGAGAGGGGAGAGGAGAGGAGAGGATGGATGGCCAGTGCAGAACAAACATTCCATAGAGTCTGCGATGGTTTAGTAATATGGAGGTCATTTAGTTAGAAAGTCCACAAAGAAAAATAAATAACTCTACTCAAGACACGCAGAATCTCTTGCCCAGAGTATGGGAATCGAGAACCAGAGGACATAAGTTTAAGGTGAAGGGGGAAAGATTTAATATAAATCTGACGGGTAACTTTTACACACAAAGGGTGGTGGGTATATGGAACAAGCTGCCCGAGGAGGGATTTCAGGCAGGGACAATTGCAATGTTTAAGAAACAATTAGACAGGTACATGGATAGGACAGGTTTAGAGGGATATGGGCCAAATGCAGGCAGGTGGACTAGTGTAGATGGGACCTATTGATCGGCGTGGGCAAGTTGGGCCGAAGGGCCTGTTTCCATTCTGTATGACTCTAAGATCCTATACTACCTGTTCCAGCAACCGGTCTGCTGACCATGTTTGGGATGTTGCAAGACATCATTGACTCCTTGCAAACAGGATCCAGTGAGAACACCAGGGGTTCGTGAGAGGACACTTACTCTACAGATGGTGTTCATTCAGACAGTTTGGAAAGGTTGGATATCACTGCTTTGGAATGCAAGAAATTCGGGATTGAATGTAAATTTAACTCTAAACAAAAAATAATAATAATTTTTCTTTGAACTTCCTAATTACCAAAATTTTAAATTTCAAAATCGAGTAGAGTTTTGAAAATTTGTTGAAAGAGATATTAAGTTATATTTTTCATGACAAAGTTTCTCTACTAACCTTAACTTTACTATGTTATGATTCCATTAAAAAGAATATGTCAAGATGTTTGACAATTTTGAATGACTACCAATCTCATTATGCATGTGCAATTAGGGGTGTTTCTACCTTTAATTTTTGGAGTGAATTCTTTGCAAAATGTTATCTAACTACTTGTGCAAGAGGTCCTTTGTTCTGCAGGAACCTGCTGAATGAAACTTCAACTTTCATTTTTGGTTTATGTCCCACATTACTACCCAGAGAAAATGGAGGTTGGTTTTGCATGCCAGTTTTAAGTACTATTAGATTATCCACCCACTTGAGACCTTACAAATTCATTGTCCTGTAAATGATCTCTGCACGATGTCCAATAGCCCAGATATTTGCCATAATATCCAATGCTAATAAATATCTCTATCCTGACCACTGCATCTTGTGATCGTAAATACCCATTATCCTTCTCTGAGAAACTGGGTCAAGAATCTCCTTTACCATCGCAGCTTGGCTTGGATAGAGTTCTCTCCCAAACGCCAACATTTAGTTTAGTTTAGTTTAATTTATTGTCCGAGATACAGTGAAGAACTTTTGTTGCGTGCTAACCAGTCAGCGGAAAGACTTTCCATGATTACAATCGAGCCATCCACCGTGTACAGATACAGGATAACGGGAATAATGTTTAGTGTAAGATA
The DNA here is from genome assembly GCF_053455715.1 of Rhinoraja longicauda. Classification (NCBI taxonomy): domain Eukaryota; kingdom Metazoa; phylum Chordata; class Chondrichthyes; order Rajiformes; family Arhynchobatidae; genus Rhinoraja; species Rhinoraja longicauda. The sequence goes on from NC_135954.1 coordinate 17,736,886, forward strand.
AAGCCAGTAAAGTCCGATCAAAGATAGTCCAAGGTCTCCAATGAGAGAGATAGTAGTTCAGGACTGCTCTCTGGTTGTGGTAGGATGGTTCAGTTGCCTGATAACAACTGGGAAGCAACTGTCCCTGAATCTGGAAGTGTGCATTTTCACACTTCTCTACCTTTTGCCCGAAGAAAGAGGGGAGAAGAGGGAGTGGCCGGGGTGCGACTCGTCCTCGATTATGCTGCTGGCCTTGCCGAGCCTCTCAAAGCTTTGCAAGGCTTTCACACAACTCATCTCAGGACTGCCAGACCCCAGTTCTTTCCTAGGGGTTTGTAAATCACAGGAGAATCCCAATGCGAAGCAATGCCCCCTTGATAATACATCCTGACATAACTCTTCCAAAGGCACGAGTGATTAAAATAAATCCATTCACATTAAACAAGTTTCTAATCCACAGAGCAAATCCAAGGGGAAGATCGAATCATTACCTTAGCTGCTTGTGTTGGCTGCTGCTGTGATAGCTCGGCTTCCTCGCGGGAAATGTACTTGTGTTTCAGCAGGTTGCTCAGCAGGCAATCAGTGTTTGTGATACGATCCACCAAGACTTCTCGGTGAAACTTCAACAACTTCATAAATGAGTGAACGGAAATGGATGGCATTTGCTGCTTGGACCCAAGTTGACATGCTCCAGCCATTCTTGCATAAACATCCTGGAAACTGGAATCATAGGCTTCTACCATCTTCCTTGGCCATGCTCTTCACTGAAATACAGGGGTTCATTATCAGATTCCAGATCGCACATCTACCTAAAACATAATATACCAAAGTGTAAATGTCAAGTAGCCAATACTGTTTACAACTACCAATTCTATAATATATGACAATAGAAGTTCAGAGAGTAATAGAACCCCAGAAATTTGCACAAAACAGGTTAGTGAGGCCACTAACAAATGTGAGGAACAGCACCACATATTTCCCTTGGGTAGCTTACAACCAGACTGTATGAATTCTCCAGTTCACAACTATATATCCCTCTTGGGTACACACCTGTCTCTATCTAGCAATCTGCCTATCAGGGAACCTCCTCACTGAGCTCATCTGATGCCGGCCCTGATTTGTCCTGCCTTTTTTCACTTCCAGTTTTTTACCCCGCTCTCCCTACTACATTATTAAGTTGAGTTGAGTTTAGTTTATTGTCACACGTGTCGAGGTACAGTGAAAAGCTTTTGTTGAATGCTAACCAGTCAGTGGAAAAACAATACATGATTACAATCGAGCCATCCAGTGTACAGATACATGATAAAGGAAATAAAGTGAATAACTTTTAGTGCAAGATAAAGCCAGTAAAGTCCAATCAACGATAGTCCGAGGATCCCCAATGAGGGTCTCCAATCAGTCCAAAGAAAGGACCCAAACCGAAACGTCACCTATCCATTTGCTGCCTGACCCCCAGAGTGTCTGAAGAAGGGTCTCGACCCGAAACGTCACCCATTCCTTCTCTCCCGAGATGCTGCCTGACCTGCTGAGTTACTCCAGCATTTTGTGATACTTCAGCATGTTGTGCCTATCTTTAGTATAAACCAGCATCTGCAGTTCCTTTTTATTACATTAGGTTAATTATGTAGCTGGCTCGTTCTTGCTAATATGGAAATTACTCCCAGCAGCATGGACATGTGCCTTTGGAATTGGGTCTGTTATAGATAAAGACAGGTTTAGATAATCCAGCACAGAGGACAGAGCTCAGGATTTTGGTGAGTAGGACAATTCGGTGATGCGGGGAGAGAAAGTGCTTTTCTGGCACTTGTTGCTGCTTGTAAAAAGCTAGCAATGAGATTTTAAAGAGAGGTATGATGGCACACCTTACCTGTCTCATTTAGGAACTCAGAACATAACATTAATCAGTGGAGCCTGAAACGTGAGGGTTTGGAGCTTGAGGCACAGGTGACCACAGAGGCAGAGTGCATTTTTACATGTTTCAGGAATTAGTGAGCAGCTCAAACGCAGATAGAAAGTGAGTGGATGATTACCAGACAGACAAAATTAGAGGGAAAGCCCCCTGGAAGCACATTGCTCTAAACTCAATATTTGGTTGTAAATACTGATAGTGGAGAGGGTTTCCCAGAGCAGCACAACCTAGCCAAGGCTATTGACCCAGCGATGGCTAGGCTATGCAGGTAAGGAAGAAATGAATTGCTGAAGAGGGGACCAGGGTGGCAACATTGATTAAAGAAATAAATTAAGAATGGTCAGATATGCTGTATAATAAACCCTTGTTATAACAGACCAGGGGGGTGGGGGGATGGTGTCCGTTATTGTCGATTATCCGCCATAAAAGAGTAACGGTTCCCCCCCTCCCCCCCCCCTCCCCTCCCCTTCTGTGTCACTACACGGGCCGCCATGTCAGAACCCTGGAGCCCCCTCACTGAAAGCCCAGTGGGACCGCCCTCACCACACAGATCGCACCACCTTTTCCAGCACAGCTGGGGAACGGCAATAACTGCTGATTCCCCCATTCAGAGATCGAGAGCAAAATGGGTGGTCTGGGGCACCCTGTCCTGCTCCAAGTGAGACTCCCATAACCTACTGCCCGCCCGGAGTTCAGGGTGAAAGGACATCAATGTCAAACGCTAACTCTCTGTTTCTCCTTCCAAATACACTAACTTGCCGATTCTTATTAACAGCTAAAAATATATTTTTGTTACTTCAAGCTAAAAATACTAAAGGCTATCTGTTGCATTGTTTAATCGAGTTAAGTGTCGATCGAAGCAATTGCTGGTCAATTTCAATGACCTGTCAAATTCAATGACCCCCGCAGTGTGACTAGCAGCCCGTGTTCTTAGAGAGACAGTGGTGTCTGATTACTGTGGGGACTCTGCTTCCACAACAACAAAAATCAGTTAGGTGGTCCGTAGTAAGGAGGGTTTAACTGTAAAATTATCTAGTAAAGTTGCACAGATAAGCTAAACAACAGAGAAAAAGGGGCAGGCACAATGTTTGACCACTGTTGGGACTACAGACCCCCAGCTGAAGGCGATAGAAGAACAACTGTTTGGACAAACTAAGACCTTTATGGTGGGGAATATCAATGACCCTGAAATTAACTGGAATGCAGTCATGATAAAAGTCAGAGGATATAAAATGCTGAATTCTTGGTGATATTTACACCTAGGAATTTGAAGCTCGTGGCTGTTGGTACATAGAACGTGTATTCCATCCGGCTTCCTTGGGTCGATGACAAGCTCCTACTGATATTGAGGAAGAGGTTGTTTTCTTGACACCACGTTACTAAGCTTCTCTACTGTGCCTTTTCTCACTGTCCTCCTGATTAAATTTTATCGATTGTATGCCTTGTTGTCACCTTCCCCTCAGCTAACAATGGTCCATTCCTTGTTGTCACCTTCCCCTCAGCTAACAATGGTCCATTCCACATTTTCCTTGACCTTTGTCCCCTTTGATCACTCATTTTCACACCTCATCCATATCTCCATATTTCCCTCTCCCCTGACTCTCAGTCTGCAGAAGGGTCTCGACCCAAAACGTCACCCATGATGTTTTGCACTGCAAAGATCATTCCTTTGTGGCATCACACAAAGACACACAAAACCACGTTAGTTTAGTGTGCATAAAGCAAAGAAAGAGTTCAAGTCCATTTTCACAGTTCACACGACAGCTGTAAGTGAAATCAAAAGGTTAGATAATCCAAATCTAGGCTGGTCAGTTATGCACAATTACATAGAACAATACAGCACAGGAACAGGCCCTTCGGCCCACAATGTCTGCACCAAACATGATTCCAAGACGAAACATTATCTGCCTGCGTATATTCGCTGCATATTCATGTGCTTATCCAAAAGTCTCTTATCAGTGGTGAATCTGTGGAATTCTTTGCCACAGAAGGTAGTTGAGGCCAGTTCATTGGCTATATTTAAGAGGGAGTTAGATGTGGCCCTTGTGGCTAAAGGGATCAGGGGGTATGGAGAGAAGGCAGGTATGGGATACTGAGTTGGATGATCAGCCATGATCATATTGAATGACGGTGCAGGCTCGAAGGGCCGAATGGCCTACTCCTGCACCTATTTTCTATGTTTCTAAAAGCCATTATCATGTCTGCCTCCCCCACCACCCCTGGCAGTGTGTTCCAGCACTCACCACGCTCTGTTTAAAATAAACTTGTCCCGCCCATCTCCTTTAAACTTTGCCTCTCTCACCTTCTTTGATATTTCCATCATGGGAAAAAAGTTCAGACTGTCTATCCTGTCTATGCCTCTCATCATTTCATTTTACTTCTGCCATGCTAAGTGTCATGCCATTAATTGGATACATTCGACCTCCCAAAATGCAACACCGCGCACTTGCTCTACTTAACATCCACCTGGCATTTGCCCGCCCATCTCTATAGCTGATCAAGTCCCGCTGTGTAATTTGACAGCCTTCCTCACAGTCCGCAACCCCAAGAATCATGGTGCCTTCTGCAAACTTACCAATCATTCCGTCTATATTTACGGCAAGTCATTTATATGTGTCCTTAGAACCTTCAATTATGCCAATTTCCAAAACCCTTTCCATTGGGGACTGGGAAGCAAAAAGATTCTTGGACTTAAAATAAGTTAAACTTCATGAAATTATACAATACTTTTCCTCTGCCCAATAAAGGACCCCCTGCAAGAGTGCACTAGAGGCCATTTAATTCCACAGCCAAAACCTCCCATCGCCCACCTTCAACTGATGGTCATCAATCGCCAACCCCCCTTCACTCCCTTCCTCAAATGTGGTAGATTGCCGACCGCAACAGTTAATTAAAACGCAGAAGTGGGTTTGACAGCACAGGAAGCAAAGTGCGCTGGCAGAATTATCTCTCCTTTACTTGCTGCAGAGCAGTTGTAGCTGAGGAATGAGGAACAGCAGGTTCGCGCCGCCCAGCGATCCCCGCACATTAATACTATCCTACACCCCACTAGGGACAATTTTTATATTTGCCCAGCCAATTAACCTACATACCTGTACGTCTTTGGAGTGTGGGAGGAAACCGAAGATCTCGGAGAAAACCCACGCAGGTCACGGGGAGAACGTACAAACTCCATACAGACGGCGCCCGTAGTCAGGATCAAACCTGAGTCTCCGGCGCTGCATTCGCTGTAAGGCAGCAACTCTGCCACTGCGCCACCGTGCCACCCACATTGATTACATTGAATAAACCAATTCCTTAGAGTACTGTCTGTGGCCTCAAGCAAACTGATCATTTGAGGGAATGCACCATCATATTTACATATTATACTGGAACGACTTTTAAATTTACTTCTGCCCCTGCCAGGACAAATACACAGCTCTTAATTGCCTTTCAAAGGCTCACTGGCAACGGAACTTCTGCATTATCCAATATCCTGTTTTGAACCGTTCACAATTCAAACCAGGGCAATCCCCCACAGGCAGACCACAGCCAGGCTGGTAACTTAAACGAACATTCGCTTTCTACAAATGTCACATTTCCAGTTTCTATGATGAACTTCAACCTCTAAGGTAGACACAAAATGCTGGAGTAACTCAGTGGGTCAGGCAGCATCTCTGAAGAGAAGGAATGGGTGACCTTTCGGGTAGAGACCCTTCTTCAGACTGATGTCAGGGGAGGGACAAAGGTCCTATCTTTTTATCCCACCTTCCAGCAACAGATAAGTCTTCAAGTACCCTTCCAAATACTGCTTCCAGCATTTGCTATCTCTTGCTGTTCACATCTAAAAGGGCATGCCTTCACCACGAGTTTCAAAGCTTTTCCATCCTCTGGATGAAACTTATTTTCCTCATCACACCACTGTTCCTTTACATCGACAACTGTATCAGTTCTGCCTCCAGTACCAGTGCAGAACTCATTGATTTAATCAACTTTACCAACAACTTCCCACTGGTTTCTGCTCATTCTGCTCCCTCCGCAACTCCTTGGTTCACTCATCCCTTCCAACGCAAATCACCCCCTCGACAGGTACTTTCTCCTACAGCTGCAGCAGATGTAACACTTGTCCCTATACCTCCTCCCTCACATCCATCCCTTCCAGGTGAGGCAGAGGATCAAATGTTGGCATTTGGTCCACCAAGGCCTGCTGGATCTTCTGGTTGTGAGCCATTTTAACTCCCCTTCCCATACTGATCTTTATGGCCCGGGCCTCTTCCGTTGCCAGAGTGAGGCCACATGCAAACTGGGCGGAACAGCACCTCATACTCCACTTGGGTAGCTTACAACCACAGAGTGTGAACATTGAATTCACCAATTTTAGATGACTAACCAACAAACACCACACATTTACTTAAATGTCCATGATAAAGTCTCTGGAATAGACTAAACCAATACATTTCTAATTCAAAACTGCAAAGGTTGTCACCTGAGCCACACCTAATGTCTTAATATAATAATGCTAACACTATAAGTGAGTTCGGTATTCCGACTGAGCATGCACAGGTCATAGGTCGCGGGGGCATAGAATTGTCGCCAGCTGATCTACTGCGTGTAAACAAACCGTCATTTCATCCGTTTTTCCCAGTTTTTCTCCGTATAGGTTAAAAAATACTGTTTTCAAAACTGTTAATTTGGTGTATATATGGTTAATTAGTAAAAACTACGATGAATTTGTCGTTTTTTTTTTTGCTTTATGCGGCGAGTTCCCCTCAACTCTCCCCGACTCTTTAACTTGTCCCGGAGCCGTGGAACCCCTGCGGCTGTGGCGGCAGAAGCTGCCGGCAAAGGTTCACCGGAGAGCGGATCGCCACCGACCCAGAGCCGGGACAAGGCGAGAGATCGCAGCACCCCCTCGCAAACAACAAACTCAAGGACACTTCCTTCCTCACCGCTGCCGCTGCCGCTCACCCCGGAGATGCGGGGCTTCTGACCAACAACTACAACACTTGTGTTTGTTCTTATTTCGCAGTGTTAGAGGGAGACGGGGCCGGGGAAGAGAGTGGAGGAGCGGAGCAGATCCCGCTGGCGCAGAGAGAGAGAGGGAGAGGGAGAGGGAGCAGCTCCCGCAAGTGGCGGCGCTCCTTCACCGGACCCTCTGATACCCTCCCCCTCCCTGCGCTTCCACTCTCACCCGCTGCTCCCTCTACCCCGACTATCTTCCCCCCCCTCTCTCTCTCTCTCCTCCCTCTCTACCCTCTCTCTCTCCCCCCTCTCTCTCTCTCTCTCCCAGCGTCAGCGAGATCTGCGCCACTCCTCCACTCTCTTCCCCGGCCCCATCACCCTCTTACGCAGCAAAATAAGAACAAACACAAGTGTTGTAGTTGTTGGTCAGAAGCCCCGCATCTCCGGGGTGAGCGGCGGCGGCAGCGGTGAGGAAGGAAGTGTCCTTGAGTTTGTTGTTTGCGAGGGAGCGCTGTGATCTCTCGCCCCCTTGTCCCGGCTCTGGGTCGGTGGCGATCCGCTCTCCGGTGAACCTTTGCCGGCAGCTTCTGCCTCCAGTCCCCGCCGCCACCGCCACCGCCGCGGGGGTTCCACGGCTCCGGGACAAGTTAAAGAGTCGGGGAGAGTTGAGGGGAACTCACCGCATAAAGCAAAAAAAAACCCGACAATCATCGTAGTTTTTACTAATTAACCATATATACACCAAATTAACAGTTTTGAAAACAGTATTTTCTTACCTATACGGAGAAAAACTGGAAAAAACGGATGAAACGAAGGTTTGTTTACACGCAGTAGATCAGCTGGCGACAATTCTATGCCCCCGCGACCTATGACCTGTGCGTGCTCAGTCGGAATACCGAACTTGCTTATAATGTCTGGAGAATCAGTTGTTCATTGTGTGCAAAATTCCACTATGTAAGATAGCCTGGACAATCAATCAAGATGCATTATGCACCAGTAACTCTTCTAAATAATGTTAACGAGTGCCTCAGGCCCTAATGGCTGGGGCGCACGTTCTACAGTATCTGTCCAACTGAGCCTGTATCAAATAAGAACCAAGACGACCATAAGTAGTGTAGGAAGGAACTGCAGATGCTGGTTTACACAGAAGATAGACGCAAAATGCTGGAGTAGTTCTGCGGGACAGGCACATCTCTGGAGAGAAGGAATGGGTTGAGACCCTTCGTCAGACTGAAAGTCAGGGGAGAGGGAGTCTAGAGATAGGAAAGGGTAAGGTGTGAAAATGACAGATCAAGGCAGATGCTGCTAAGGAAATATAGAATGGTTCAATGTTAGCTGTGGGGAAGATGACAATGAGGCATACAACCAGTAATATTTAACAAGAACATAATCTTGAGCCAGTGTTGTATTTGGTAGGGAAACTACAGCAGTAATCTTTCAATAGTGTACTCTGTTGGTTAATATTAAATGCAAAAGCACGCTAACTATAAAACATAGCTTGTACTCTCTATATTTAGAACTCACACCAAACCAATATTAGATCCTGAATAAATGCTAAGAATATCCTATTACCTCATGACACTGAAGAGCATACACAAAATTGTAACCATTTATTTCAGTATTGAAACCCACAAAGGAATCCACTGCTGTTCCTGTGGTGAAACTACATGCGTTATCGGAAATGCACCGATCTTAGCTTCTGATGTTTTTTAATTTCAAAGCTTTTTAAAGAATGAAGCCACCCACAGACCCACAGATACACACAGTCATCACTTTGACTGATGTGAACAGACCAAAACATGGAGAAGTTGTGACTGTCGAAACAGTTGTTCTTACCGCCAGATCTTTTCCATTCAGTTATACTCAGTTGTGGATGACAGTCTATGCAACTCTGTCCAATGGTTTTCACAACTAATTACTTTTATCTAGAGTTCTTTGATGATACTCATACTACATTACGCGTACTCATATTATTTGACTGGTTAGCCCGCAACAAAAGCTTTTCACTGTTACTTCGGTACATGTGACAATAAACTAAACCGAAACTATCAGTCTGAAGGGTCTCGACCCAATTTTAACATTTACCAAGCCAATTAACCGACAAACCTGTACGTCTTTGGAATGTGGGAGGAAACCGAAGATCTCAGAGAAAGCCCACACAGGTCACGGGGAGAACATACAAACTCCGTACAGACAGCACCCGTAAATCGGGATCGAATCCGGGTCTCCGGCGCTGTAAAGCAGCAACTCTACCACTGCACCATCGTGCCGCATAATCAAAAGTAGTTTATAATTATACAAAGTCCTGGAGGAACTCAGTAGGTCAGGCAGCATCTGTGGAGAATATGGAGAGTTGACGTTTTGGGTTGGGACCTTTCTTCAGACTGATTATGGTGGGGGAGGGGAAGGGGGGGGGGAAGAAATCTGGAAGAGAGGAGAGAATGTAGGTAGAAAGGGACTGGATAGGATGGAATCAAGGTTTGTGGAGATGAGTTCAGTGGGGTAAGAGCATGCAGAAACGATGGGTCAGTTGTGAACCCGAACAGTCCGGACCCGAAACTTCACCTGTCCATGTTCACCAGAGATGCTGCCTGACCCGCTGAGTTACTCCAGCACTTTGTGTCCTTTTGTGTAAATCACCATCTGCAATTCCTTGTTTCTAGTTTATAAAGATTATTGCAAAGGAGAAAAAGAATGAAAGCTAGGTTCATGATAATTGCAGAGCTTTATGGTCTATGTAGCAGAAGACAGTGATCAACGCTGGGTTAAAACTGGGTTTCAGTAAAAGTGACCATTAGGGAGAAATACAGGCAAAAACAGAATTGGAGGAATGCAGAGGTTAGGAGGGCCATAGGCTGGTATGGATATAGGCGTACTACCTCTTGCGACCGACACAGTTGTTCATTAACTCACTATCTGATTTCCCTCACAACCTCTCTCTTGATTACACAGGACATTACATCTCGTTGTGTTCTGAATCTGTCCCACTGAAGACATTAAGCCTAGCAAGTAGGCCTTCAGAGCTCCGTGTCTAAAACTTTCTCCCGGGGTCAGCACTAAATACTGAAACGTTCTTACTTCGAGCAGCCAATTCTCTGACTCCAAGATATTAAATTTATAAATTGGCATTGTTTATAATAATCCTCTACTTACACTGCAGTTTCAACACACACACACACGCACACAAAGTTTCCAGCAGCATACACTTACTTGCCTTGTTTTTTTCCTTACCGACAACACCATGCTTCTGTTGCAGCCATTTACGGGAAATGATGACTGACTTGTAACAGTGCCCAGAAAAACATGGATGCCATCCAAAAAAACTGCTGGCAAAGCTTACTGTACATTACTCTGCAGCTCTGACAATGTTGTTACCAAGTGAAAATATATCTGCCTATCTGGCAACAAGCCAGCCTCATTGTAAACTTTCTCCGCTCTTCACCCACTCACAAACTAATACTACAACACAATCCTTTATAATTTCAAATTAAACATACAGCATAATACCTTATAAAAATAGAACTCTGATATCAAATGTGCAATTATGCATAAAGTTTAACTTTTTTTAATTTTTTAACAAAAAAAGTATTAAAAAAAATACACAACTAATTTAGATAACAATTAATCTTCATGACTTAGAGTCATAGTGTCATACAGTGTGGAAACAGGCCCTTCAGCCCAAGTTGCCCTCACTGACAAATATGCCTCATCTACACTAGTCCCACCACTCTGTGTTTCCCCTCATCTCTCTAAATCATGTACCTATCCAAATGTTTTTTAAACGTTGTGATAGAACCTGCCTCAACCACCTCCTCCGGAAACTCGTTCCATATACCTATCAATAGACAATAGACAATAGGTGCAGGAGTAGGCCATTCGGCCCTTCGAGCCAGCACCGTCATTCAATGTGATCATGGCTGATCATTCTCAATCAGTACCCCGTTCCTGCCTTTTCCCCATACCCCCTGACTCCGTTATCCTTAAGAGATCTATCTAGCTCTCTCGTGAATGCATTCAGAGACTTGGCCTCCACTGCCTTCTGAGGCAGTGAATTCCACAGATTTACAACTCTCTGACTGAAAAAGTTTTTCTTCATCTCCGTTCTAAATGGCCTACCCCTTATTCTTTACTCGGACCAATCCTTTTACTGCTATCCAAATGCACCATTATTACTTCTGTAGTCATTGACTCCAGCATCTTCCCCACCACCGATGTCAAGCTAACTGGTCTATAATTAATTCCCCGTTTTCTCTCGCTCCTTTCTTGAAAAGTGGGATAACATTAGCCACCCTCCAATCCACAGGAACTGATGCTGAATCTATAAACCATTGGAAAATGATCACCAATGCGCCCACTATTTCTAGTGTCACATCCCTGAGGACCCTGGGATGCAGACCATCAGGCCCAGGGGATTATGTACGAGTACAATCAAGCCATACACAAGTACAATAGGCAGGGCAAAGAGAAAGTATCTTCCTGACAACCAATCGTAGTCATAACATTGACATGCGATGAGCCCTTGATGACAGTGGAAAGACTCTAAATGATTACAATTGAGGCACCCACAATGTGCAGATACAGGATAAGGGATGAAGTCAGTCACTCATTCAAGTTGACTGCAGAATCCCTGAGGATCATTCGGCCCATCAAGTCTACTCCACCATTCAATCATGGCTGATCTATCTCTCCCTCCTAACCCCATGGTCCTGCCTTCTCCCCATAGCCCTTGACACCCATACTAATCACGAATCTATCTATCTCTGCCTTAAAAATAACCATTCCTTCCACAGCCTCCTGTGGCAAAGAATTCCACAGATTCACCACCCTCCAAAGAAATTCCTCCTCATCTCTTTCTTAATTCTGAGGCTATGACCTCTAGTCCAAGACTCTCCCAATGGATGGACCAGTCCACTGACTCAAAGCAGTCGCATAGGATGTCATCTGTGTCCTCTGACCAGCATTGATCAACTCTCTGTACCGGATTCTCCTGCTTCAGTTTTTGTTTGTAGGCAGGGAGTAGAACCATAGCTAGGTGATCAGATTTTCCGAAATGTGGCTGAGGAACAGAGTGATAGCCGTGCTAAACTAAAATAGTTTAGTTTAATTTAGAGATACAGCGCGGAAACATGCCCTTTGGCCAACTGATTCCACGCTGTCCAGTGATCCCTGTGCACTAGCACTATACCTACACACATGAGGGATAATTTACAATTATACCAAGCCAATTAGCCTACAAACCTCTACGTCTTTGGAGTGTGGGAGGAAACCGGAGCACCCAGAGAAAACCCACACGGTCACAGGGAGAACGTACAAACTCCGTACAGATAGCACCCGAGGTCAGGATTGAACCCGGACTTATCCTTTTACTGCTATCCAAATGCACCGTTATTACCTCTTTAATAATTGGCTCCAGCATCCAATCTCTAACTGAGCCTCAAGCTCATCCACTTTACTTCTCATACTTCGCCCACCTTTCACATTGATTCCTATTTCACTTGGCCATAGTCTCCTATCCTTTCATGAGCTTCTGTCCCGTTAATTCTGGTGTCTTTCCTAGCTTTTCCTATACCCTCTTTCTCTTTAACTCCATCCTTGTCTTTCCAATTTGTCTCCCACCACCCACTTTTTAGTTCAACCCCCCCCCTTGTAGCAGTGGCAAACCTGCCTGCCAGAATGCTGGTCCCCTCCTGTTAAGGTGCAACCCATCCCTTTTGTACAATTCACCCTTACCCCAAAACAGATCCCAGTGGTCTAAGAATCTAAATCCCTGCCCCCTGCACCAGCTCCTCAGCTACACATTAAGATCCATTATCTCCCTGTTCCTGCCCTCACCAGCACGAGGAACTGTAAGCAGACCGGAGATAACCACCCTGGAGGTCCTGCTTTTCAGCCTTCTTCCGAGCTCTCTAAAGTCACGCTGCAGAATCTCTTTCTTCTTCCCGATGTCGTTTGTGTCGACATGCACTACCACTTCTGGCTGCTCACCTTCACCCTTGAGGATGCCCTGCAATCAGTCCGTGACGTCCTGGATCTTGGCACCTGGGAGGCAACACACCATCATTGAATCCCGCCTGTTGCCGCAGAAACCCGTCTGTACCTCTCACGATGGAGTCCCCTACTACCACAGCTCTGCCTGACATCGGTCTCTTCGGCTTTGCTTCAGTGCCACGTTTTGACTTGCAGACCTGTCCGCCTCTCACACTGGCAGTGTCTCCTGTACTGACAGCTTCGAAGAGGGTGAACCTGTTTTCAAGGGGTACATCTCCTGTACTCCAAGCTTCCTTCCCTGCCTCATCGTCACCCACCTTCTCTCTTCCGGTATCTTTGGTGTAAGGATCTCGCTGTAGGTCCTGTCCAGGAAACTCTAATTTTCCCGGATGATCCTGAGGTCATCCAGTTGCCTCTCCAGTATCCTTCAGGAGCTGAACCTGGACACACTTTCCACATTTGTAGCAGCCAGAGGAACCAGCAGTGTCCTCGAACTCCCACATCCTGCAAGCATCACACGGAATCAGCTTACCTGTCATTTCTTCTCTGCGTCTCACCCTCTCCAACTTTTGGCGTAGTCTCCTCCCTCAGCCTCCTTGCCGAAGACTCTCGAGTCAAAGACTCGCACTTTTCTCACAAGGCACTAAACTTTTCTCACAAGGCACTTCCCTCGACAAGGCCGCTCCCCGACAGGCCGCTCCCCTCGAGCAAACCTTGCTTATATTAGCTGATAAAACTCCAAAAGATTACCTTCTCAGCCAATCCCCACTCACTCCTTTACCTGCCACTCCTCTACCGACCTTGAAGGTATGCTTGCAAAATAATTAACTATTTCCATGTCTATGTATCTCTCTGTGACTCTATTGGCAAACTATTTGAATCAGCAAAGCCTGTTCCACCCACACGATAAGGCAATACAATACTTCCTTTACAGCGAGTGTATTTCCTCTATAATTTGTTCATGCAATAGACACATGTAAGCAAGCCTCATCTACAAGATATAGATATGTATGGTTTTCAGTTGTGTGTGTGCCATTATTTTACAGTAATCACATTGATAATGTTCAGTGACAGTAATTTTCAATGAATCTCTGTTAACAAATTGGCTTAATCAAACTGTTCAGCAAAAAAATTGTATCAAATGGATGAACTATGTTGGCCTTCATAACAAGAGGAGTTGAATATAGGAGCAAAGAGGTCCTTCTGTAGTTGTACAGGGCCCTGGTGAGACCGCACCTGGAGTACTGTGTGCAGTTTTGGTCTCCAAATTTGAGGAAGGATATTCTTGCTATTGAGGGTGTGCATCGTAGGTTTACTAGGTTAATTCCTGGAATGGCGGGACTGTCATATGTTGAAAGACTGGAGCGACTAGGCTTGTATACACTGGAATTTAGAAGGATGACAGGGGATCTTATCGAAACGTGTAAGATTATTAAGGGGATGGACACGTTAGAGGCAGGAAACATGTTCCCAATGTTAGGGGAGTCCAGAACCAGAGGCCACAGTTTAAGAATAAGGGATAGGCCATTTAGAACGGAGATGAGGAAAAACTTTTTCAGTCAGAGAGTTGTGAATCTGTGGAATTCTCTGCCTCAGAAGGCAGTGGAGGCCAATTCTCTGAATGTATTCAAGAGAGAGCTGGATAGAGCTCTTAAGGATAGCGGAGTCAGGGGGTATGGGGAGAAGGCAGGAACGGGGTACTGATTGAGAATGATCAGCCATGATCACATTGAATGGCGGTGCTGGCTCGAAGGGCCGAATGGCCTCCTCCATTGTCACTCACCCCGGCAGGGTCACCCACATCCCCGTCTCTGGGCACACACACACACAGCCAGCATTCATTCAATCATTCATTCACTCTCTCTCTCTCTTCTCTCCCCCCCCCCCCCCCCCCCATATCTCTCAGGAAGGGCAGCACAGTGGTGCAACTTCACAGCGCCCGAGATCCAGGTTCGATCCTGACCACGGGTGCTGTCCGTGTGAAGTTTGTACGCTCTCCTTGCTGCTGTGTGGGTTTTCTTCCACATTCCCAAAGACCTGCAGGCTTTTCGGTTTAATTGCCCCCCTCCCTCCCTCCTGTAAAATAGCCCCTACCTAGTGTGTAGGGAGTGGATGGGAAAGTGGGATGACATGGAGCTGGGGTGGACTGGGGTGGGCCGGAGTGACTTGTTTCCATGCTGTGATGTGTCAATAAAGGCAACTCAACCATACGCGCTTCGCTCGCTCGCTCGCTCTGTCCCTTACCGTGGCGTTGACTTTGTGCAGCCCACAGCGGGCTGCTCTCGCACCTCAAGTAGCTTTCTCAGCTGGCAAGGCGAGGCGAGGCGAGGTCCCCCTCACTGCAATGGTCCCGGGGCCGTGGGTGGGTGGGTGACGGAGGCCGGAGTCTGGGTCTTGCAGCTACACCGGGCCGCGGTCAAACTCGGGTCCGGAGCGACTGAGGCTGCCTCTGGTAACTGCGGCGAGAGACGCCAACAGAAAATGCAACCAACAGCGCCCCACGGTGTTTTATCCACTCTGTCTTTCGTGGAGAATTCCTTTCCTTTCCTTTCTTTCTTTCCCTCCCTCTTTCTTTCCCTCCCTCTTTCTTTCCCTCCCTCCCTCTTTCTTTCCCTCCCTCTTTCTTTCCCTCCCTCCCTCTTTCTTTCTTTCTTTCCCTCCCTCCCTCCCTCCCTCCCCTCCCTTCCCTCCCTCCCTTCCCTCCCTCTTGGATATCATGGTCTTGTGTTTATCACTCCGCGTGCACCTCTCGAGTGTAAAATCAATAGACAATAGGTGCAGGAGGAGGCCATTCGGCCCTTCGAGCCAGCACCGCCATTCAATGTGATCATGGCTGATCATTCTCAATCAGTACCCCGTTCCTGCCTTCTCCCCATACCCCCTGACTCCGCTATCCTTAAGAGCTCTATCTAGCTCTCTCTTGAATGCATTCAGAGACTTGGCCTCCACTGCCTTCTGAGGCAGAGAATTCCACAGATTCACAACTCTCTGACTGAAAAGGGTTTTCCTCATCTCAGTTCTAAATGGCCTACCCCTTATTCTTAAACTGTGGCCCCTTGTTCTGGACTCCCCCAACATTGGGAACATGTTTCCTGCCTCTAACGTGTCCAACCCCTTAATTAAATCCACTGTTCTTACTGACACAACAACACCCAGGATAACTTGAATGAAACAAAAGATTCATCCTTGCTGCAACTGAATTACATTAACAGTAAACAGCACCAAAACTAAAGACTAACTGGCACATTAAAAAAAAAGATTCTTAGGATACCGCATATAATGAGGCATTTGTGGTTATAATGGAAGAAGAGGGGAAGCCGATTTGTATCCAACAAATAGACACAGAATACTGGAGTAACTCAGCGGGTCAGGCAGCATCTCTGGGAATGGGTGACGTTTCGGGTCGAGACCCTTCTTCAGACTGAAGAAACCTCTTCGGTTTAAACCAGCATCTGCAGTTCATTCTTGTACCCAACAAACTTTGGCAATAATGGAGAGCTGGATGGCTCAGCGGGTCAAATTCATAGTTCATAAGTGATAGGAGCAGAATGAGGCCATTCGGCCCATTAAGTGTACTCGACATTCAATTATGGCTGATCTATCTCTCCTAACCCCATTCTCCTGCCTTCTCCCATAACCCCCACACCCGCACTAATCAAGGCAGCGACTGTAGAGGGAATGGACAGGTGGCAAATCGTCTCAGGACCTTTTTCCATCAGTCAGAAGAAGACCCAAACCAATAGTAACTCAGCGGGTTAGGCATCATCTCTGGAGAATAGGAATAGGTGATGTTTCCGGTCGAAACCCTTCTTCAGACTGAGAGTCAGGGGAGAGGGATACTAGATGTAAGAAAAGGATAAGAACAAACCAGAGTCAGCACCGATGACCAAGGAAAGGTGGAGCCCACAATGGTCCATTGTTGGCTGTGGAAGAGATGATGAAGGAGATATATGCATTCAAACAGTGGTACAGGCAGGACTAGGGTGGGGGAGGGGCAGAGAGGGAGGGAATGTAAGGGTTATTTCAAATTGGAGAAATCAATATTCATACCGCTGAGTTGTAAACTCCCAAGCGAAATACGAGGTGCTGTCCCTCCAATTTTGTGTATGACCTCACTCTGACAATGGAGGACTCCCAGGACAGAAAGATCAGTATGGGAATGAGAAGGGGAGTTAAAATATTTGGCAACTAGTAGATCAAGTAGGCCAAGGCTGACTGAGCATAGATATTCAGCGAAACAATCGCCCAGTCTGCATCCATTCTCTGTCAGTACACACAAAATGCTGGAGTAACTCAGCGGGACAGGCAGCATCTCTGGAGAGAAGGAATGGGTGATGTTTCAGGTCAAGACCCTTCTTCAGACTGTTGGTCCATTCTCTGTCCATTCCCTCTACGGATGCTGCCGCTGAATAACTTTTGCACTTGAGTCTTGCTCAACATTACGCAGCATATGCAGTCTCTTATGTCTCGACAATAATAGCTAGATATTGTATTAGAGTCATAAATTGATACAGTGTGGAAACAGGCCCTTCGGCCCAACTCACCCATACCGGCCAACAATGTCCCAGCTACCCTAGTCCCACTTGCTTGCGCTTGGTCCATAACCCTCCAACCCTGTCCTATCCATGTACCTGTCCAACTGTTTCTTAAACAATGGGATAGTTCCAGCCTCAACTACCTTCTTTGGCAGCTTGTTCCATACACCCAACATCGTCCATGTGAAAAAGTTACCCCTCAGATTCCTATTAAATCTTTTCCCCTTCACCTTGAACCTATGTCCTCAGGTCCTTGATTCCCCTACTCTGGGTAAAAGACTGTGCATCTACCTGATCTATTCCTCTCATGATTTTGTATACCTCTATAAGATCTCCCCTCATCCTCCTACGCTCCATGGAATAGAGACCCAGCCTACTTAACCTCTCCCTATCGCTCACACCCTCTAGTCCTGGCAACATCTCGTAAATCTTTTCTGAACCCTTTCAAGCTTGACAATATCTTTCCTATAACATGGTGCCCAGAACTGAACACAATATTCTAAATGCGGTCTCACCAACGTCTTATACGACTGCAACATGACCTCCCAACTTCTATACTCAATACTCTGGCTGATGAAGGCCAAAGTGCCAAAAGCCTTTTTGACTACCTTATCTACTTGCAACCGGAACTTCAAGGAACCATGCACCTGCTCTACAACCCAGAGGCCTACCATTTACTGCCCTTGTTCGATGTCCCAAAATGCAACACCTCACACTTCTCTGTATTAAATTCCATCAACCATTCCTCCGCCCACCTGGCCAATCAATCCAGATCCTGCTGCAATCGTTCACAACCATCTTCACTATCTGCAAAACCACAAACGTTTGTATCATCTGCAAACTTGCTAATCGTGCCCTGTATGTTCTCATCCAAATCATTGATGTGGATGACAAACAGTAACTCTATGGCACACCACTCGTCACAGGCCTCCATTATGAGAAGCAACCTTCCACCATCACCCACTGCTTCCTTCCATGGAGCCAATTTGCTATCCATTCAGCTATCTCTCCTTGGATCCCATGAGATCAAACCTTCCAGAGCAGCCTACCATGCAGCACCTTGTCGAATGCCTTACTAAAGTCAATGCACGCAACATCCTCAGCTCTGCCCTCATCAACCTTTTTGCTCACAATTTTAAAAAAATCAGATTTGTGAGACACGACCTCCCACGTACAAAACCATGCTGACTGTCCCTAATCAGCCCTTGCCCATCCAAATGCCTGTATATCCTATCCCTCAGAATACTCTCCAGTAACTTACCAACTACAGATGTTAAGCTCACCGGCCTATAATTCCCAGCATTTTCCCTGCAGCCCTTCTTGAAAAGAGGCACAACATTTGCCACCCTCCAATCCTCTGGCACCTCTCCTGTATTCAAGGACGACTCATAAATTTCAACCAGGACTCCCGCAATTTCCTTTCTAGTTTCCCACAATGTCCTCGGATATATCTGATCAGGTCCCGGAGATTTGTCTACATGACAGTACCTTCAGTACTTCCTCGACGGTAACACTGACTGCTCACATGACACTTCCAGTGACTGCTCCAATTTCCTCCGTCCTACTGTCTTTCTCCTCGGTAAATACAGAGGAGAAATACTCTTTGAGGACCTTGCCCATCTCCTGTGGCTCCACACAGAGGAGACCGCTTTTATTCCTGAGAGGTCCCACTCTCTCTCTAGTTACCTTTTTCCCCCTTATGTATTTATAAAATCTTTTGGGATTGTTATTTTCGAGATGTGGATGGAAGGAAAAAATACCATAATCCCAGGGAGCAAACTTTGCATTCAACTCGAATTTGAGCAGGCTTTCCCCGATCAAAAATAACTGGATTTGCATTTAAGGTCAGCCTTATTCGTGGACACTCACGTCGGTTATCTGTGAAGGACACTCAGAGATTCAGGAGGCTCAGGCAAATGGTAGTAGTAAATAATACGTTGCCACATTCCCTGGCTTAACGATCAGGAAAAGTTTGATATTGGCAGACCAATGGCCAGAAGAGCTGGCAAATTAGCAAAAGAAAATGTTTCCCATTTCAGTATTCACAATGAGGTCTCCTCTATGCTGGAGAAATGAAACACAGATTGGGTGAGTGCTCTGCAAAACCTGGGCATTCAGTTTGCAAGAGTGGCATACAGCTTCCTGTTGCCTTTAACTTTCATTCCCCAACTCACTCCCACTTCCACTTTTACTTAAATATATCTTGCCTCCTATAATGTTCTAGTGACGCTAATGGTAGCTCGAAGAACAACGCATTGTTTTCCACCCGGGCATGCTGTAGCCATTTGCACTCAATATTAAATTCTCTAAGATCAGGTAACTCATTATCTTAATCTTTAAAGGGAACTGATCACTTCTGCTACAAGTCGTCCATCTGTGATATCGGCTCAGTGTTCCTCTCTCTGGCCTGTCCTGCTGAACATGTTACAGGCGACTGCATGTTGGAACATTTTATTGTTTTTTCTATAATATCACTTCTAACCATACTAACTACCCTTATATCCCCTTGAACAAAATGCCTCTGCAATGTATCCCCAAGGCAACGCTGGTTTCACCTGTCACAAATGCTCCCTTTCTCCTTTCCACCCATTCCCCACCTTGTCTGCAACATAAAACTAACTTGTTCTTCTCTCTTTCACTATTCTGATTTTAATTCAGTTTCCCTTTTCACAGATGCTGCCCGACCCTTTGGGCATTTCCTGGATTTTCTGTTTTTTTTGGATTTTGTGCATCTACAGTTTTTCATTGAGACTTATGAACTTTGTATTTGTTTGCAGAGACTTTAGAATACATATAATGCCAATGAAGGAACTGCAGATGCTGGTTTATACTGAAGAAGGAGACAAAATGCTTGAATAACCAGGGCTCTGAAGAAAAGAAACAGGTGGTGTTTTGAGTCTGAAGGTTTCAGACTTGAAACGTCACCTTTTTCTTTTCTCCAGAGATGTTGCCTGACCCATTGAGTTACTCCAGCATTTTGTGTATATCTTCCATACATTTTATGTTTACTAGTGTGTGTGCCTGAATGTAGGAAAAGTGGACTGGATCCAAAATATGAAATGAAATCTCATCAATAATATTTTGGCTTGAGAGATGTGGGAAAAGATGCAAATCTGGTTTATGAGGAACTGTGAACAAAAAAACTGCACATTCAAGCAAGACCGTCGATAAGGTTGCACACAAGATACTGGTTCAAAAGGCTAAGGCCCTTACTAGATTCTTGATTAGCAAGGGTGACAAAAGTTACAGGGAGAATGCAGGAGAATGGGCCCGAGAGAGAAAAATAGATCGGCCATGATTGAATGGCAGAGTAGACTCGATGGGCTGAATGGCCAAATTCTCCTATGTCTTATGGTACTGTATTCATGATGCCCATGGAATCCAGTGCAAGTTGGCAAAATATGTGAGTCAAACCTGCTTTCACAAGGGGAATTTTTTTAGAATGTTGTAGGCCTAGATGCAGTCCCTGGATGGGTTCTGAAATAGTGCTCCAATCAATTGGCCACAGTCGTCGCTGACATCTTCATCCTCTCACTTCAGCAGTCTTCTGTCCCCATTTGCTCCAAGGAAACCTCCATCATTCTAGTCAATAGACAATAGGTGCAGGAGGAGGCCATTCCGCCATTCGAGCCAGCACCGCCATTCAATGTGATCATGGCAATTGACACTAGACAATAGGTGCAGGAGTAGGCCATTCAGCCCTTCGAGCCAGCACCGCCATTCAATGCGATCATGGCTGATCATTCTCAATCAGTACCCCGTTCCTGCCTTCTCCCCATACCCCCTGACTCCGCTATCCTTAAGAGCTCTATCCAGCTCTCTCTTGAATGCATTCAGAGAATTGGCCTCCACTGCCTTCTGAGGCAGAGAATTCCACAGATTCACAACTCTCTGACTGAAAAAGTTCTTCCTCATCTCAGTTCTAAATGGCCTACCCCTTATTCTTAAACTGTGGCCCCTTGTTCTGGACTCCCCCAACATTGGGAACATGTTTCCTGCCTCTAATGTGTCCAATCCCCTTAATAATCTTATACGTTTCAATAAGATCCCCTCTCATCCTTCTAAATTCCTGTGTATACAAGCCTAGTCGCTCCATTCTTTCAACATATGATAGTCCCGCCATTCCGGGAATTAACCTAGTAAACCTACGCTGCACGCCCTCAATAGCAAGAATATCCTTCCTCAAATTTGGAGACCAAAACTGCACACAGTACTCCAGGTGCGGTCTCACTAGGGCCCTGTACAACTGCAGAAGGACCTCTTTGCTCCTATACTCAACTCCTCTTGTTATGAAGGCCAACGTTTCATTGGCTTTCTTCACTGCCTGCTGTACCTGCATGCTTCCTTTCAGTGACTGATGCACTAGGACACCCAGATCTCGTTGTACGTCCCCTGTTCCTAACTTGACACCATTCAGATAATACTCTGCCTTCCTATTCTTACCACCAAAGTGGATAACCTCACACTTATCCACATTAAACTGCATCTGCCATGCATCCGCCCACTCACACAACCTGTCCAAGTCACCCTGCAACCTCATAGCATCTTCCTCACAGTTCACACTACCACCCAGCTTTGTATCATCTGCAAATTTGCTAATGGTACTTTTAACCCCTTCATCCAAGTCATTAATGTATATTGTATTGTCCCAGGAAATATAATGAGAACTGTCTCAATTACTACCTCTCAGTTGACCAAAATGTTGACCAAAGTGCAGTGTTTTAAAAGATCATTAATGGCTCTCATTTGCTCCTGTTTTCTTAACAATCTACATCTCCTGCAATTTGCATATAGGGAAATTCAATCTACAGAGGGCACCATTTCTCTTGCGCCACATTCAGCCCTGGATCACCTTGGCTGAAGATAGACACAAAACGCTGGAGTAACTCAGCGGGTCAGGCAGCATCTCTGGAGAAAAGGAATAGATGATGCCTCTGGTCGAGACCCTTCATCAGACTGAGGCAAGTGAAGGTGCCATTCATCTGACTATAGCTCAGTCTTCAACACCATCATAACAAATAAACTCATCCCCAAACCTCTACGCCTTGACCCAGGGGTCACCCTCTGCAATTGCTTCTGGATTTCTCGACTGGCAGACCTCAGTCAGTTAAAATTGGGCACAACACTTCCTTCATCCTGACCATCAGTTTCTTAGCTCAATTTCTTGATCTACTCCCAGTACAGCCATGACTGACTGGCTGGATATAGTTTGCTGATTATACCACTGGACAGAGATGTTTTCATGGTTTCAGGATAACAAACAGGATTTTAACATCAGCAAGATTAAATAGTGGGTGGTAGAGTGGCGCAGCGGTAGAGTTGGTGTCTTACAGTGCCAGAGACCCGGGTTTGATCCTGACTATGGATGCTGTCGGTACGGAGTTTGTACGTTCTCCCAGTGGCCTGCTAAGTGGTGAAAACAACTCTTTTCTCATCATTAGAGCTGCTGTGCAGATGGTCAACAGCTCCTGGTTCCCAGGCATCTATATCACCAGCAAACCAACTTGGTCTCTTCACACTGTTGCAGTGATCAGAAAAGCACAGTGCATTTACCTTCTTAGCTATCTGTTAAGATTCAGCATGCCTGCGAGGATTCTCTCAAACATCTACAAATGCATTATAGGAAGTATTCTAATGGGATGCATCTCAGCTAGCTCATCTCTTGAACATCTCAACCTGCAGGGAACGGTGAACATGATACAGTCCTTCACAAGTTCATAAATTCCTTCCATCTAGTCCATCTTCAAGGTATGTTTCTATTAGAGAAGCTGGAAGTTTCATAAAGGAAGCCTGTCACCCCTTTTATCTTATCTACCTTCTGAGAAAAGATACTGGATCTTGAAGTCCTGTCTGACTTCCATCCATTCCCAGAATTGTTACCATATATTCTTCCTCTTTACGCTACCTTATTGTTTATTCTGTTATTGTATTTTAATATTCTTTTGCACTTCTTGATGTTTGCATTACAACCTTTCACAATTCTGCTTTTTTGGACTTCGTGTTGTTTTTATTATTACAGTATGGATATGATGGGTTTAGAATGAATTGGCCTAACACAGGTGGGCAGGACTAGTGTAGATGGGGCATGCTGGTCAACATGGGCAAGTTGGGCTGAAGGGCCTATTTCCACACTGTATGACTGACTCTATTCATACTCCTTACACTGTGAGCTTCAGGTAATTTAATTACACCCAACAAACTAATCTGTACATTCTGTTTCACTCTGAAGCCTAGCAAGACAAACACTGTTTATTTGGATGTTTTTGCATAATTTGGAAGCCCACGTATCTTAATATTCTTCTCATTGGTTTGAGAAATTCTCGTCAAGATGTGACAGCTGGCATTCCCCAACATGCTGAAAATAGCGAAACCTATATTTGATTCAGCAAGTATCCTTCTGTCGCCACTGAACTTGATAAAAAATACAGACACACTTAACTCAGGTTCTTCCTTGTTACATGTTTTACTTCTCTACCCTTTGGAAATAATTTTTGTCCACCCCTCGATGTTCTTTGAAACACGACTGAGGAAGAGACAAGAGACACGAGAACCTATGGTCCAAGTGTTAAATCAAGTTCTTTACCTTCATTCTGAATAATCACACGTAATACTGGATGAGCACATCAGATTTATTCCACCATGGGGTTCTTCCCGTGAGGATCTCCAGACACAATACTAGTGTCTGAAGAGATCTCAACTCAGGGGAGGGGAAGAACAACTTCTCCGCGATTGTTTACTTTTTTTATACAGAAAAAGAGAGGTGTGACAAAAAGAAATCAAGGACCAATTACAAATCTAATACAATTCCCATGGTTACAGAGAAAACAAAATCATTGATACAGGTCACATGCTCAGAAACCAAACCATTAATATAAGTCACATGCTTTTAGAGAAACGCATCAATTTACCTAGAGTGGATTCAAAACTTTTCCTACTTTCACACGCACCCATATAAGGAGTTGTTATTAAGAAATAAACTTTCTTTATCTCTATACACGAGCAATCTCGCAGCTGCATGACCTTGCTTTGCCGTTTCAATACACAGCACTCACACAGTCAGACAGAGTAGTGGGAGAGTAATTTAAGGACAATAGCCCCATCACTTCTGTACACTCCTTATCATTCGTAAAGGGACAAACACATTCTGTTCCAAAGGAGAACATTTCTGCCACAAGCATCCATCTTACTGCTTTCCACTGAAAATAAGCATTCATTTTATATTAGCTAAAACAACAAAAGAAACCATCTCTACTACAACAAAATACAATATCTCTAATTTACTATATCAGCTGATAGCATAGATTCTCACAAGGAGCCCTTAATCACAATCAGTTGCTCTGACAATTCCTGCTGCTTACCTTTCTTACTCGAGTGTTGCTCTGGGCACGCAAAGGATACTGACTGAATTTAACTGAAGATTTTTCCTTTTCTCTTATTCGCATTCCATTTAACTGCTGCTGCTATGGGGAAATAGCTCATTGCGAATACAGAGTTTACTTTAAGTAAAATCGTGACTCCTTGTGGAGCGATACGTTACCACAACATTTTTTTGTAGCCTCTGAAGCATCTCTCTCCGGAAACTCTTTAAATATTACTGTATTCTTTCGATGGATTTGTTCAGAAAATTATATGAACGCTTAAAAGTTCCTTTTAAGGGAAACCTAGTGTTGGGAAGTTACAGTATTGTTGATACATTCACACAGCAGAAGGTAATGAAGGGTCTCGCGTTTGAACATTAAAGCAGTAGAACAAACCGTTCTTCAGAACAGTCTGAAGAAGGCATCAAGACCCCAAACGGTGCCTATCCATGTTCTCCAGAGATGCTGCCTGAACCACTGAGTTACTGCAGCACTTTTGTGGGTTTTTTAAAAAACTTCTTACAGTTGTACAGGGCATTGGTGAGACCACACCTGGAGTATTGCGTACAGTTTTGGTCTCCTAATCTGAGGAAAGACATTCTTGCCATAGAGGGAATACAGAGAAGGTTCACCAGATTGATTCCTGGGATGGCAGGACTTTCATATGAAGAAAGACTGGATAGACTCGGTTTGTACTCGCTGGAATTTAGAAGATTGAGGGGGGATCTTACAGAAACTTACAAAATTCTTAAGGGGTTGGACAGGCTAGATGCAGGAAGATTGTTCCCGATGTTGGGGAAGTCCAGAACAAGGGGTCACAGTTTAAGGATAAGGGGGAAGTCTTTTAGGACCGAGATGAGAATTTTTTTTTTTCACACAGAGTGGTGAATCTGTGGAATTCTCTGCCACAGAAGGTAGTTGAGGCCAGTTCATTGGCTATATTTTAGAGGGAGTTAGATGTGGCCCTTGTGGCTAAAGGGATCAGGGGGTATGGAGAGATGGCAGGTACGGGATACTGAGTTGGATGATCAGCCATGATCATATTGAATGGCGGTGCAGGCTCGAAGGGCCGAATGGCCTACTCCTGCACCTATTTTCTATGTTTACCTTCTTGGTGTTGGCGCTCACCTACAGGTGAAACATCTTCTGCAGGGAGGCCTGGTTAAGCCGTTTTAACTCATCTGCTTCGTTAAGCCCTATATGTTTTGAGTTCTCGACCAATTAAGAGCGGGAGTGACATAAATGTATGTGTTATAAGAAAATAACTGCAGATGCTGGTACAAATCGAAGGTATTTATTCACAAAATGCTGGAGTAACTCAGCAGGTCAGGCAGCATCTCAGGAGAGAAGGAATGGGCGACGTTTCGGGTCGAGACCCTTCTTCAGACCCTTCTTCATATGTGTTAATTACAGCTTGTCTAGGTTTCCCGACCGGGAAACTTCGCCAATCTATGTCCTCCATTGATGCTGCCTAACCCATGGAGTTACTCCTGCATTGTGTGTGTTTTGTTGGGTAAATCAGCATCTGCAGTTCCTCGTGTTTTGTGTGCCTGCGCTGCCCTAGCAGCTGCGGCTCACCTGCAGTCAGGATTCAGGATATCTTTATTTGTCATCCTAAAAAACAAGTTTTTTGGACGAAATTTAGTCACCCACAGTCCAACAATAAAAGCAGTAAAATAAGCAAATTACACAACCCCAACCAACACAAAAAAAATAAAACATCCATCACAGTCAGTCCTCCTCTCCTCCTCACTGTGATGGAAGGCCAGAATGTGTCCGTCTGTCTTTGTGTTTTATGGGGTTTTTTTTGTCTTGATTGCAGTGTTTAGATGCGATGTAGTGTTTATTGTGGTTGTGTACTATGTGGTGGTGGCTGTAAAATTGTCTCTTCCAAAGGGAGACGCGACCTTTTTCTGGGGTGGTGTCTCCGTTTACGCTGCGGCCTACCAGCGGGCCAAACACCTGGAGCTGGCGGCCTACCAACGGGCCAAACACCTGGAGCTGGCGGCCTCCACCTGGGACCACCTGGGGCTCTGGTTCGCAGAGCACGCGGACCGGACTTACCATCTGCGGAGCTGGCTGCCTTCGGAGGCCGTGGTGGCGCTGCGACTCGCCTTTGGAAGTTCTGGAGGCTTCGGCGCGGGCCGCGTGGACGTCGGAAGCTCGCGCACCCCCCCCTGGGTGGGGGCCGACATCGGGAGCTCCGGCAGCGGCAGCGTCTTCGCCCGCCCCGAACCGCGGGGCTTGGGTCGGCCCGCAGCGGACCTTTCACCGTCCGGCGTGGCCTGGACCGTGGCAACAACAACAGCCTGACCGCGGGAGAAGACGGCAGGGGCAGAGAACAGACATTCTGGCCTTCCATCACAGTGAGGAGGTGACTGACTGTGATGGATGTTTCCTTTTTTTTGTTTGTGTTGGTTGTGATTGTGTGTGAGATTGTTTATTTTTATTGCCCTATTGCTAGACTGTGGGTGACCTTTCATTTCACTGCACATCTTTGTCATGATGACGAATCATGATGATGATATGCAAATATTGTGATGTGTGTATCAGGTGACCGGAGAGCGGGAGAGTGTGCTTGCTGTGTGTGCTAAAGGCTGCAAGGCCTGGAAACAATAAACAGTCAAACGAAGCAATGTAATCACCACGGATTGTGTCAGCTTCATTATTACACATCTGAGACACAGATGTGACATTGGCGACGAGGATATTCTGGATATTCTGGATATTTTGGATTCTGAATCCGAGACTACCTGCTGGAAAAAAAAAAGGTTAGAAAAAGGTTGTTATGGCAGTCGCTGGAGCTGATTTCTTAGCACTTCGCGGAGTTCCACACTTTGATCCGACGGGTGATGCGAGTACTGTCAGCTTGAAATGGAAAGCTTGGCTGGAGGAATTCGAGGCCTACGCCGACAGTCGTGGGCTCTTTCTTGATGAGAGTACGCCGGCGCAGAAGGTGCAGCGGAGAGCGTTGCTTCTCTTCACCGCGGGGCCTGCAGTTCGAGAAATGTTTAAAACACTCCCTGACACCGGTATGAAGGATGACTATAAGAAAGCTGTTGATGCATTAAACAGTCATTATGTGGTGGTACTGAATGCTACATTTCAACGCCATTTATTCCGCAAAACAACCCAGGAAGAGGGCGAAACTGTTGCTCAATTTGTGACGAGACTCAGACAGGTGTCTGTAGGATGCAAATATGTGGCTGCTGATGTGGAATACTAGATATTGGATCAGGTTGTCCAGCATTGCAGGTCAGACAAGCTCAGGAGAAGGCTGCTAGAAAAAGGCGGTGAGTTAAACTTAAATGATGCTTTGTCGATTGCGGCAGCACTGGAAGCTGTTGAGGGACAATTTCACAGCATGAAATTAAAAGATTCCAAGACTGGGCTAGTTAATTGGTTGTCCCACGGGAGACAAAGAAGTAAGCCTGAACGTGAGATTGGGTGTTGCAGGTGTGGCAACATGGGTCACGTAGGGAAAGATGCATGTTGTCCAGCAAAAGGTAGAACGTGTAGGAAATGTGGAGGCAAAGATCATTTTGCAAAGAAATGTAAAAGTAAGGCCAGGGACAATACAAGGGATTACAAAAGTGAATCTTCCAAGGCAAGGGAGAAAGTGAAGTCCAGTGACAAATTAGACAGACCGTGGCAGAAAAAGAAGAGTCACGTCCGTCACGTAGAAGATGAGTTCGGAAGTGATGAGGACGATGAGCATGCTATTAAAAGGGATTATCAGTTTGCATTGAATGATAGCCATCTGGAAAAAGTGGCAGTGACCATCGGAGGTATTACAGTGCCAGTGATTGTAGATTCTGGTAGCGACTGCAACGTAATTGACAGATCACTGTGGGAATGCTTGAAACAGCAGAAAATCAAGTGCATGTCAAGGAGGTGTAGTAGGAAGTTATATCCATACACCGCAACTGAACCGTTGCAGACAATTGGATGTTTCACGGCTGACGTAGAAGTCGGAGATAGAAAAGCTGTTGCAGAATTCGTGGTGATAGAGGAGAAAGGAGAACCCCTGCTCAGCAGAAATACAGCTCGAGAGCTGGGAGTGCTTCACATCGGAATGCATGTCAATTCAGTGCAGTCATATGAGGACATGAAGCAGGAATTTCACTCAGTATTCCAAGGAGTTGGAAAATTGAAAGGCCGGCAAGTGAAGTTAGCTGTTGATGGAACTGTTAAGCCAATAGCACAACCAGTGCGGAGAACGCCATTTGGACTTTGTGGAAAAGTAGAAGCTAAAATCAAGGAGTTGATTGATCAGGGCATTATCGAGCCAGTTGAACATTCAACACCATGGGTGAGTCCAGTAGTGATAGTGCCAAAACCCAATGATGACATCAGACTGTGCGTGGACATGAGGAGAGCCAATGAAGCAATAATCAGAGAAAGACACCCAATTCCGACGATCGAGGAAGTCCTACAAGAGTTATCAACTAGTAAAGTGTTCTCCAAAATTAATCTCAAGTGGGGATATCATCAATTGGAATTACATCCAGAGTCAAGAGAGATGACAACATTTGTCACTCACTGCGGATTGTACCGGTACAAAAGACTGATGTTTGGAATCAATGCTGCCCCTGAGATCTATCAGTATGAAATCCACAGAGTGATTCAAGGGGTACCTGGAGCAGCAAACATATCAGATGACATCATCGTCCATGCATCAATTCGTGAAGAGCATGACAGGAGATTGAAGCTAGTGTTGACTAGACTTCAAAAAGCAGGTCTCACTGTGAATGAGGACAAGTGCAAGTTTGGTGTCTCTGAGATGGATTTCATGGGACACAGACTCACAAGTGAAGGGCTGAACCCGGCAACGGCTAAAGTGAAAGATGTTGCAGATACACGTGAACCTCAGAATGCAACCGAGATGAGGAGCTTTCTAGGACTGGTCAATTACTGTGCAAAGTTTATCCCAAATTTTGCTACACTGGCAGATCCGCTGAGAAAGTTGACCAGGAAAGACATACCGTTCCATTTTGGAAATGAACAGAGACAGGCATTCAATACCTTGAAACAGTGCCCGATGAGTGCAGAAACCCTTGGATATTATGATCTGGCTGCACCAACAAAAGTCATAGCAGATGCTAGTCCAGTTGATTTGGGAGCAGTGCTGGTACAGACACATGCTGATGGACCCAGAATCATAGCATATGCCAGTCGATCTTTAACCAGCGTGGAAAGAAGGTATTCTCAAACGGAGAAAGAAGCACTGGGACTATTGTGGGCCTGTGAAAGGTTCCATGCTTACTTGTACGGTATTGAATTTGAACTTGTTACTGATCACAAGCCGCTGGAAGTGATCTATTCAACAAGGTCCAAGCCCTGTGCCAGAATAGAACGCTGGGTGCTGAGACTCCAACAGTACAAGTACAAAGTAGTCCACATTGCTGGAAAAGCAAATATTGCGGACCCGCTGTCGAGACTGTTGAAGGGTGAACAGCTGAGAGTAACATCCACTCTAGGGATGGAAGCAGAAAACTTTGTGCGCTTTGTTGCAATTCAGTCAACGCCAAGAGCCGTGGCAACAAGGGAAGTCGAAAGGGAATCAGAAAAATGATCCTGAACTTAATGATATCAGAAAGCATATTTATAGTGGGCAATGGGACCAATGCCCTTACAAAGCATATGTTCCCATAAAAGATGAATTTTGTGTGATTGGTCAGTGTGTGCTTAGAGGTAACAGATTGGTGATCCCGCAGGCACTACGAGCAAGGATCGTGTCATTAGCTCATGAGGGACATTTAGGCATCGTTGGTACCAAACAAAATTTGCGGAGCAAAGTGTGGTGGCCAGGTTATGACAGAGATGCCGAAAAATTTGTCAGGACTTGCCACGGATGCCAAACCACAAGCAGGAGCAACCCACCAGAACCAATTAGAAGTACGAAGTTGCCAACAGGACCATGGGTCGACGTAGCTGTTGACTTTCTAGGACCACTTCCAACAGGTGAATCAATTATGGTAGTGGTAGACTACTACAGCAGATACTATGAATATGCGGTGATGAAGTCAACTACGGCAGAAAAGACTGTACAGGCATTGGCAGAGATTTTCGCCAGACATGGGTTGCCTGTTACATTGTACTCCGACAATGGACCAGTTTGTGTCAGAGACGTTTGCTGAGTACATGAGAACCACCGGTATTCATCATCATAGAGTGACTCCTAAATGGCCACAGGCTAATGGAGAAGTCGAGAGACAAAATCAGTCCATAAAGAGGATACGAATCGCCCATGCTGAAGGGAAAAATTGGAAGGAGGCGCTGCTAGCATACGTAGCTGTATATCGGGCGATCACTCACTCAACAACAGGGAAAAGCCCGGCAGAAGCCTTGTTTGGAAGGAAAATTCGCACTAAAATGCCAGAAGTACGAGAGATCACGGAAGACCAGGAGCTGAGAGACCGTGATGCCGAAAAGAAAGGTGTGGCGAAATGGTATGCCGACTTGAAACGAGGAGCCAGGCACTCAGAAATAATGCCTGGTGATGACGTACTTGTGAGGCGAGATGATGGTGGTAAGATGGACACTCCTTACCATTGCGAGCCATACAATGTTGTATCGAGGAGCGGTAGCAGGGTGACAGTCAAGTCTCCAGAAGGTGTTATGTACAAGAGGAATGTATCGAATGTAAAAAAGTACATGTCGAGAGACAGTCGAATCAAGGGCCAAAGTCCACCGAGAGTTACCGATTCAGAGGGACCAGAAGACATTCCTGAGGTGGTGACCAGAGTTCCAGAGGCAGCAGACTGCGATGCAGGTGTTGAGCAGAGACAGTATCTGGATGACAACACCTTAGCAGATTCAACAGACTTTGATGTTCTTGTGCCAGCTGGTAGACCACAACATGAAAAGAGAGTTCCCAAAAGATACGACGATTTTGTGTTATAGACAATATAGTTTTGTTTAGTAATTATATGATATTTGTTTAGAGGCAAAAGAAACTTACAAGTTATTATTTGTATTAGGAAAAATAACATAATAAGTAAAGAATTGTTTAATTGGGGGAAAAGAACACAGTAATTTAAAGTTTAATTCTGGTAAAGGAGGGATGTCATGATGACGAATCATGATGATGATATGCAAATATCGTGATGTGTGTATCAGGTGACCGGAGAGCGGGAGAGTGTGCTTGCTGTGTGTGCTGAAGGCTGCAAGGCCTGGAAACAATAAACAGTCAAACGAAGTAATGTAATTACCACGGATTGTGTCTGCTTCATTATTACACATCTGAGACGGAGATGTGACAATCTTGTATGTGTAGGTGACAAATAAACTTGACTTGACTAGAAGGGCTTCAATGTACTAGGAGATTTTATGACCGTCCTTGCAGCTGGCGGTGCAGGCTCGAAGGGCCGAATGGCCTACTCCTGCACCTATTTTCTATGTTTCTAACTAGCATTTTCATTGGGAGATATGAGATGGGCCAAAGACGGTTCACCACTCCATCCCCACCTCAATACTCACTGATGTCTTCTTGTCTGACGTGCTGTGCTGGCTGCAGTGAGGATCCATAAGGACATCTATCCTGGTGACAGGAT
Organism: Rhinoraja longicauda; assembly: GCF_053455715.1. Classification (NCBI taxonomy): domain Eukaryota; kingdom Metazoa; phylum Chordata; class Chondrichthyes; order Rajiformes; family Arhynchobatidae; genus Rhinoraja; species Rhinoraja longicauda. Next base: position 17,769,152 of record NC_135954.1, read on the forward strand.
GGTGAAGCCCACAGTAATACTGAAAGTGCTGAATTACTGCAGGATTCAGCATTGGGTTGTACGAATGAATGATACTTTACTGAATGAATGAAGCCAGGAAAGGTGAACACAGGTGCTAGGTGCTCCCAAACAACAGGGCGATTCGGGAGTTGCAGAAAAGGGGTGCCCGCAGCAATCTGCATTCTTGTGCAGAGGTTGGCGGTGTCTGCCGGCGAGAAATAGCTAGGGACTAGCTGGGGATCTATGATCTCCCGGGATGCTGCCTGACCCGCTGGCTTACTCCAGCATTCTTTCCCTATTACTACATTATCTCACCTTTGTATCCACACCTAACATACTGGGGGATTTCTGTTTTAAACAAAGGCCAATTAACCTTTCAAACCTCCAATTCTTTTGGATGTGAAACGAAACCTGAGCACTCAGAGGAAACCCACGTGGTCGCAGGAAGAATGCACAAGTTCCACACTGACAGCACCCCAAATCTGGATGGAACCCGAGGTAAGGCACGGTAAAGCAGCAGATCTATCAGCAGCACCACCCATTTATTTCTTTTGGATTGAATAAAATATTTAGTATAGTTTAGAGATACAGCGCAGAAACAGGCCCTTCAACCCACCATGTCCGCGCCGACCAGTGACCCCTGCACACTATTGCTATCGAGGGACGACACACGAGGGACAATTTACAATTATAACAAGCCAATGAACCTACAAACCTGTATGTCTTTGGAGTATGGGAGGAAACCGGAGATCCCAGAGAAAAGCCACACAGGTCATGGGGAGAATTTACAAACTCCATATAGACAAGCGCCGGTAGTCAGGATTGAACCCGAATATCTGGCACTATAAGGCAGCAACTCTACCACTGTGCCGCCGTGCTATGTTGGCCCAGGCTGAAGAAGCCTATTCTACATTGAAAATGCAAAGTTTCACTCGAGTATTATATTAATGCTTTATTACAGCGCCTGAAAAACCTGAATTATACATCAATTATATTTTAACTTCAAACTGAGGCACGACACATGGATCTTTCAAACAGAAAACTAAAATTTTTGCAAGATTACAAAATTGGAACATTAAGAAATATTTGTTATATCTGCACAAAGCTCAAAATATCTTCTGAAAATTAGGAGACATTTTATTTCATTACATTCTCAAAGTCAGTGATGCTGAATTTTAGAAAAGAAAGAAAAACAGGCAGCCAATCCACCAATTAAACTAAAGAACAATTTTTATATCATGTCAGCAAAGTGCTCTAATTCTGTTAACATTTTGCACTGAACATTAATAAATAATAAGTAGTATGTTATTCCTTCAACCTTGCACTATTTTTACCAGTTGCTGCCTGGATTAGAGGGTTTCAGCTACAGGGAGAAACTTGGATGAATTTCTCTGGAACGTCCGAGTTTGAAGGGGAACTTGATAGAAGAATATAAAATTATGAGATAGGGTAGACAGGTCATAACCTTTGTTCCAGAGTGATCAAAGAGTAAAGAATATAGCTATAAGGTGAGAAGGGGGAAGTTTAATGGAGATGCGTTGTGCACGTTTTTTTTGTAAACACAGAATGGTGGGGGGGGGGGGGGGGAGGGGAAGTGCAATGTATTGCCAGGGATGGTGGTGGAAGTAGATAAGAGGCTTTGAGATATGCACATGGAAGTGCAAGGAATAGAGGGATGTGGAACATGTACAGGCAGATGAAATCATTGTCGGTTCCTGTGTTGTACTATTCTATGTTTAATGCAAAATGGGTGCCAATTAACCCTCGATTGGCTGCCCTTTAATTATTTTGCAACATCGCAGACAAGCACAAAGATTTGCTCAACCCACTTGAGAGGTTAAGCAGAGTCAACAGATCTTTGCTCCCTCCACCTCCATTGCCTGCCTGAAACATTATTCTCCGAGACTGTTCTGGAAGTTTCCATCTACAAAGCTGCAACTTCTCCCCATGAATCCCAGAATTACAATTGACCATTTGCTGAACCAGCAGTCTCCATATGTTATAAAATGTTTAATTCGTCCAAGTGACTGAGTCGGACTCAAGGTGGGAGGTATCACATGTATCCTGCTGCAACATCAGATTTACTCTTCAAATTGCTGGCCCCCATGCTTTATTGTACTTTGCATCTCCTTTAAATGGCCGGAGGTTTAATGGAGATGTGCTGTGCACGTTTTTTTTGTAAACACAAGAATGATTTGGGGGGGGGCGGGGTAGGGGGAGAGCAACTGCGGTGGTGAACCATTGGCGTCCATTGCTTTGGAATTGAATTTTGAATTAAGCAGTTTGGAGATCTCATTTTCGATGTCTTTAAGCTCTTGACTGGTGAAATGAGACCTGGTTTTGGTAATCTTCTCTACTACCAGCTCACTTTTGCGTTGCATCGTAATTCTATGATAACCATCCAGCTCTTTCCCTTTGGATTTCAGATTGGCAACTTTGGACAGGAGGCTAATCTTATGCCCAAGGGTGGATAACTTGTGCAGACTTATATTGGGTTCTTGTAGCTGAAAATGTAGATCCAGGGTTTCCTGAATATAATATTCATTTAATTCTTTCTTTTCTTCCAGAAACTGTTTAAAGCATGCCCTGCGGCTTCTGAGCTCCTCCTCATCTCCCATGATCTTGACTTTGCGACGCTCAATCTCAGCCAGAACTTTCTTAATGATGGTCCCATAGCGGACATTGTTATGGATTGGGGTCAAGCATTTGGGGCAAAGATGGAGCTTCGATGCTGGGGAGTGGTCGGCTTCTGACTGTTGCATCAACGTGTCAAACTCTTTCACTGCAAAAATGTGCTGGCAGTCTTGCAGCTGCAGGAACCTGGTTTCGGGGTCGTCTTCCCCACCAAAGAATATCTCGGTCACCTCCTCCACGTGGCACACGCGACATTTATCGGGACAGGGCTCGCCGCACAGGCCGATGCATGGGTGGCCGCAGTCAAGCGTCAGGTCGCAGGGCAGGTCGCAAGGCGCCCGGTCACAGGGCTCGTGGCACAGCCGGGTGCACTGGGCATGGGGGCAGGCCCAGATGCAGGGCTCCCGGCAGGGTTGGCAAGGCGCGCCGCAGCTGCCCGGACACCTGCCGTGCGGGCAGCGGTTGCCGCAGGGCTGGGCGCAGGGCGGGCAAGGGTCGCTGCAGATTCCGGTGCACGGGTGGGAGCAGGGCAGTGGGCGGGTGCAGGAAATGTGGCAGACGTGGAACGGCCGGCCGCTGCATTCGAAGCAGTAGGCTGCGCAGGGGTGATTGCAGGACAGTGGCACGCCACAGATCACGTGGCAGGGCTCGGGCTCAGCCTCCTCCTGCTGGTAACACTGCACCATTCTCTTGTGGCCGCACGGCTGTGCAAGCTCCACCCTGCTGGGGCACTTCTTGGTGCAGACCTCCCCGCAGTGGCGCAGGCATGGGTGACTGCAGTCCAGGGTCTGCTCGCAGGGCTCCTGACAGCAGAACTTCTCTGGATCCACGAAGCAGGGGACCTGCTGTTGGTGATCACACCGAGGGATGACCTTCTCCACCATCACCTTGCAATCGTCACAGTGCTGCCAGCAAGGTTTGGGGCAGGGGTGACCCACCGTGCACTTGGTCTGGCAAGCCGCCTGGCACCGGTACTCCTCATGCTTGGGGTCAAAAGGGTGGCAGGGAAAAGTGCATTTATGGCCGCACTTCAAGAGGAATTCACAGGGCACCATGCACCCGCCTTTGGGAACCTGGCTAAAATCCTCAGCGGAGGACACCAGCGCGTCGGTTCCTGGGTGGTTCTGGCAGCACAGCCGCAGCGAGGTGCCGATTTTGTTGTTTTCACGCAGCGTCCCCACAATGTTTGCCCACAGAGGAACCTGCTTCGCCAGCATGCCCATGTTGCCTATGCAGTAGAAGCCCTTCTTTGCCCGCGACAGAGCCACGCAGACTCGATTCGGTATCCGCAGGAACCCTACCATGCCCTGCTTGTTGCTTCGAACGAGAGACAGAATCACAATGTCATTTTCTTCCCCTTGATACTTGTCTACCACGCAAACCTGGACACCATCAAATATCCTCTTGGGCATTATCTTCCTCAAGCAGAACAGCTGACCAGAGTAGGTGGTAAGGATGGTTATCTGTGATGGCTTATACTCCTGTTGGATGAAATATTCGCAAAGAAACTTGACAAAGTGCGCTTCATGTGAATTTTGGAAGCTTTTTCCTTCTGTGATTTTATCCTCTGGCTCCTGGTGTTCAATGAAGTAGAGGTTTGTGGAGATTCCCTGATTTAAAACAATACACAGAGAGTTAAGGAATCTTGATAATAATGAGGGATTAAAATTTTGTGCAAAGCACAATGTGCTGGAGGAACTCAGGGAGTCAAGTAGCATCTGGAGAGGGGATGGGCAGATGACAGCTTGGGTCAGTACCCTTCTTCAGACTGATTACCATTTTGGATTTGGTTATGTGGATAGATTCATCAGTCTGCATTTTTAGCTAGAACCCATTAATAACACAAAGACTGCGGGGAGGATCCAAAGGAGATTTACAAGAATGGTAACATGGATGATGGATTAAAAAGATTTTTAATCCATCAATTTTACTGGACACTTGCTGGCCAGGTATTGAAGATAATCCAAAGGTGCTATTAGTCAGGGATTTCCGGGATTATGGCCTACAATGAACAAATGATGAAACATCTCAGGTCAAATGGGAATGGGTAGTTCGAAGGGCCAAATGGCCTCCTCCTGCACCTATTTTCTATGTTAGTAAAATAGTTCGTCACTCAACAGGAAGAGCCACAAAATAAGTTTGGGTTGTTCTTTGAAATGAGAATGATAAGGGAAAATTTAATGGAGGGGTTAAAAATTTGAAGTGATGATACAATAATCATGCAGGAACTGTTTTCACTAAAACCACAGAAGGCAGGAGAATGGAGTTAGGAGGGAGAAGGCAGGGGAATGGGGTTAGGAGGGAGAGATAGATCAGCCATGACTGAATGGCGGTGTAGACTTGTTGGGCTAGAATGGCCTTATTCTGCTCCTATCGCATGAACAAGTGCAGATAATTTTCTTAAATATTTTATGGTACACGATGTTAGGATTCGGGACATTGTTTGAAAAGGTCGGGAACAGAGCAAGGAAGACCGTGGGTGAGAGAAAAGTAAGTGTTAATTGCTGTGTGTAAAGGCAGTTTAAAAAGAGCGCCAAGAGTCTGTTTGTAGTCAGTCAGAAAAGTGCATAACTCCAAGTTTGTCAGGAAGGCAGTATAGAAGTGAGTACCTGGATTGGTTGATCAATTAAAGTAGAGGTTTGGTAAATTGGCCAATTAAGTAATTTAGTGACTGATATAAGCCAGACTTGCACAAGGGGTGCAGCCCAGTCGAGGGAAGCGCCCTGTGGGGAAAATTGCGAGTGAGAAAAGTGCGAGTCTTTGGCTGCGAGTCTTCAGCGAGGAGGCTGAGGTGAGGAGGTTATGCTTGTTTTTCTGCGCCTGAATTGTTTTTGACTTCACTGAAGTAATGGCGGACAAGTTGGTGCAGTGTGTTTCCTGCAGGATGTGGGAAGGTAGGGACACCGCTGGAGCTTCTGGGAGCTATACCAGCAAGAACTGTGTCCAGGTGCGGCTCCTGAATGGACTTGTGGCGGAGTTGGAAAGGCAGCTGGAAGACATCAGGGCCATCCGGGAATGCGAGAGTTTCCTGGACAGGACCTACTGTGAGGCTGTCACGCCAAGGGTCCAGGTCGAGAGAAGGTGGGAGACCGTTTCAGGGGGGAGCGAATGTGGACAACAGGAGTCCCCGGTGGCAGTGCCTATTGCAAACAGGTACACCCTCTTGGGAGCTGTTGGGGCAGAAGATGCTTCCAGTCCGAGCGGCGGACGTGTTGGCAGATCTAACCCATGCAAGGAAACTCGACCGGGGAGACCGAAGTCTGGAAGAGCCATAGTAGTGGGTGACTCCATTGTCCGAGGTACGGACAGTAGATTCTGTGGCGACAGGCGGGACTCGAGGATGGTCTGTTGCCTCCCTGGTGCCAGGGTTCAAGACATCACGGGGCGGCTTCAGAACATCCTAGCGAGGGAAGGCGATCAACCGGAAGTAGTTGTGCACGTGGGCACGAACACTGTCGGGAGGAAGAGGAAGGAGATACTGCAATGTGAGTTTAGAGAGTTAGGAAGAAGACTGAGAAGTAGGACGTCGAAGGTGGTTGTCTCTGGACTGCTACCTGTACCTCGTGCTGGTGAGGGCAGGAATAGAGAGATCGGGGATATGAATGTATGGCTGAGGGGCTGGTGCAGGGAGCAGGGATTTAGATTTCTAGACAACTGGGATCTCTTCTGGGGTAGGGGTGACCTGTACAAAAGGGACGGGTTACACCTTAACAGCAGGGGGGAACCAACATTCTGGCAGGCAGGTTTGCTAGTGCTACAAGTGTGGCTTTAAACTAAGTAGTGGGGGGGAGGGGTTGACAAACTGGGAATATGGAGTTAAAGGGGAAGCAAATACAGGAGAAATTGCAAAGGACTCTCGAATGAATGGGGAGAGAAGTTCTAGAAGGGATAAGAGAGTAAGGTCAGGGCCAATTGTGACTGGTGCGAGAGGGGAGGTGAATACGGAAATTAAAGTGTTGTATTTAAATGCGCGAAGTATAAGAAATAAAGTGGATGAGCTTGAGGCTCAGTTAGACATTGGCAAGTATGATGTTGTGGGAATCACTGAGACATGGCTACAAGAGGACCAGGGCTGGGAACTGAATATTCAGGGGTACACAACATATAGAAAAGACACAGGTGGGCAGAGGGGGTGGGGTCACTCTGTTGGTGAGGAATGATATTCTATCCCTTGCAAGGGGTGACATAGAATCAGGAGATGTAGAATCAGTATGGGTAGAAATGAGGAATTGTAACGGTAAAAAGACCCTAATGGGAGTTATCTACAGGCCCCCAAACAGTAGCCTCGACATAGGGTGCAAGTTGAATGAGGAGCTAAAATTGGCATGTCGCAAATGTAATGCTACGGTGGTTATGGGAGATTTCAACATGCAGGTAGACTGGGAAAATCAGGTTGGTAATGGACCCCAGGAAAGAGAGTTTGTGGAGTGTCTCCGAGATGGATTCTTAAAACAGCTTGTACTGGAGCCTACTATGGAGAAGGCAATTCTGGATTTAGTGTTGTGTAATAAACCTGACCTAATAAGGGGACTCGAGGTAAAAGAGCCATGAGGATGCAGTGATCACAATATGATAAGTTTTACTCTACAAATTGAGAGGGAGAAGGGAAAATCGGAAGTGTCAGTATTACAGTATAGCAAAGGGGATTACTGAGGCAGGAGCTGGCCAGAATTGACTGGAAGGAGGCCCTCGCAGGGAAGATGGTGGAACAGCAATGGCAGATATTCCTGGGAATAATGCAGAAGTTGCAGGATCAATTTATCCCAAAGAGGAGGAAAGATTCCAAGGGGAGTAAGAGACACCTGTGGCTGACAAGGGAAGTCAAGGACAGCATTAAAATAAAAGAGAAGAAGTATAACATAGCAAAGAAGAGGGGGAAGCCAGAGGATTGGGACTCTTTTAAAGAGCAACAGAAGATGACTAAGAAGGCAATACGGGGAGAAAAGATGAGGTACGAGGGTAAACTAGCCAATAATATAAAGGAGGATAGTAAAAGCTTTTTTAGGTATGTCCCTTGAAGACAGAAGCGGGGGAATTTATTATGGGAAACAAGGAAATGGCAGACGAGTTAAACTGGTACTTTGGATCTGTCTTCAGTAAGGAAGATACAAGCAATCTCCCAGATGTTCTAGTGGGCAGAGATCCTAGGGTGACGGAGGAACTGAAGGAAATCCACATTAGGCAGGAAATGGTGTTGGGTAGACTGATGGGACTGAAGGCTGATAAATCCCCAGGGCCTGATGGTCTGCATGCCAGAGTACTTAAGGAGGTGGCGCTAGAAATTGTGGACGCATTGGTGATCATTTTCCAATGTTCTATAGATTCAGGATCAGTTCCTGTGGATTGGAGGGTAGCTAATGTTGTCCCACTTTTTAAGAAAGGAGGGAGAGAGAAAACGGGAAATTATAGACCAGTTAGTCTGACATCAGTGGTGGGGAAGATGCTGGAGTCAATTATAAAAGACGAAATTGCGGAGCATTTGGTTAGTAGTAACAGGATTGTTCCGAGTCAGCATGGATTTACGAAGGGGAAATCATGCTTGACTAATCTTCTGGAATTCTTTGAAGATGTAACCAGGTATGGGGAGAAGGCAGGAACGGGGTACTGATTGAGAATGATCAGCCATGATCATATTGAATGGCGGTGCTGACTCGAAGGGCCGAATGGCCTCCTCCTGCACCTATTGTCTATTGAAATGACAAAAGTAGATGCAATAATAACATTTACAAAAGTATCAAATGCAGACTTAAAGGGAACATGTTCAGGGTTCCAGGAAAATTCAAAGAACTGAGGACTTTGGGAAAGCTCTTTCAAAGAGATGGCTTAGGTAAAATAGGCCATATTATCTACCTTAGCTGCAAAATTCAACGTTAGCCTTCAACACAACATTATGTAATCAGTGTGCCATAAACCCTGATGCAAGTTCTCAGGCGAAGCTCACCGTAAGGAGCTCATTACCCAGACAAGTAAATCCTTTCATTTCCTATTCAGTTTAATGAAACCATCCCAGGTAGAGCTTAGTCTTTAAGCATATTACAAATTCTGTATCTACCAGTTGACACAGTGGCATAGCAGGCAGAGCTGCTGTCTCAGCACCAGAGACCCAGACACGATCCTGACCTCTGATGCTGTCTGTGTGGAGTTTGCATGTTCTCCCTGTGACTGCATGGGTCTGCTTCTATGCTGCATCTCTAAACAAATGTAATAAATAGGGATTGGCAATAGTTACATACTGATCAGAGGCAAGAAAAAACGTTTTCAACTCGTGTAATAGGACTATAACTTCTCATCCGGAAGATGTCATTACAGAACCCTGTCTGCAGTCTTAATGGGGATTTATTTGATGCTCAATTCTCTGGACCCGACCTCTCAGAATCAGAATACACAAAATAAAGTTGGGGCACAAGGAACTGCAGATGCTGGTTTAACAAAAAAAAGATGCTAATTGTTGGAGTAACTCAGCAGGCCATGCAGCATCTCTGGAGATTATGGCTAAGTGACATTTCAGGACCCTTTTTCGGACTTATTGTAGTTGGGGGGGGGGGGGGGAGGGAGAAAAATGAAAAATAAGTAGGGTCAGGACAAACCTGGCAAGTGATAGGTAGATGCAGATGAGGGGAGCATGGCGGGGACTTGCATTATGATGTAGAAAATGAAGCAAATTCATTTTTAAAATATGCTCGAGGAGGTTAACTCAAATCCTAACTTTTACCATATTAGAATAAAATTAAAATACCTTAATATTTTCATACTTCTTCACAGACTCAGTGTTTTCCAGTTTGGCATAGATGTGTGGTGTTATCAGTGTTGCGATTTCAGGGCGCATTCGATGCTAAACAAGAAGATATAGCAAGAATATTTTTTTTAAATGCTGACATGCATAAATCAATAAAGAAGGATAAGGGGAAACTAAAACACAAAGCTGTTGATATTTAAAGATCAAAAGCTTGTTTATTGAACATTTCAGAAATATTCCGTCAGCTCTATCCACCCCTCTCTACTCTGCAACTTAAACTAACTTGTGTAGGAAGAAACTCTGGAGAAGTGAGAAAACAACTTAAAACTAACTTGTTTTATCACTTTTTCAGCTCAGATAAAGAACAATTGACCCGACACATTAAACCAGTTTCTCTTCCACAGACATTTCTTGACCTGCATTTTCTGCTTTAATTGTATACCAAAAGCATCCTTTGACTCGAGTAAGAAATAACCCTGATGTTTTATAACAGGCCAGCACAACTTTGATTTGACATTTTGATTGGACACATAGCACTATATCAATTCCCTGCTACAATCCCTCCCAGACCCCCTTTTAAATAGAAAACACGGCAAGGATAGTTAAAGGAAGAAAGACATCTATCAACAGAATAGTTTAATAGCTGAGGGGGAAGCAAACATTTAGCACAAGGCTGAATTCAAATATATTGGCTTAATTGCCATACATCAGAAACTGCCATCATGGGGAAACTCACTTGGTAATCAAGTCGGACAAAAGGCACATCCATTCGTATCAGCCGCTCAAATAAGGAGATTTCCAAATTGAACCTTCTTGCCAGTTCATACACTGTTGCGCTTGGACGAAGCTAAAACAAACAAATGGCAAAGCAGTGAGTCACCCAATGTTCAATATGTAGTAGAGTTTCAATTTGCAGGGCAGGTCAGGGGAGAATTGAAGGATGAGTGAAGTGGCATGAACTCCAAGGAAGGAAGGGTGTGTGCTTGCAAAAAGGCGACTGGTTGTGTGCTGGCCACAGAAGCAGATCTATAATCACATATTACAATCATTAGGTCTTGTGATAGGAGCAGAACTAGGCCATTCAGTCTATAACGCCATTCAATCATGGCTGACCTATCTCTCCCTCCGAAACCCATTCTCCTATCTTCTCCCCATAACCCCCGGACAATCGCTCCACACTTTTAAATGTCTACTCCTACAGCAACATTTCTGACTATCTACCTCATCGTGGATCCTCGGAATATCCTTGATCGGACCTTATTCACTTTACCTTGCACTAAACGATATTCCCTTTACTGTGTATGGCTTGATTGTAATCATGTATTATTTTTCCGCTGGCTGGCTAGCACGCAGCAAAAGCTTTTCACTGTACCCTCAGTACATGTAACAATAAACTAAACTGAACACCAGCAGAGTGCCAGCTGTCATAGTGCTGTAGTCCCCGAGTCAGCAGGTTGCATGTTCAAAGGTATTTTATTGTCATGTGTACCAATCAAAGTACAGTGAAACTCGATTTACCATACAGTCATACCAAAAAAAGCAACAAGACACACAACTACATAAAAGTTAACATAAACATCCACCACAGCGGATTCCCTACGTTCCTCACTGTGATGGAAGGCAATCAAGTCTAATCTTTTTTACTCTTTATTCTCCCGCGGATGGGGGAGTCAAACCATCTGCAGTCGAAGCTCCTGCGGTTGGAACTCCCGAAGTCGGCCCCTAACCAGGGACTGCCAGCTCCACGATATTAGGTCCTGCAGGCTCCCGCGGTTGGAGCTCCCAAAGTCGATCCCCAGCAAGAGAACGCCAGCTCCGTGATGTTAGCCGCAAAGATATGATACGGAAAAAGATTGCATCTCCGTCGACGTGAGAGATTAAGAAAAGTTTCCCCCAACCCCCCCCCCCCATATAAAATTAAGCTAAAGAACACTAAAACATACATTTAACACATACTAAAAAACAAAGAAGAAAAGGACGAGACAGACTGTTAGCGAGGCACCCACTGAGGTGCCACCCGGTGGTTATTCTGGATGCACTCCAGAACCTTGAGCACAAATCTAGGGATAATCTTCAGTACAATTCTAAAGTGAACACCAGCATCGTCAAAAGTCACCAATACTGTGATGGTACTTGCTCAACCATCTCCTTTGGCGGTTTGTTCTATATACCTAGCACCCTTTGTTTAAAAAAATTGCCCCTCGAGTTCCTATTACATCTTCCACCCCTCACCTTACACCTATGTCCTCTGGTTCTTGATTCCCCAACTCTGGGTAAAGGACTTGTAGTAGCTTTGGGTACCATGTTAGAGGGAAGATGTTGTCAAGCTAGAAAGGGCGCAGAGAAGATTTATGAGGATGTTGCCAGAACTCGAGGGCCTGAGTTGGGGAATTGAGAACCTGAGGACATGGGTTTAAGGTGAGGGGGGAAAGATTTAATAGGAATCTGAGGGTTAACTTTTTCCACACAAAGGGTGGTAGGTGTATGGAACGAGCTGTCGGAGAGAAACAGTTATAGACAGGTACAGGGATAGGACAGGTTTAGAGGGATATGGGCCAAATGCAGGCAGGTAGGACAAGTGTAGATGGGACATGTTGGCCGGTGTGGGCAAGTTGGGCCGAAGCGCCTGTTTCCATGCTGTAAGTCTCAATCTATAGTGACAGTATAGATATGGTCGATAGTGAAGATGGTTGTGAACAATTGCAGCAGGATATTGATCGGTTGGACAGGTGGGCCTTAACCACAATAATTCCTACCTGCTGATGGTCACCAATTAAAATGAGATGTTCACAGGCAGAGCTGAGAGTGGTGATTATGTGGGCTTCCAGGACTTCAGCTGCCTCCTCTACAATAATAATCTTTGGTTGAATATCTTGCAGCAGATTTCGGTACTTTGCAGCCCCTTCAAAAGAAAGCAGTGGACATTCCTTTAATACAACAGTCTGAAGAAGGGTCTCGACCCGAAACATCACCCATTCCTTCTCTCCAGAGATGATGCCTGTCCCGTTGAGTTACTCCAGCATTTACTCCAGCACCTTCACCTATAATCTCTGTCCATTCAGAGGAGTGGTGGAAATAAATTCCTTTGTGTGGGTATAGTTCTTCAGAACGAATAAGCTGAAATTATTAAAACGTGACCAAATCTCATATCCCAAGATGCTGTGGGGCACTCAATCACATGATGAACTTTAAAATTGCTGCATATTGAAAATAGATCTTGTACCATACTAAGCATAGGCTGACTAATCATGGGCATACAGCAGGATGAGCAAGTTGAGGATAGTTCAATAGTTATATCAAATTATCACAGGTGCGATTTTCAATTGTCAAATAAGGGATTATGAAACTGATCATCAGGGAGAGTTCTGCCCAAAGTCACCTAAAACTTTAAAAAAGTAATACGTCGAGGAAAGCCTTTAAGGCAACAAACGTCAAACTTAATCACCAGTACAGAAATAGGTTAGGACTTTATTCCTTGGTGCACAGGGGGCTGATGGGAATCGATATAGAGGTGTATAAGATCATGAGGGGAATAGATAAGGTTGATGCACAGAATCTTTTACCCAGGGTAGGGGAAACCAAGAATGAGAGGACATAGGTTTAAGGCGAGAGAGGCAAGATTTAACAGGAACCTGAAGGACATCATTTTTAACTCGTATGGTGGTGGGTAGATGGAAGAAGCTGCCAGATGAGGTAGTTGAGACAAGTATCATAACAGTATGTAAAAGACACCTGGACAGGTAGATGGATTGGAAATGTTTAGAGGAATGTGTGGCAAACACAGGCAAGTGCGACTGGCTGAGATGGGGCAACTTGGATGGGATGGACAAGTTGGTCTGAAGGGCCTGTTTCCATGCTGTATGACACTATAACTCTATGAATGACTGCAGAGTGTTAAGTTCCATTTACAAATCTACAGATAATACAGTACAATACAATATATCTTTATTGTCATTGTACCCAGGGGTACAACGAGATTGGGAATGCGCCTAATAAAGTAGTAAAAAAAACCTTCAGTAACACTTGAAGAGACAATTAGCCAGAAATATTTCCAGCACACAAATGGCAGCCAAAGATCAACTCAATTGAAAAAAACTCTGACCTACTCCTCATTACATTTAAATAATGGAAAGTGAAGGCTGTTAAAAGTCAGTCAGGAAAGGTCGGGAGAGAAGGAGCAAGGATGACCGTTGGCTGAAAGCAAGCAGGTAAGTGAGTGTTAATTGCAGGTAAAAAGGCAGTTTAAAAAGAGCGCCAAAGGGACGCTAGCAGTTAGTCAGTAAAGCGCATACCTCCAAGCTTGTCAAGAAGGCAAGATAGAAGTAGGTACATGGATCGGCTGATCAATTAAATTAGAAGTTTGGTAAATTGGCCAATTAGGCAATTTAGAGACCGATATTAACAAGGCTTGCACAAGGGGTGCAGCCCTGTGAGAAAAGTGCGAGTCTTTGGCTCCGAGTCTTGTGCCCTGTGAGAAAAGTGCAAGTCTTGTGCCCTGTGAGAAAAGAGTGAGGCTTTGGTTGCGAGCCTTTGGCGAGGAGGTTGCAGTTGTTTTTGGAGGATAATAAAAGCTTTTTTAGGTATGTAAAGAGGAAAAAAATAGTCAAGACAAATGTGGGTCCATTGAAGTCAGAAGCAGGGGAATTTATTATGGGGAACAAGGAAATGGCAGACGAGTTGAACCGGTACTTTGGATCTGACTTCACTAAGGAAGATACAAACAATCTCAAAGATGTTCAAGTGGCCAGAGATCCTAGGGTGACGGAGGAACTGAAGGAAATTCACATTAGGCAGGAAATAGTGTTGGGTAGACTGATGGGACTGAAGGCTGATGAATCCCCAGGGCTTGATGGTCTGCATCCCATGGTACTTAAGGAGGTGGCTCTAGAAATTGTGGACGCATTGGTGATCATTTTCCAATGTTCTGTAGATTCAGGATCAGTTCCTGTGGATTGGAGGGTAGCTAATGTTATCCCACTTTTTAAGAAAGGAGGAAGAGAGAAAACAGGAAATTATAGACCAGTTAGTCTGACATCAATGGTGGGGAAGATGCTGGAGTCAATTATAAAAGACAAAATCGCGGAGCATTTGGATAGCAGTAACAGGATCGTTCCGAGCCAGCATGGATTTACAAAGGGGAAATCGTGCTTGACTAATATTCTGGAATTTGTTGAGGATGTAACTAGAAAAATTGATAGGGGAGAGCCGGTGGATGTGGTGTACCTCGACTTTCAGAAAGCCTTCGACAAGGTCCCACATAGGAGATTAGTGGGCAAAATTAGAGCACATGGTATTGGGGGTCGGGTACTGACATGGATAGAAAATTGGTTGACAGACAGAAAGCAAAGAGTGGGGATAAATGGGTCCCTTTCAGAATGGCAGGCAGTGACTAGTGGGGTACCGCAAGGCTCGGTGCTGGGACCCCAGCTATTTACAATATACATTAATGACTTGGATGAAGGGATGAAAAGTAACATTTGTAAATTTGCAGATGACACAAAGCTGGGTGGTAGTGTGAGCTGTGAGGAAGATGCTATGAGGTTGTAGGGTGACTTGGACAGGTTGTGTGAGTGGGCGGATGCATAGCAGATGCAGTTTAATGTGGATAAGTGTGAGGTTATCCACTTTGGTGGCAAGAATAAGAAGGCAGATTATTATCTGAAAGGTGTCAAGTTAGGAAAAGGGGATGTACAACGAGATCTTGGTGTCCTAGTGCATCAGTCACTGAAGAAGCATGCAGCTACAGCAGGCATTGTGAAGAAAGCCAATGAAATGTTGGCCTTCATAACAAGAGGAGTTGAGTATAGGAGCAAAGAGGTCCTTCTGCAGTTGTATAGGGCCCTAGCGAGACCGCACCTGGAGTACTGTGTGCAGTTTATGTCTCCAAATTTGAGGAAGGATATTCTTGCTATTGAAGGCGTGCAGCGTAGGTTTACTAGGTTAATTCCCAGAATGGCGGGACAGTCGTAAGTTGAAAGACTGGAGCTGCTAGGCTGTATACACTGGAAATTAGAAGGATGAGAGGGGATCTTATCGAAACATATAAGATTATTAAGGGGTTGGACACGTTAGAGGCAGGAAACATGTTCCCAATGTTGGGGGAGTCCAGAACCAGGGGCCACAGTTTAAAAATAAGGGGTAGGCCATTTAGAACGGAGATGAGGAAAAACCTTTTCAGTCAGAGAGTTGTAAATCTGTGGAATACACTGCCTCAGAAGGCAGTGGAGGCCAAGTCTCTGAATGCATTCAAGAGAGAGCTAGATAGAGCTCTTCAGGATAGAGGAGTCGGGAGTTATGGGGAGAAGGCAGGAACGGGGTACTGATTGAGAATGATTAGCCATGATCACATTGAATGGCGGTGCTGGCTCGATGGGCTGAATGGCCTACTCCTGCACCTATTGTCTATAGCATAGCCTATGATGTCCTTTGAGAGAGAAAACAAAATATCACATCAAAATAACCTTATATGACAGATGCATCTTTCTGCATTGCAATGCAATAATAAAGGAAACAAATTTTTAGAATTCCATTTTCTAATATCCAAGTACAAGTAATCCAGTATAGGCCAATTCTCAAAACTAGCTTTGTGTACCTGTGGTGGTCATTCCAACAACTTTTGACCGTCGGAGTATTATTATTTCTTCTTGGTTTCTCAGCTCTGCAAGACGATGGACGATTTCCTGGTATTCCTGCTCATACTTCAATATTTCACATTTGGTTTCAACTTGGTACTCTGACAACCACAACCTACAACAAGATCACTCCATCACACCAATATCCAGACTGATATAATTGATGAGCACTGCCCTAGTTCACAGGCATTAATTTGAAATATGTGCCATCACACCTCGAGGATCAGAGGACTTGTGTTCAAGGTGAAGGGGAAGAGATTTAATGGGATGGGTAACTTTCCTCACAAAGGGTGGTGGGTGTATGGAACAAGCTGCCAGAGGAGGAGCTGAGGCAGGGACTGTCCCAACATTTAAGAAACAGTTAGACTGGTACATGGATAGGACAGGTTTGGAGGGGTATGGGCCAAACACAGGCAGCTGGGACAAGTGTAGCTGGGACATTCTGGCCAGTGTGGGCAAGTTGGGCTGAAGGGCCTGTTTCCACACTGTATCACACTCTGTCTATCACAACCATCTGCTCAGGGACACTGGGGGACGAGTCAGAAATGCTGACATTGCCAGCTGCATCTGCATTCCATGAATGAATAAAAACTCTTATTCCAAGCCGTTATATCTTTGTTGCTATCAAAACATTGATGTGAAACATCAACTCTGCTTCCCTCTCATCTTTGCTTGGCGTTTAAATTTAAAAAACAAGTAACACGCAGAGGAAAGCCATTTAGGTAACAACCGTCAAACTTAATCACCAGTACAGAAATAGGGTAGGACTTTATTCCTTGGTGCACAAGAGGCTGATGGGCAATCAATATAGAGGAGTATAAGTTCATGAGGGGAATAGATAGGGTTGATGCACAGAATCTTTGATACTAATACTATTTCCAGTATTCCCTGTTTTTATTTCAGATTTATAATTATATGCATTTAAAAAAGTTTTTGATCAAGTCTTCATGGAACATTCATTCTTTGGTCAAAGAGAACAAATTAAACTCTTAAAAATATTTTGCCTCAAAATATTTACTAATCATCTCTGGCAGAAACATAATTTTTTAGTTTAGAGCCACAGTGGTAGAGTTGCTACCTTACCTCTACCCTACTGACAGAGTGGTAGAGTTGCTACCTTTTAGCACCAGAAACATGGGTTCAATCCTGACTACGGATACTGTCTGTACAGAATTTGTACGTTCTCCCCATGACCACGTGGATTTTCCCTGGGATGTTCCAGTATCCTTCCACACTCCACAGACTTTCAGGTTTGTAGGTTAATTGGCTTCGGTAAAGATTGTAAACAGTCCCTAGTGCGTTGGATTCTTGCTATTGAGGGCGTGCAGCGTAGGTTTACTTGGTTAATTCCCGGAATGGCGGGACTGTCATATGTTGAAAGGTTGGAGCGACTAGGCTTGTATACACTGGAATTTAGGATGAGAGGGGATCTTATCGAAACGTAAAAGATTAAGGGGTTGGACACGTTAGAGGCAGGAAACATGTTCCCAATGTTGGGGGAGTCCAGAACCAGGGGCCACAGTTTAAGAATAAGGGGTAGGCCATTTAGAACGGAGATGAGGAAAACCTTTTCAGTCAGAGAGTTGTGAATCTGTGGAATTCACTGCCTCAGAAGGCAGTGGAGGCCAATTCTCTGAATGCATTCAAGAGAGAGCTAGATAGAGCTCTTAAGGATAGCGGAGTCAGGGGGTATGGGGAGAAGGCAGGAACGGGGTACTTATTGAGAATGATCAGCCATGATCACATTGAATGGCGGTGCTGGCTTGAAGGGCCGAATGGCCTACTCCTGCACCTATTGTCTATGGTCTATAGTGTATGGGGATCGCTGTTCAGTGCAAACTTTGTGGAACAAAGGGGCCGTTTCTGCGCTGTATCTCTAAATTAAACGAAATGATCAAACCTGTACAGTCGCCAGCGATCAAGCAAGTTAAGATCCCAGATATTGACTTTTCTTATGGCTTCATATTCTAACATGATGTCGGTGAGTTGCAACTGGTGCTTTACCATTCTTTTCATTTTCGCCTTGCTTTCTTTGACCTTTACAAAAGAGAAAAAAAGTGTCTTGTGAGGTGATCATTTTGTCAAACAATGGCCATATGTTTAGTTTGTCTTAATATTATCACGTGTACGGAGATATGATGAAAAGCTTATGCTTGTATGCTATCCAGTCAAACAAAAGA
The DNA here is from genome assembly GCF_053455715.1 of Rhinoraja longicauda. Lineage (NCBI taxonomy): Eukaryota > Metazoa > Chordata > Chondrichthyes > Rajiformes > Arhynchobatidae > Rhinoraja > Rhinoraja longicauda. Next base: position 17,787,334 of record NC_135954.1, read on the forward strand.
CTGTGCATTAAACCTTTGTTATTACGGACCCCTTTATAGCAGATTTTAATAATAGAGGATGGATCTGCAAAGCTTCACTGCCAGGCAAGACTACCTCCCTGATCCCTTCCAGGCCAGGCTGCCAATGCCGCTCTCAGCCCGCACCGCCTTTCCAGTCGCTTCTCAGCCAGACCTACCGACCTTCACCGCCAGGCTGGGCTGCTGATGCCGGCCTTCACCGCCTCCTACGAGGCCAGACTATGGCCACAAAAGCTGGCTCATACAGCTCCCTCAGCCATTTCATTATCCTGGGAAATATTTATTTGCCTGCCCTGCAGTACTAAAACTGATTCTCATATTATTCTCACAGCAATGCGTGTTTGAAGAAGGACCTCGATCCGAAACGTCACCTATCCATGTTCCCCAGAGATACTGCCTGACCTGTTGAGTTACTCCAGCATTTTTTGTCCTTGTGTTTGAACTCGCTATGCTGAACTGGCCTGCCTCTTTTACCAGAGTATAACACTAACAACATTGTATAATCGCTAACTATAATTAGTAATTATACTAATTGGCTGCTAATTAACAACTATAGTCGCTAATGTAGCAAACTATAGTTGATTATAACTATATAATTATATTCTACTAGACCAAGTGGGCCCAAACCTCTCCTGCATTGATGCAGCACCCTCTCCTCCCCACTCCTTCCACATGACTTTCCTTAAAGTGCAATATTGTATGGCCAAGAAGTGTCAGCTGTTTGGCAATGCCCACGACCTACAAATGAACCCACAAATCATACCTGCCATTCACCACCATCTTGTTCCTCAGACTGGGATTTAAAAGGGGGTGCATCCTCTTTGGGATTGACTGCTAGAAATTCGTTTTCCATCGCAGCCCGGCGTGCACGTGCTTTTTGAAGTTGTTTCTGCAGGTCATCCTCATCAATCATTCTCTCCGCTTGTATCATTTCTGCCTCTATGTGCACCTTAATCAGCTCATCATCATCATCATCCTCTTCAATCAGATCACCGAGATTTCCTGCAATTAGCAAAGATTTGCAGGATTAAACTTTTAATTGGGAAAACAAATTATTTGATAAAACTGAAAAAAGGTTCACTAACTGAGGAGAAAACAACATTGAAAGATGTTTATGTGCAGGCAGTGTAAAGGAGAAAAGGGGATTTAAGGGTTAAGGTGCATGTGACCAAATACTACATGAAGATGAACTGTCACTAAATTAATATGCATACCTCAGATGCCGGCAAGTCTACCTCTGTGTAGATGCTGGCTTGAGATTGCAGAAGGGGTGTTGTAATCTTACAAAGGACAGGATACGGATACAAAGGAAGAGCACCGAGTTGACTTGAACCTCTTAACAATCACTCTAAAGTTGAGCACCAGGAAGATGTGTTTATGTTAATATACTCAATTTGTTAACCTCGGACAATGGCCAGTGATAGTGGGTGATGATTCATTGAACTCCCATCCTTTTGCAAGACCACCTGTGTGGGGTGTCTGGTTCTGTTATCACTTCTAAAAACCCATTGTACTTGGTGCATAAAAAGGTTGCTGAAACACTCTGTAGGTGAGTGGGGTCTTCGAGTGACTGCTAGTATGCGAGCATACTAGTTGCAGCTCTCCCACTCCCGCTGGCGTAATAAAGACTCTAATGTTTTACCACTTTATGGTATTGTTGTCTGTCTATTAGAATCGAACTTTAACAGCAGGAACTGCAAATGCTGGTTTAAACCAAAGATAGACACAAAATGCTGGAGTAACTCATCTCTGGAGAGAAGGAATGGGCGACGTTTCGGGTCAACACCCTTCAGACTGATGTCAGGGGAGAGAGAGGTACATAGAAAAGGATGCGTAAGGCGTGAAAACAGGACAAAGGGGATGAGATCAAGGAAAATATAGAACAGATCATTGTTAGCTGGGAGAAGGTGAACAGAGATAAAAATGTACTCAGAGACATGTTTATATTAAATGCATTTTGAAGAGTTTCAATAACTTCTATGATTAACATTTTTCTACTTAAAATTCTAGAAACACTGTATTGTTTTTAGTTGTATTTTGATCAGAATTATAATCTTGTTAAAATTTGGATGTTCTATTTACCCACGTCTCCCTCAGTAACACTTGAGGCAGTCTCATCACAGTCCTCTTCTTTGGTTGCGAAATAAAATTCGGGTGCTGAAGTCAACTTTAACCATTCCAGAATATCATATCGCTTCGATGGATTGTATTGAGAGCCCACCTTAAAACATAAATCATCTCCTTTTATTAACGCATATCTTCACTTGATTTTCCTTTCATTCCCCCCCCTGATTCGGGAGGCCATTGGGTCCATGCTGGCTCTCAGATCATCCCACTCCACACTTATTATCCTCTAACCTATTCTCTCTCACATGCCCATCAACTCCACTTTGACTTTCCTACCACACTCGTACACCAGGTACAATTTACTGCAGTCAATTAGTTTTAGTTTAGTTTAAAAATACAGTGTGAAATACGCCCTTCAGCCCACTGAGTCCCTGCCGACCACACGTTCACACTATTTCCATGTTATTCCATTTTCCTTTCTGCATTGGGCCAATTAACCTTCAAACCCGCACATCTTTGGGATATGGGAGGAAACCTACGCGGTCACCAGGAGAATGTGCATACTCCACACAGACAGCACCCGAGGTTAGGATCGAACCCGGGTCTCTGGCACTGAGGCAGCAACACTACCAGTTGTGCCGCACGGTAGCTCTTTGTAATTGGGGCTGATTAACACAGAACTCAAACATCAGAAATAGTATCCAACACCATTACGTTGTCGCATTATGTGTAACACAACACAACTTTCCTGCCAATAGAATAATGGTTAATTGATTATTAATTCATGATTAATAATGAATAGTTATTCTACCAATCACCACAGCTTTGATATATGGAACAAATCACGAGCCCCTGAGCCCCACACGGTCACAGAGAAAACATACAAACTCCACACAAGCAGCTCCTGAGGATCAAACTCTGGTGGCTGGAGCTGTAAGCCACAGCACTACCTGCTGAGCCAGTGGGCAATTCATTAGCAAACATTTTCACTAAAAATGTCATTTAGTGAAATTGGCTTTTGATCTTTTATTTCTCCAAAGGGTTCAGTTCAGTTTATTGTCACGTGTACCGAGGTACAGTGAAAAGCTTTTGGTGCATGCTACTCAATCAGCAGAATGACAATACATGATTACAATTGATCCATCCACAGTGTACAGATGCATCGTAAGGGAATAACATTTAGTGCAAGATAAATCCGGTAAAGTCCGATCAAAGATAGTCTGAGGTATCCAAGAGGAGATTGAGAAGATCAGAGTTAAAGTAAGAAATGTTGTTGTAGGAGTAGAGATTTAAAAAGAGTGAAGCGATTGTAATGTGTGATTGTAGATCCACTTCTGTGACCAGCACACAAATAGTCACCTGGGTTGGATGCCATCTTAGAAGCATCTTACGTAATCACATAGCCTTAGATTAACATCCAAATAGCAACAGAGCTAGATAGATGGCCCTGAGAGAGCTAATCCCCATCAAACAAGTGAGCAACATCAGTTTACACTACGGATGAACAATAACGTGTCTGAGATGTTTTTAGTAATGTATATTTTGAATAAAAATGACAACTTGGGAAGAGTCAAATTCAAATCTCAGTGCTCAATGGCCTTCGTTGGCTCTGAATGGCCAAAGATTTGAACAGGAGGAAAAATACACATAAAAGTCTGTTTGCAAGAAGATACAAATGAAAATTAACACAACTTCCAAAGAGAGTGAGTGTCCCAGAATTTTCTTATGCCACTCCGGTGGGGGTGCTACACCCACTTTATTGTGTCAGGCATCCTGGTCACAATGTTCTATCATGGCATTACCTGCAATGGACAGGAATTGCCCATAATAAAAGTTGCAAAAGATCTTTCTTTAGCATTGCAGGGCTAGCAGAAGATATCAGGTAGGCCAAGGGGTGGCCTCAATCCCAGAAGCAGTGATGTTGGGTTGAGAGAGGTTGAGAGCAGCATGATAATGGAGGATTAGACTAGGAGGAGATTAAGGAAATGGGCACCGTCAGGAGAAAGGACATATTAGAGGAGTAGAACACATGATTATGTGGTGGTGGAAGTCTGAGCTAGGATACAAGAAGACAGTAATAGTCATAGGTTCAATCAGGATTGAAGAATATTCTTAGCGCAAGCTATGGAAGCAAACTAAGACAGAGGCTTGAAAGATGACTCGTTTGACAGATGATCAGAACCTTGGATCCTCAGCCATAGAACAAGCGAAGGCACGGTGGCGCAGCACCAGAGACCTTGGTTCGATCCAGACCATGGTTGCTGCCTGTACGGAGTTTGTACGATCCCCCCCTGACCACATGGGGTTTTTCCGGGTGCTCCAGTTTCCTCCCACACGCCAAAGACAAATAGGTTTGTCGGTTAATTGGCTTTGGTAAGAATTGTAAATTGTCCCTAGTGTGTTGGATAGTGTTAGTATATGGGGTGATCGCTGGTCGGCGTGGACTCGGTGGGCAGAAGGGCCTGTTTCCGTGCTATATCTCTAAATTAAACTAAAGTGAAATTGTGTCCCTTTTAAATTAGACAGAACCAAACCTCAACATTCCTGCTTCAGCATGCTTTCGTTAAATACCTTGTTACATCTGCTGATCTTGGATGTATAAATGAACTTTACCCAAGCAACATCAGGATGTGAATTGTACACTTTGGACATACACTTCCGAGATGTCCAGCAGCTTCTGAGTTTAGAAGCTAAACAATCCCCAATTGTGATTTAGGTAACATTTCTTGAGGTTTGAATTTCTAACTCTGTGACTTTACAAGCAGTCAATAACTTGATCAATGAATAGCTGGACTCATAGTTTTGAGCTATTTTGAGTTATCTTGGCTGGTCTGTTGGAAAAACAGATAGTGGAGAATCTGGAAAAGCAGAGAATGGAATTTGGTGTGGATTAACAAGAAGGGCGGAGTGAAATCTGACATGACTGCAGAGTGACAGTGAAGAAAGATGGTGCAAAGTATGAAGGGGGAAGGGGAATGATAATGGAAAATATGTAGTAGGGGATAGGCAGTAATAATTGTCTCCTGGGAACTCAAATGATATTCCTGCTCATATATGTAGATCTAAATCAGGAAAGAGCATTCTTACCTGTAGACTGTTCAAGTGATACGGTTGAATGTATTTCGATAAAACACATAATTTAAGAACTCCCTTTGCACTTGCTTCCAAAGCCACAGCTAATGATTCAATATTCTGCTGGATCGCTTCTCTTTCGTTAATCAGCTGCAAGAATAAGGATTTCTGAAGTGAAGACATTTGGATCACAATGTGCAATGTGCTATTCCCACTCTTTCCTAAATGCCAATGACTTTAATACCCATGCAGTTCCACCAGCCATCAAGAAAGGAGGTAAATAACAGAAGCATGGAATGTTTGAGAGGCCATTTGGCCCATCATGCCTATGCCAAATGTAAACAAATTAACTCAACCTTAATCCCATCTTTAAAGTCAAATACAATTTAAGTGCACTTTAAATATGGGAAGTATTTCTGCTTCTATTACTCTTTCAAGCAGTGATGATGGTGAAGAATTGACTGTTTGGAAGAGTAATAAAGAGGCAGAAATCCTTTCCATATTTAAAATGCCCTTAACTGTTCGCCCACATTTGAAAGCATTGTTTTCTTGTATTTCTAACAATGATGTTAAATCTATGCCTTCTGGTTTTTGTTTCTACTGCTGAGGGAATTTGTTCTTCCCAGTTATCCTTTCAAGACTCTTTATCATTTTATGCACCTCAGTTACATCACTCCATAGCTTACTCTGCTCTAAAGAAAAAATTTCAAACAAGTTAGTCAGGTTCATGTGTTCCCTCAACAAATAGCTGACCATCCCCGATTAATCGAAGGTATTCACAAAATGCTGGAGTAACTCAGCAGGTCAGGCAGCATCTCAGGAGAGTAGGAATGGGTGACGTTTCGGGTCGAGAAGGACCCTTCTAAAGACCCTTCTCGACCCGAAACATCACCCATGAGTCTGAAGAAGGGTCTCGACCCGAAACGTCACCCATTCCTTCTCTCCCGAGATGCTGCCTGACCTGCTGAGTTACTCGAGCATTTTGTGAATAAATACCTTCGATTTGTACCAGCATCTGCAGTTATTTTCTTACAATCCCCGATTAATCTGTGCTTTTCTAAATGGACATTAATCCTGCCCAATAATTTGTCCACCGTAAAAGCATATACAAGCATATACAAGCAGAAATAATGCAAGTCTGAAACCAGGAGATATTAATTTATAACTGACCAAAGAATCGAGGATAATATCGTTTATTGTCAAGCGTACCGAGGTACAGTGAAAAGCTTTAACTCACAACTGGATACTTTTTAAAAAGCTGTAAAAAGATTTGAAAGCAACAATGGCAAGAACATTGGATAAACACTCAAATAATGAAACAAACTTGGAGGAGTAGGAAGTAAAAGATTAGGACTAATTGAATATCACTTTCCAAAAGCCACCACAAGCACAATGGCTGAATGGTTTCAACCTGTGCTGCAAGATTCTACAAGGTCAAAATCTCTCCACACACTATTCCTCTTCTGAAATTCAGTTCCATTTTAACTATTTAATTTCTTCACTAAGTACAAGTGTAAACATGTCCTTATCAAACCTACCGTAGTATACATGTTTTTTATGTAATTGGGCAGATTTCTCCTGAAGGCCTCCTGCTTTCTTAGCTCATGCATACAAAATTTGGCCAGAATTGTACTGCTGCTCCTTCCTCCAACTCTGACCAGCCCAGTTTCCAGAAAGGCGTGGATTCCTAAAATAACAATATCGTTTCATTAGCACTTTCTTTTGAGCTGGTCGATGGCAGGTTTGTGGAATTGATCATCTACACATTTTGCAGCACTATGACGATGATAAATACACGCTTAATTAAATTGTTGCATCCATACAACATCGAAAAGGTGATGATGGAATATATTGAAACCACTAACCTTCCAAAAACTGGTCCAATGCATGATTTGTGTAGCAGACCACCAGTATAGGAGAACCAGTATGGGACTGCCAAATATCTCTGTTGGACAGGAGAACGCTGACAACTTTCAGTCCCAAAAATGTCTTTCCTGCAAGGTGAGAGTCATGTCAACAATAAATGAATTTAAAAAAAATGATTAGGTAGTTAAAACAAAGGCTACAGTAGTTTTCCTGCCTCAAGCCTGATGTTATCAGCAGGAGGGTCGGGTATAAAAAATGTGAAGGGTGGCTATCTGATGGGAACAGGTGCTATCATAACATTTAAGAGACATTTGTACAGGTATAATGGTCGAGTAGGCTTTCGGACCAAGTGTAGATGGGGCATGTTGGTCGGTGTGGACAAGTTGGGACAAAGCATCTGTTTCCACGCTGTATGTCTAGTTGTTAATCTTGCTCTTTGTTTAGCATATGCTTGCATTAGGATATGCTAATGGCTGAATGGACGTGTGGTGGAGTTGGAGAGGCAGTTGGATGACCTCAGGGCCATCCGGGAATGCGAGAGTTTCCTCGACAGGACCTATTGTGAGGCTGTCACGCCAAGGGTCCAGGTCGAGCGAAAGTGGGAGACTGTTTCAGGGGGGAGTGGACGTGGACTACAGGAGACCCCAGTGGCTGTGCCTATTGCAAATAGGTATACCCTCTTGGGAACTGTCGGGGCAGAAGACGTTTCCAGTCCGAGTGGAGGACCTGTTGGCAAGGTTACTCGACAGGGGAGACCGAAGTCAGGAAGAGCCGTAGTGGTGGGTGACTCCATCGTCCGAGGGACGGACAGAAGATTCTGTGGCAGCAGGAGGGACTTGAGGATGGTCTGTTGCCTCCCTGGTGCCAGGGTTCAGCACATCACGGATCGGCTTCAGAACATCCTAGTGAGGGAAGGCGATCAACCTGAAGTCGTTGTGCACGTGGGCACGAATGACGTCGGGCGGAAGAGGAAGGAGGTGCTACAGCGGGAGTTTAGAGAGTTAGGAAAAAGACTGAGAAGTAGGACGTCGAAGGTGGTTATCTCTGGACTGCTACCGGTACCTCGTGCTGGTGAGGCCAGGAACAGAGAGATAGAGGGTATGAATTTATGGCTGAGGGGCTGGTGCAGAGAGCAGGGATTTAGATTTCTGGACCACTGGGATCTCTTCTGGGCTAGGGGTGACTTGTACAAAAGGGACGGGTTACATCTTAACAGCAGGGGGACAAACATTCTGGCACGCAGGTTTGCTAGTGCGACACCTGTGGCTTTAAACTAAGTAGTAGGGGGGAGGGGTTAACAAATTGTGAATATGAAGATGAGGTTAAAGGGAATACAGGAGATATTGCAGAAGACTCTCGGAAGAATGGGAACAGAAGTTCTAGAGGGGAAAAGAGATTAAGGGCAGGGCCATTTGTGACCGATGTGAGAGGGGAGGTAAATACAGAAGTTAAAGTGTTGTACTTAAATGCGCGTAGTATAAAAAATAAAGTGGATGAGCTTGGCTCAATTAGTCATGGGCAAGTATGATGTTGTAGGGATCACTGAGACATGGCTACAAGAGGACCAGAGCTGGGAACTGAATATTCAGGGGTACACAACGTATAGAAAAGACAGACAGGTGGGCAGAGGGGGTGGGGTTGCTCTGCTGGTAAGGAATGATATTCATTCCCTTGCAAGGGGTGACATAGAATCAGGAGATGTTGAATCAGTATGGATAGAAATTAGGAATTGTAAGGGTAAAAAGACCCTAATGGGAGTTATCTATAGGCCCCCAAACAGTAGCCTCGACATAGGGTGCAAGTTGAATCAGGAGATAAAATTGGCGTGTCACAAATGTAATGCTACGGTGGTTATGGGAGATTTCAACATGCAGGTAGACTGGGAAAATCAGGTTGGAAATGGACCCCAGGAAAGAGACTTTGTAGAGTGCCTTCGAGATGGATTCTTAGAACAGCTTGTACTGGAGCCTACCAGGGAGAAGGCAATTCTGGATTTAGTGTTGTGTAATGATCCTGATCTGATAAGGGGACTAGAGGTAAAAGAGCCATTAGGAGGCAGTGATCACAACATGATAAGTTTTACTCTACAAATTGAGAGGGAGAAGGGAAAATCGGAAGTGTCAGTATTACAGTATAGCAAAGGGGATTACAGAGGCATGAGGCAGGAGCTGGCCAAAATTGACTGGAAGAAGGCCCTAGCAGGGAAGACGGTAGACCAGCAATGGCAGGTATTCCTGGGAATAATGCAGAGGTTGCAGGATCAATTTATCCCAAAGAGGCGGAAAGACTCTAAGGGGAGTAAGAGACACCTGTGGCTGACAAGGGAAGTCAAGGACAACATAAAAATTAAGGAGAGGAAGTATAACATAGCAAAGAAGAGTGGGAAGACAGAGGATTGGGACTCTTTTAAAGAGCAACAAAAGTTAACTAAAAAGGCAATACGGGGAGAAAAGATGAGGTACGAGGGTAAACTAGCCAATAATATAAAGGAGGATAGCAAAAGTTTTTTTAGGTACGTGAAGAGGAAAAAAATAGTCAAGGCAAATGTGGGTCCCTTGAAGACAGAAGCAGGGGAATTTATTATGGGGAACAAAGAAATGGCAGACGAGTTAAACCGTTACTTTGGATCTGTCTTCACTGAGGAAGATACACACAATCTCCCAAATGTTCTAGGGGCCGGAGAACCTAGGGTGATGGAGGAACTGAAGGAAATCCACATTAGGCAGGAAATGGTTTTGGGTAGACTGATGGGACTGAAGGCTGATAAATCCCCAGGGCCTGATGGTCTGCATCCCAGGGTACTTAAGGAGGTGGCTCTAGAAATAGTGGAAGCATTGGAGATCATTTTTCAATGTTCTATAGATTCAGGATCAGTTCCTGTGGATTGGAGGATAGCAAATGTTATCCCACTTTTTAAGAAAGGAGGGAGAGAGAAAACGGGTAATTATAGACAAGTTAGTCTGACATCAGTGGTGGGAAAGATGCTGGAGTCAATTATAAAAGACGAAATTGCTGAGCATTTGGATAGCAGTAACAGGATCATTCCGAGTCAGCATGGATTTACGAAGGGGGAATCATGCTTGACAAATCTACTGGAATTTTTTGAGGATGTAACTAGGAAAATTGACAGGGGAGAGTCGGTGGATGTGGTGTACCTCGACTTTCAGAAAGCCTTCGACAAGGTCCCACATAGGAGATTAGTGGGCAAAATTAGAGCACATGGTATTGGGGGTAGGGTACTGACATGGATAGAAAATTGGTTGACAGACAGAAAGCAAAGAGTGGGGATAAATGGGTCCCTTTCGGAATGGCAGGCAGTGACCAGTGGGGTACCGCAATGTACGATATACATTAATGACTTAGATGAAGGGATTAAAAGTACCATTAGCAAATTTGCAGATGATACTAAGCTGGGGGGTAGTGTGAATTGTGAGGAAGATGCAATAAGGCTGCAGGGTGACTTGGACAGGTTGTGTGAGTGGGCGGATACATGGCAGATGCAGTTTAATGTAGATAAGTGTGAGGTTATTCACTTTGGAAGTAAGAATAGAAAGGCAGATTATTATCTGAATGGTGTCAAGTTAGGAAGAGGGGATGTTCAACGAGATCTGGGTGTCCTAGTGCATCAGTCACTGAAAGGAAGCATGCAGGTACAGCAGGCAGTGAAGAAAGCCAATGGAATGTTGGCCTTCGTAACAAGAGGAGTTGAGTATAGGAGCAAAGAGGTCCTTCTACAGTTGTACCGGGCCCTGGTGAGACCGCACCTGGAGTACTGTGTGCAGTTTTGGTCTCCAAATTTGAGGAAGGATATTCTTGCTATTGAGGGCGTGCAGCGTAGGTTCACTAGGTTAATTCCCGGAATGGCGGGACTGTCGTATGTTGAAAGGCTGGAGCAATTAGGCTTGTATACACTGGAATTTAGAAGGATGAGGGGGGATCTTATTGAAACATAAGATAATTAGGGGATTGGACACATTAGAGGCAGGAAATATGTTCCCAATGTTGGGGGAGTCCAGAACAAGGGGCCACAGTTTAAGAATAAGGGGTAGGCCATTTAGAACGGAGATGAGGAAGAACTTTTTCAGTCAGAGAGTGGTGAAGGTGTGGAATTCTCTGCCTCAGAAGGCAGTGGAGGCCAGTTCGTTGGATGCTTTCAAGAGAGAGCTGGATAGAGCTCAAGGATAGCGGAGTGAGGGGTTATGGGGAGAAGGCAGGAACGGGGTACTGATTGAGAGTGATCAGCCATGATCGCATTGAATGGCGGTGCTGGCTCGAAGGGCTGAATGGCCTACTCCTGCACCTATTGTCTATTGTCTATTGTCAAGCAGGGAGTAAATAATACAAGGGCGCACAAATGTGAGGGAATAAACTAATGGAAACTGTTTTACCTCAGTGCTCACTAATTGGAGCTTGCTGTTGCTCACGCAGCAATAATGACACAATAATGAAACACTTTAATACCTCCAGAGAAAGTGAGGAGCTTTTTAAAAAATGAAAATTCTTTGACTACATTCAAATCGAAGAGTTCAAATCTACTTTACCTGTTCCTGGGGACCCTGGATGATAGCAAGCTCTTTGGTTAAAGCTGTCTGCACGGCGAGGATTTGAGATTCATCAAATTTTAATCTCTCCTTAGAAGGCCATGTTGCAAAGTCAAATACATTGAAATTACTACTCTGGGACAAGTCTTTGTGAGATTGAGACCTCGATTTCATACCCTGCCTTTTGCCTATCAACAATGGTTCCAGGGTGTAGTTTTGATAACTGTGTTTTAGATATTTTGGTTCTGCAATATTAGTCTGGCACTGAACTATGTACTTCTGAAAGGGTATCTCATCGTCTCTGATCTGTTTAAAACCTTCTAGAACATGGCGATAGGCTTCAAAGTATGCAGTCGTTTCAACCATTAGAAAAGAATCAGTCGATTTTACGTCCATCAAGTCCAGCCGACTGCCTTCCGTGAAGCAGAGTGTGACAATACCACCCGTCAGTTCCCGAACATTTCTATGTGCCACTGTTGCAAACAGCATTGTTTCAAAGTTATCTTTGGAGAGGCAAAGAAAAGACCCATACAACAGCCGCTTGGAGCTCTCCCACTGAACATGCTTCAACAATTTCTTATCGAATTTAATCCGATAGAAGACACCGGTACGTGTACACAGTGGATCCAGGACTCGGGCATTGAAATAAATTCTGATGTCATCTATTTTTTGTTTCTGCAAATCCTTTTTGTTACAGCTCAACAACTTGGAAATACCCTCCCTAAGAGGCCGAACAAAGTCTTCACGGAGCAGACGAAATTGTATGTCCAGGTATGTGGCAGTGTCTGGGTATTCTTCATTGATTATATTTGGTCTCACAAAAGGCTTGTCGATTAAATGGATGTCATCATAGGTCGGATATATTGAAATGTGTCTAAATTCATTCCCCTCAGGTTTCACAAAGTAGGTATAGGTATCCGACTTCAAGTTCCCCTCTTGCTGTCTCTTCTGCAAAAAAGCAAGCATCTGGTGCAGGTTCTCCAAGCTCTTCCCAGTTTCCTCTGAGACAGGGAAGCCAATAGATTGCAGGTAGTTAGACGTGGATTGCACCAACGTAGCTAGAAGAGACACATCCAAAAAAGCGCTTGCAGGATAGACAGTGATCAACTGACAGAGCAACTTCAATGTATAACCAAGATATCTAGAATTCTCCAAGTGTGCCTCTGGCAAGACTTCCGTCTGAGCACTCATGATGAATGTTGGCAGGGTGTTTGTCAGAAATATGGACTTCTTGATCAGCTCCAACAGATAATGCAAACTGTGCCGGTTGGATTTGCAATTGAATGTCACACTAAGAATTTTCAGAAAGGATGCGATCAAGTTTTTTCCAGTATTTTCCTGGCTTAAGAATTCTTTGAGTCCACTTATTGGAGAGGTCAACTTTATTACAATGTCCACTGGAGGCATTGCTTCCAGCTGCATGAGTTCTTCATTGTCCAGAGTTCCCGGCTCAAGATGATTAGGTTTACTGGATTCCTCAGCAGCAGGTTTAGTGTCTTGACGCTGGCGTGTGTTTCCACATTTCCATGGGGTTCGTGAGCGTTGGTAATGTTGCTGTGAATTATTTTCAGAGGTAATCTGAACGTAATTCATCCCCTTTCTCTGAGAGAAAGGCTGTCTCCCTATAATTAAAGAGAAAATCAAAATATTTTGCATTTACCAACATTTGTAGTCTTTAGTAAGCCACAATGCTCAACATGTCTATTTGGAGAGAAGCAATCCGCTCAAGTGACAGCACATTCACCATTTAAAAAATTCACTTTCTCTCCTATTGGTGAAGCAAGTGTAAAATCTACATGATGCAATGCAGCAATTCACCGAGGATTATTAGGTTAAATCTGTGAATTCTATCATTCAGGGAAACAGGACTGAACCATCCTCCCACAACTAGAGGACAGTCCTGAACTATTATCTACCTCATTGGAGACTCTCGACCATATTTGATCGGACTTTACTGGCATTATCTTGCACTAAACGTTGTTACCATATCATGCATTTGTACACTGTAAATGGCTCGCTTGTAATTATGTATTGACTTTCCGTTGATTGGTTAGCATGCAACATATGGATGTCACCATAAGATTTACGTCAATGCGTTACTTCTTTCAGAAAGCCTTCGACAAGGTCCCACATAGGAGATTAGTGGGCAAAATTAGAGCACATGGTATTGGTGGTAGGGTACTGACATGGATAGAAAATTGGTTGACAGACAGAAAGCAAAGAGTGGGGATAAATGGGTCCCTTTCGGAATGGCAGGCAGTGACCAGTGGGGTACCGCAAGGTTCGGTGCTGGGACCCCAGCTATTTACGATATACATTAATGACTTAGATGAAGGGATTAAAAGTACCATTAGCAAATTTGCAGATGATACTAAGCTGGGGGGTGGTGTGAATTGTGAGGAAGATGCAATAAGGCTGCAGGGTGACTTGGACAGGTTGTGTGAGTGGGCGGATACATGGCAGATGCAGTTTAATGTAGATAAGTGTGAGGTTATTCACTTTGGAAGTAAGAATAGAAAGTCAGATTATTATCTGAATGGTGTCAAGTTAGGAGTTGGGGATGTTCAACGAGATCTGGGTGTCCTAGTGCATCAGTCACTGAAAGGAAGCATGCAGGTACAGCAGGCAGTGAAGAAAGCCAATGGAATGTTGGCCTTCATAACAAGAGGAGTTGAGTATAGGAGCAAAGAGGTCCTTCTACAGTTGTACCGGGCCCTGGTGAGACCACACCTGGAGTACTGTGTGCAGTTTTGGTCTCCAAATTTGAGGAAGGATATTCTTGCTATTGAGGGCGTGCAGCGTAGGTTCACTAGGTTAATTCCCGGAATGGCGGGACTGTCGTATGTTGAAAGGCTGGAGCAATTGGGCTTGTATACACTGGAATTTAGAAGGATGAGGGGGGATCTTATTGAAACATATAAGATAATTAGGGGATTGGACACATTAGAGGCAGGAAATATGTTCCCAATGTTGGGGGAGTCCAGAACAAGGGGCCACAGTTTAAGAATAAGGGGTAGGCCATTTAGAACGGAGATGAGGAAGACCTTTTTCAGTCAGAGAGTGGTGAAGGTGTGGAATTCTCTGCCTCAGAAGGCAGTGGAGGCCAGTTCGTTGGATGCTTTCAAGAGAGAGCTGGATAGAGCTCTTAAGGATAGCGGAGTGAGGGGGTATGGGGAGAAGGCAGGAACGGGGTACTGATTGAGAGTGATCAGCCATGATCGCATTGAATGGCGGTGCTGGCTCGAAGGGCTGAATGGCCTACTCCTGCACCTATTGTCTATTGCAACAGAATGTATCTCTCATAAGGTCATAAGTGATAGTAGAATTAGGCAATTCAGACCATCAAGTCTACTCCGCCATCCAATTATGGCTGATCTATCTCTCCCTCCTAACCCCATTCTCCTGCCTACTCTCCATAACCTTTTGACACCTGTACTAATCAAGAATCTATCTATCCCTGCCTTAAAAATATCCACTGACGGCTTGCACAGCCTTCTGCGGCAAAGAATTCCACAGATTCACCACCCTCTGACTAAAGAAATTTCTCCTCATCTCCTTCCTAAAAGAACGTCCTTTAATTCTCCCACTAGTGGAAACACCTGCGCTCGGTCCGCGTTGGCCAAACTGGTCTCCCGGTGGCCGAGCACTTCAACTCCCCCTCCCATTCCCAGTCTGACCTTTCTGTCATGGGCCTCCTCCAGTGCCATAGTGAGGCCCACCGGAAATTGGAGGAACAGCACTCATATTTCGCCTGGGCAGCTTGCAGCCCAGTGGTATGAACATCGACTTCTCCCACTTTAGATAGTTCCTCTGTCCCTCTCTTCCCCTCCCCCTTTCCCAGATCTCCCTCATCTTCCTGTCTCCACCTATATCCTTCCTTTGTCCCGCCCCCCCTGACATCAGTCTGAAGAAGGGTCTCGACCCGAAACGTCACCCATTCCTTCTCTCCTGAGATGCTGCCTGACCTGGTGAGTTACTCCAGCATTTTGCGAATAAATACCTTCGATTTGTACCAGCATCTGCAGTTATTGTCTTATATTCCTCTCCACATCCACTCTATCCAAGCCTTTTGTATGTTTCAATGATGTCCCCCCTCATTCTTCTAAACTCCAGCAAGTCCAGGTCCAGCGGTGACAAACGCTCATCATAGGGTTAACCTACTTATTCCTACGATCATTCTTGTAAACCTCCTCTGGACCCTCTCTAGAGCCAGCACATCCATCCTCAGATATGGTGCCCAAAATTGTTCACAATATTCTAATGTGGCCTTACCAGCGCCTTACAGAGCCTCAACGTGACATCCCTTTTTTTGTATACAAACCCTCTTGAAATAAATGCTACAATTGAATTTGCTTTCTTTACTACTGATTCGACTTGCAGATTAACTTTTTGGAAATCCTGTACCAGCACTCCCAAGTCCCTTTGCACCTCCGATTTCTAGATTCTCTCCCCATTTAGAAAATAGTCTACGCCTTTATTCCTACTACCAAAATGCATGACTCCACACCTTGCTCCACTATATTCCATCTGCCACTTCTCTGCCCACTCTCCCAACCTCCCTAAGTCCTTCTGCAGAGTCCTTGCTCTCTCTGCACTGCCTGCCCCTCCACCTATTTTCGTATTAACCGCAAACATGTCCACAAAGCCTTCAATCCCCTCGTCCAAATCAATTTAATGTTGACTTTCGACTTAATGGCGACTCTCCCAATTTAATGTTGACTTTCCCAAGTAATAGCACTATCTGTACCATAAGGCCATCACATTTCAGTGAAACAGCAGAAATAAAAGATGATGTGACCAAATCCATCTTTTACACTGATTGTCTGTTCAGGTCAGAGCATAAATGGAACTTAAAATTCATGACATAGCCACTTAAGTAAAAAAACAAAGCATGGGGTAGTCTTTGCTTGATAATTAGACATTTTTCTACTTAAAAACATAAATAGTTAATGAATTATTGACTAAAAAGGTATTTTTATTAGTTTTCAGTTTATTTTTGTTGCTGCATTATTATATATTGTTATATAAGAAAATAACTGCAGATGCTGGTACAAATCGATTTATTCACAAAATGCTGGAGTAACTCAGCAGGTCAGGCAGCATCTCGGGAGAGAAGGAATGGGTGACGTTTCGGGTCGAGACCCTTCTTCAGACTGATGTCGGGGGTGGGACAAAGGAAGGATATAGGTGAAGACAGGAAGATAGAGGGAGATCTGGGAAGGAGGAGGGGAAGGGAGGGACAGAGGAGCTATCTGAAGTTGGAGAAGTCGACGTTCATACCACCGGGCCGCAAACTGCCCAGGCGAAATATGAGGTGCTGCTCCTCCAATTTCCGGCGGGCCTCACTATGGCACTGGAGGAGGCCCATGACAGAGAGGTCAGACTGGGAATGGGAGGGGGAGTTAAAGTGCTGGGCCACCGGGAGATCAGTTGCGTTAATGCGGACCGAGCGCAGGTGTTCAGCGAAGCGATCGCCGAGCCTGCGCTTGGTTTCGCCGATATAGATGAGTTGACATCTAGAGCAGCGGATGCAATAGATGAGGTTGGAGGAGGTGCAGGTGAACCTCTGTCTCACCTGGAAAGAATGTTTGGGTCCTTTGATGGAGTTGAGGGGGGAGGTAAAGGGACAGGTGTTGCATCTCGTGCGGTTGCAAGGGAAAGTGCCCGGGGTTAGGGTGGTTTGGGTAGGACGGGACGAGTGGACCAGGGAGTTGCGGAGGGAACGGTCTCTGCGGAATGCAGAGAGGGGAGGGGATGGGAAGATATGGCCGGTGGTGGGGTCCTGTTGTAGGTGACGGAAATGTTGGTGGATGATATGTTGGATCCGCTGGCTGGTGGGGTGGAAGGTGAGAACGAGGGGGATCCTGTCCTTGTTGCGAGTGGGGGGATGGGGAGCAAGAGCGGAGCTGCGGGATGTAGAAGAGACCCTAGTGAGAGCCTCATCTATAATGGAGGAGGGGAAGCCCCGTTTTCTGAAAAACGAGGACACACAATCTCCCAAATGTTCTTGGGGCTGGAGAACCTAGGGTGATGGAGGAACTGAAGGAAATCCACATTAGGCAGGAAATGGTTTTGGGTAGACTGATGGGACTGAAGGCTGATAAATCCCCAGGGCCTGATGGTCTGCATCCCAGAGTACTTAAGGAGGTGGCTCTAGAAATAGTGGAAGCATTGGAGATCATTTTTCAATGTTCTATAGATTCAGGATCAGTTCCTGTGGATTGGAGAATAGCAAATGTTATCCCACTTTTTAAGAAAGGAGGGAGAGAGAAAACGGGTAATTATAGACCAGTTAGTCTGACATCAGTGGTGGGGAAAATGCTGGAGTCAATTATAAAAGACGAAATTGCTGAGCATTTGGATAGCAGTAACGGGATCGTTCCGAGTCAGCATGGATTTACGAAGGGGAAATCATGCTTGACAAATCTACTGGAATTTTTTGAGGATGTAACTAGGAAAATTGACAAGGGAGAGTCAGTGGATGTGGTGTACCTCGACTTTCAGAAAGCCTTCGACAAGGTCCCACATAGGAGATTAGTGGGCAAAATTAGGGCACATGGTATTGGGGGTAGGGTACTGACATGGATAGAAAATTGGTTAACAGACAGAAAGCAAAGAGTGGGGATAAATGGGTCCCTTTCGGAATGGCAGGCAGTGACCAGTGGGGTACCGCAAGGTTCGGTGCTGGGACCCCAGCTATTTACGATATACATTAATGACTTAGACGAAGGGATTAAAAGTACCATTAGCAAATTTGCAGATGATACTAAGTTGGGGGGTAGTGTGAATTGTGAGGAAGATGCAATAAGGCTGCAGGGTGACCTGGACAGGTTGTGTGAGTGGGCGGATACATGGCAGATGCAGTTTAATGTAGATAAGTGTGAGGTTATTCACTTTGGAAGTAAGAATAGAAAGGCAGATTATTATCTGAATGGTGTCAAGTTAGGAGGAGGGGGAGTTCAACGAGATCTGGGTGTCCTAGTGCATCAGTCAATGAAAGGAAGCATGCAGGTTCAGCAGGCAGTGAAGAAAGCCAATGGAATGTTGGCCTTCGTAACAAGAGGAGTTGAGTATAGGAGCAAAGAGGTCCTTCTACAGTTGTACCGGGCCCTGGTGAGACCGCACCTGGAGTACTGTGTGCAGTTTTGGTCTCCAAATTTGAGGAAGGATATTCTTGCTATGGAGGGCGTGCAGCGTAGGTTCACTAGATTAATTCCCGGAATGGCGGGACTGTCGTATGTTGAAAGGCTGGAGCGATTGGGCTTGTATACACTGGAATTTAGAAGGATGAGGGGGGATCTTATTGAAACATATAAGATAATTAGGGGATTGGACACATTAGAGGCAGATAACATGTTCCCAAGAGTCCAGAACAAGGGGCCACAGTTTGAGAATAAGGGGTAGGCCATTTAGAACGGAGATGAGGAAGAACTTTTTCAGTCCGAGGGTGGTGAAGGTGTGGAATTCTCTGCCTCAGAAGGCAGTGGAGGCCAGTTCGTTGGATGCTTTCAAGAGAGAGCTGGATAGAGCTCTTAAGGATAGCGGAGTGAGGGGGTATGGGGAGAAGGCAGGAACGGGGTACTGATTGATAGTGATCAGCCATGATCGCATTGAATGGCGGTGCTGGCTCGAAGGGCTGAATGGCCTACTCCTGCACCTATTGTCTATTGTCTATTGTCTCGGAAGCCCTAGTGTGAAACACCTCATCCCGGGCACAGATGCGGCGTAGACGGAGGAATTGGGAGTAGGGGATAGACTTTTTGCAGGGGACCGGGTGGGAAGAAGTGTAGTCCAGATAGCTGTGCGAGTCGGTGGGCTTGTAATAAATGTCCGTCACTAATTTTTCTCCTGTGATGGAGATGGTGAGGTCCAGAAATGGGAGGGAGATGTCAGAGATAGTCCAGGTATATTTAATATATTGTTATATTGTTTAATGGAGTATCATTGCACAAGTGTCAATTGTCATTTTTGACAGCCATCAACAGTGAAACCTCTGCACTGTATTTTGCGAAGTAACTTTTAAGTGGTTCTCTGCCAATTTGCGAAGTAACTTTTAAGTGGTTCTCTGCCAATTTGCGAAGTAACTTTTAAGTGGTTCTCAGGAATCTGATAGAAATCAAGTTATAACCAATTTGGTCTGCTTAATGCAAGTAGTATTTATCAATCATTCTACATTCAATTAGCACGATGGAACCACGCCTTATAGAAGAACTACCTATAATTTTGTGAGATTTTGAGGTGTACCATCGTAACCATGTCCCAAGGTCATAAGGTGCTATGCCAGTTCCTAGTTTTAAACTGGTTGGCATCCAGAGTTATATGCCATTGATCCAGGTACAGGAGTTGTAATAAAAAGAAGACAGTCACATGAATGGTAACCATGAAACTATTAGATTGTTGTAAACGTTATCTGCCATCCTTACCCAGTCTGGCCTATTTGCAAGCCCAAGATCCACACATAATTACTCTTAATTGCTTCTCACTTCAGGACCAATTGTTGATGCTCAATAACTTCTAGCATTCCCAATTATATCCTCCCATGACGAATTAGTACTTTATAATTTATGTCAAAAATGATCATCATTTAAAATTATTCCACAGATATTCCCCATGCTCAGACTTCCAAGATATATTGCATGGCTTCTCTAACCTCGAGGTCTCTGCGGCTTTTGTGTTCCATTCATGGTATTATTTTCTCTGGCAATATCCAACAGGTTAGGTTGACTTCCATGGAACATGGGATTTCTCCTGCGAGGTTCAGACTGATCACGGTGCTTGATTCTGTCCTTCACACAGACACTCTCAGACCTTTTTTGCACATGTTCGGACTGCCAGTGTGGCTGCCTGCCTTTTGGTCCTGAAGTTTCAAAATAAGAGAAAGAGATGGTTTAGTTCAGAGGAACAGAAAAATAACAGATGGAATTTAAGTCTCGCAGGTTTATTACATGGGAAAGAAGGGCCAACAGGAGGATTATTTCACTTTCTCCTCCCTTTAGAAACACTATCCGAAAAAGAAGACATTGGTGGTGACAAAAGAGCATTGGAATCTGGAGAACCCTCCCACTCAACCCTGAATATTGTTAGTAAATGAAAATTTCAGGCACATGATTGTTAAGACTTATTTTAGGTTTTACACCAACTGGAATGGGGGAAAGGGGTAAACAGAGTTAAAGCACAGATCAACCAAATTCTATATGGCAAATAAAGGCTTGAGGGCTTGAATGGCTTATTCATCTTCTCCCATATTGGCCGGAATAAAAAGACAGGAAAGAAAAGCCCCACATTTTGCAAAGAAAATGTCAGGCTGTTCCCTTCAGTAAGACACTGGCAACAATACAGAGAGAAGGGGTTCTCTAAAGCACATTACTGCATGTAGGGAGATCTTCTGCAAGATCGCAATAACCTGCTGGTTCTAAAATCATGTTAATACTCTTGTGTTCTCATATTCTCTGTATTACTTAGATAAGCAATATGGGAAACAGACATAATTGTTTAGACTTCAGAGATACAATGCAGAAACAGGCCCTTCAGCCCACCGTATACTCAGGCCCTGCCAACCAGCAATCACCCCGTACACTAGCACTATCATAGTCATAGAGTGATTCAGCATGGAAACAGGCCCTTCAGCCCAACTTGCCCACACAGGCCAATGTCCCAGACGTCTCCAAAGACGTACAGGTATGTAGGTTAATTGACTGGGTAAATGTAAAAATTGTCCCTAGTGTGTGTAGGATAGTGTTAATGTGCGGGGATCGCTGGGCGGCGTGGACTTGGTGGGCCGAAAAGGCCTGTTTCCGTGCTGTATCTGAAATATGAAAATATGAAATAATAATAATAACATTTGTCCCACCTGCCCGTGTTTGGCCCATACATATCCCTCCAAACCTGTCCTAGGCAGGAACGGGGTACTGATTGAGAGTGATCAGCCATGATCGCATTGAATGGCGGTGCTGGCTCGAAGGGCTGAATGGCCTACTCCTGCACCTATTGTCTATTGTCTATCCATGTACCTGTCCAACTGTTTCTTAAATGTTGGGATAGTCCCTGCCTCAACTTCCTCCTCTGGCAGCTTGTTCCATACATCCACCAACCTTGTGTGTAAAAGTTATCCCTCAGATTCCTATTAAATCTTTTCCTCTTCACCTTGAACCTATGTCCTCGATTCCCCTTCTCTGGCCAAAGGATTCTGTGCATCTACCCGATCTATTCCTCTCATGATTTTGTATACCTCTCTAAGATCACCCCTCATCCTCTTGCGCTCCAAAGAATAGAGACCCAGCCTACTCAACATCTCCCTATAGCTCACACCCTCTAGTCCTGGCAACATCCTCGTAAATCTTCTCTGAACCTTTTCAAACTTGACAATATCTTTCCTATAATATGGTGCCCAGAACTGAACACAATATTCTAAATGCATTTAGAACAGCGTTTGCAGCATCTTATACAACTGCAACATGACCTCCCAACTTCTATACTCTGATTGATGAAGGCCAATGTGCCAAAAGCCTTTTTGACCACCTTATCTGCCTGTGACTCAACCTTCAAGGAACCATGCACCTGCACTCCTAGATCCCCCTGCTCCACAACACTCCCCAGAGTGTAGGTCCTAATGCAAGCATATTTAATGTGTAGGTCCTGCCCTTGTTAGATGTCCCAAAATGCAACACCTCACATTTCTCTATGTTAAATTCCATCAACCATTCCTCAGCCCATCTGGCCAATTGATCCAGATCCTGCTGCAATCTTTCACAACCATCTTCACTATCTGCAAAACTACCCACTTTTGTATCATCAGCAAACTTGCTAATCTTGCCCTGTATGTTCTCATCCAAATCATTGATGTAAATGACAAACTGCAATGGGCTCAGCACCGAACCCAGAGGCACACCACTGGTCACAGGCCTCCAGTCCGAGAAGCAAACTTCCACCATCACCCTCTGCTTCCTTCCATGGAGCCAATTTGCTATCCATTCAGCTATCTCTCCTTTGATCCCACGCGATCTAACCTTCCAGAGCAGCCTACCATGCAGAACTTTGTCAAATGCCTTACTGAACTCCATTTATACAACATCTACAGCTCTGCCCTCATTGACCATTTTGGTCACGTCTTCAAAAAACTCAAATTTTGTGAGATACGACCTCCCACGTACAAAACAATGCTGACTATTCTTAATCACCCCTTGCCCGTCCAAATGCCTGTATAATCTATCCCTCTCTAGTAACTTTCCAACTACAGATATGCTAGTGGTAATTTACAATTTCTTTTTAAGCAGAGCCAATTAACCTAAAAACCAGTATGTATTTGGAGTGTGGGAGGAAACCCACGCCGTCACAGAGAGAATATATGAACTCCATACAGACAGCACCCGTAGTCAGGATCGAACCCAGGTCTCTGGCGCTAGAAGGCTGCACCACTGTGCCGCCCTAGTTTGAAGACATTTTGCATTTTAGGCTTTAGATCATCTCATTACTTCTGAGTTTCCAGATTGGTTGTTTGAACATTTTGATCTTTCTCTCCATTTTCTCCTGTTATAACATGCCACAGATTAGGGCGGCACGGTAGCGCAGCGGTAGAGTTGCTGCTTTACAGCAAATGCAGCGCCGGAGACTCAGGTTCGATCCTGACTACAGGTGCTGCACTGTAAGGAGTTTGTACGTTCTCCCCGTGACCTGCGTGGGTTTTCTCCGAGATCTTCGGTTTCCTCCCACACTCCAAAGACGTACAGGTATGTAGGTTAATTGGCTGGGTAAATGTAAAAATTGTCCCTAGTGGGTGTAGGATAGTGTTAATGTACGGGGATCGCTGGGCGGCGCGGACTGGGTGGGCCGAAAAGGCCTGTTTCCAGCTGTATATATATGATATGATATGGTCAATGCCCAATGAAACAAATAATATTTGTTTAAGGATGTTGGTGATGACAGGTGTACATAAATGGTTTATGAGCATAAACACCAACCTCTCTATCAAACTCTCGTTCAATTTTTTCAGTAATTCACATTGACTCTATTAAATGGAATACTTAATCAAAACATGTAAATACATTTGTAAGACTTAACATATGCCAAAGGAAAGAGTTAAAACAAGGAATTGAATTGAAGATAAAACCTCCAAAGTAGAGATGGAACAACTGTCCAGCTGATACTACCATATTGACATTTGTTCCTCTCCCACATCTTTGGATGTTTGTGGAGCTCAGCCACAACTCAGGGTGTCATGGATAAAAAGTGCCAAATAAATAAATCAAAATAAAGCAAGTCAGCAGCAGGAGCGGTGGGAAAACAAGGATTGATAACAAATTAAAGGAAGTGGGGAATGTTCCTGAATGTGCAGAAAGGCAAAGCATTCAGGAAAATAGCCAAAACATTTCCAGTCTTCAGGCATAGAAGGGTTTAGAGTGAGGTCAACTTGCTGAAGAGATCCACAGGATCTGAAGTGTGCTGAACCCTTTTGTCCAATGTTTACATTGTGATCTTGGCATACAATGTGTATTTTTTGGTTTAGTTTAGTTAAGAGACATGGCACGGAAATAGGCTCATTGGTCCACTGAGTGATTCTGCGTTCTCCAGCAATCCCCGTACACCAGCAATCTATATACACTAGGGACAATTTACAACTATACTAAGCCAATTAGCCTACAAACCTGTACGTTTTTGGAGTGTGGGAGGAAACCGGAGATCCCGGAGAAAATCCACGCAGGTCACGGGGAGAAGGGACAAACTCCGTACAGATAGCACCCGTGGTCAAGATCGAACTGTAAGGCAGCAACTCGATCACTGCACCACAGTGCCGTCCTTAAATGTTGTTGACTGATGCATTATCGGGATGAAGGGAATTGTGATCTCATCTTTCATGCAATAAATTACAGATTTGTCACTCTGAATCATTAATTTTTCCCACAGGCAACAACAGGCTTGAGTCTTACCTGTTGATTTTGGCCGAACGCTTGCTTCCTGTGCTTCTTTTAAACCACTTTTTGAATGGGGGCTTTTTCTTCGGTTCCTGGCACCTCCAGGAGCTTGATACGCATGCTGGACTGTAGGATGACCATGAGACTTGTTTGCGGGTTTGGAGTGGCTTTCAGCTGCTTTAAATGCCGAAGGAGCCTGTTTATTCCCAGACTTCTGGTCTTTTGAAAGCTGCTGACTTGCCTGTTTGCTGGTTGAATCATTATGTCTTCTCATTTGGCTTCCAGGCTGCTGCACCTTTTGGACTTGGGAACCTAGAACAATACGAGGTTTGACTTGTTCTGTCCGACAGTGGCATGGTAAGCAACGACTATTTATTTCCTAATTCAAACTTTCCTGTGTTTGAAAAGGACCGGGATAAGACGTAGATCTTGCTTTTGTGTGATAGTGGAATGCAATTATTAGAAGTAGCTTCTTATTAGAATTATTAGAAGTACATTCTTCACATTGAAATCAATTGAAACACAAAATCAGGAGAGATGGAAAATGGGTTGCCAACTCACTTTACACAATCATACAAACTCAAGATCAATCTTTGCTCATCAAATGCTTAAGTTTGATTGTTAAAAATCTGATAAACAAAAAAGTATTGCTGTGTATGCAAGTAGATTGTATCAAAGGTGCAAAGTTACTTTTCCAAATCGATTTTTTTAAATTAGAAAATTAATTAAATTGTTCTTGATTTTAAACATATCTTTCCTCTCTGCTGATGCAATGAGAGGTTTCCGCTTCTATGTCTCTTGAGGAGGTGCAATTTGAAATACAATCATAGCACAGAACGGGCTATTTTGGCTCACTTCATCCATGTCAACCATATGCCAATTCATGTTAATCGCCACCAATCAGCCCATAACTCCCTATCCAAGTACCTGTCCAAATGCTCTTTGTTCCCAACTCTATCACCTTCCCTGGCAACTCTTTCTATACATTCACTATCCTCTCTGTGGCAAACATTATCTTACTTCTCATTCCTTAAACTAGTGCTCTTCAGTGCCCTGGGAAGAAGACCCTGACATTAGAGGGAAAAAAAACAGTTTAAAAGATTGACAATGTGACTTTGTTTTTTAATTGCCATCTGAAATACTTTTATCGATTTACATGTAAACAAAAGATGAGAACTTCTTCAAAGTGACATTAAACAAAAGATGAGACCTATCAAGCTGAAAATAATATCTACACATGTTAATGGGCTGAAGCATGCTACATTTTGACCACGAAGAAACAAATTATTAAATTAATTGGAAATTAAACAGAAAACGCTGGAAACCACAGCATTTCATGCAGTATCTGTGGAAAGAGAAGCTGAAATATCGTTTCAGGTTAAATCCCTTTCATCCACATTAGAAAAATGAAAAGAGAAATTAGTCAGTTGTCAGTTGCAAGTTGTAAAATGGATAGATTGGACAAACAGTATATCGGAGCCGCCACAGGGGCAGGATTACTGTAATGTGTGATTTTGGAGTTATCAGGTTCATAAACTGCACTTCCCCATGACAACTCTGTCCTCACTTATCAGAAATATTCTCTTTGTCCTCTCCATCCCTCCCGCTATTTTCACTACAAATTAAAACAAACTTGTTTTCTCACTTTCATGATTCTGACAAAGGGTCTTCAACATGATACATGAACTCTTTTCATTAAATAATTCATTCATTATCAGAATCTTAGTTACAGCTAAAGAAGAATGACATGGTTTTTATCAGTTATTTGAGGGTCAACTGAACTAATTCATTTGGTACCCTGGTGCTTAAGGTCTACCTTCGGTCTACCCTGCAAGGTGCTTATTTGCAACAGTGCTCTTTCGCCTGAAGACTTACTGGTACAACAAAAAGTACATCTACTCGGGCTGCAGCCTTAATGCTGCTGCACCAGCATCCCGGCTCAAATTCCGACTCTCCTCACTAGTGTGCAGCCCTGCTGTGCTGTGAAATCTGACACAAATCCCCTTCCCTCAACCGACACTGCCTCAACAACGTATTGCTCATGGCTCAGTGCAGATAGGCTGCCTGTGAAGGCAGGTATTGAGGGTTGGGCAGTGGGGCACTGTGATGTGGCGCTCAGAAGTGCAACCAGGGTGGTACAGTGAGTGTGTATCATTGTAGGGGACTGGCAGCTACTGGTCCACATT
The DNA here is from genome assembly GCF_053455715.1 of Rhinoraja longicauda. Lineage (NCBI taxonomy): Eukaryota > Metazoa > Chordata > Chondrichthyes > Rajiformes > Arhynchobatidae > Rhinoraja > Rhinoraja longicauda. Next base: position 17,813,992 of record NC_135954.1, read on the forward strand.
TAGTTAAGTTTAGTGTCACGTGTACCAAGGTACAGTGAAAAGCTTTTGTTGCGTGCTAAGCAGTCAGCGGGAAAACAATACATGATTACAATCGAGCCATTCACGTTGGACAGATGCATGATGAAGGGAATAACATGAATAATGTTTAGTGCAAAATAAAGCCAGCAAAGTCCAATCAAAGGTAGTCCGAGGGTCTCCAATATGGTAGATAGCAGTTCAGGACTGCTCTCGAGTTGTGGTAGGACCGTTCAGTTGCCTGATAACAGCTGGGAAGAAACTGTCCCTGAACCTGGAGGTGTGCGTTTTCACACATCTATACCTTTTGCCCGATGGGAGAGGGGAGAAGAGGAAGTGGCCAGGGTGCGACTCGTTCTTGATTATGCAGAGAACACCTGGATCATAAGGATCCAGTGTGATCGGAAAAGGCTGTAGAGTACAACATTTGGTGCTGTTCCCAATATTTCTCTTGGTATTGTCACGTGATGAAGATCAAATCCACTGATCCTCCAGATGGAGAGTAACATACACATATGTGGTTAAACACACGTGTGCACAGTCGTGATACAAAGAGTATTGTTCAACTTAATCTGGATTCAATAACACAGAACACCTGCAGTGCACAACACACACAAAAAATCTTCTTTAGATATGGGTGTTTCCGTAAATACAGCACTCAGTAGTGAAACTAAAGGTCTCCACACTTCCAGGCTATTTTCCTGTTTTTTATTTAATAATCCCATTGTTTCATATCCTATATTTTTAGTATAGATCATGGTGTATAGCCAAAATAATGAGATGAAGCAAAAATAAATAAATCTGTTTTTACAAAGAAAAATATTAGATACGTCCCTGTGTTTTTTACTTGCCTTTTTTTGACATTTTTCACGCAGGATTTCATCAAATCCTTCGGCTAATTTGTACCAGAAAGATCACATTAATTTTGCAATTAAATAACTCTATATAAGCCAAATTCTGATGTTTATGATTTTTATCATTTATCACCTGATTTGATGGTTTTCTGATGCTTAAAGTGTTTGCAGCAAAACGTGAGTAGCAGTGCCCCTTTGGTCACGTGTGAAATGTGTGATTTAAAAGCAGTCTAACCGTTTTTATCTTTATTGCTTCTTTTTAATTGTTGAAATTTTGTGTTTAAGCTTTCCATTGAAATACTTAATAATGAATAGAACTTAAAATCATGAAATAAAAATCTAGTTTGCTTACCTATTTTATTGATGTCTAATTCTGTTGTCCTTCCCGTTTTCTGACCTCATCAATGCTATAATGTTTTATTTGCACTCGTCGCGAATTTAAAAAAAAATTCAAACAATGCGATGGTAATGACCCTGACCTGAACCACGGGCCTCGTGGTGGGTTACATGCCGACATTTTACAAGGGAGCTTAGAAATCAGTATAAGAGACAGTATCCAAGTGTTCACGTTGTGTGCACTCTGAGCTCTGAAGAACATTGTGTTCACTTTTTTTTGCATGGAATCATTGGTTAGTAAAAATCATTTTGCACTTTTTCATTCTTTTCTCGTAAATGTTGCTTCTAGTTTACTATAGAAATGTTTAAATTCCACTGTAGGGAAGGGTATTGAAAGGGATCGGGTTCTAGATAACGGGTTCTAGATATTCTAGATCGGGTTCTAGATATTGATGAAAGTATGCTCCTGTCTACACGGATGCTTTTGGTTCCAAGCAAATTTCTAGTAAATTAACATCAAAACATGAAAGGTTTCTATATTTTTCTCTTATGTATAAAAAAAGATTTTTTTTAAAATTTTCTTTTTTTCCCATATTTTAAAAGCAAAATTTGTATAAAATTCTGGTCAAATTTTGATTGGTTTTGGTCCCAATTTAGCTCAAAAGGATCATAGGCAGGCCCATTTTTAATGCTGTGGTATTTTTTGCTACAATTCTGTACTTTTCATTTTAATTGTTCCTTTTGGTTTTAATATTGCAAACCATCAAGGCCAAATTTTTAAAAAGATGATTTTTTTAATTTTTCCCCGAAAAAGGAAGAAGTTGCACATTTAATTCCTTTCCTTTTATTTTTCCAAAATGACCAGCATTCATAATATTTAAAAAATATATAATTATAACAAAACCGCTCAGGGACCCTACTTATTTTTTAAAGTTTATTTGATTTCTGTTATTGTACATTAATCAGCTCAAATGCCTTCTTCAAACAATGCTCGTTCAAAGAAAAGTCTGTCAAAGAGGACTCTGTCAGAGATTCATCACATTGTGTGCATTTTCATGGATGGAATCAATTTAACCGTCATGCATAATAAACATGACTTCTGTTGTTGCTTCTAGCAGAGATTTCTGCCTCCTTCATTTGTGATTGCTTCCAAAACATAAAAAGTGTAAAAGAGCAGCAAATGTATTTTGTGTATCTTGTTGCTTTTTATTGGTATGACTGTGTGGCAAATCAAATCCCTCGTATGTTGCAAAACATACTTGGCTAATAAAGTATGATTATGATTCGTGTGATTTTGCACTAAACGACCACAAAATGACTCACGCAAGGAATTAAATATCCACAAGAGTCTAAAGCAGGTTTTTTTTTTAGATTTTGATTTGATTTAGATTCTGATTGACATCTTGTAGCATTGTGAAAAGTCCTTGCATTAAGTCATAACTCTTCTGTTGAAAAGTTATCCTATCAACAGTGATTCAGTTTGGTTCTCCACCTACACGATAACCATGGTTGCCCACATTGCACAAGATACTCAAAAAATGAAAAGCATGAATTGAAACTTAAAATTCCTTATTGATTTCACGAAATATACATATTAAGCTTCTAAAAAACAAATGTATCATTATGATCTAATAACTTTGAAATTTAGCCAAGCATGTCACAGGTTGGTAGCTTTATTTACGGGAACACCCATATACCAGTAATTAAGGGGAGGAGCCAGCGCTGCCGTCGCAGCTGCGGCTTGCCTGCAGTCCGTCTGTCTTTTGTGTTTTTTGTTGTTTTTGTCTGAATTGTAGTTTAATATGATGTAGTGTTGTATGTTATGTTTTGGGGGGGGGGGGGGGTGGGAGGGAACGGGAACTGTAACATTCTCTCTCCAGAACGGAGACGTGACCTTTGTTCTGTGTCGTGTCTCCGTTCCCGTTGCGGCCTACCACCGGCCATTCACCTGGGAACACCTGGGGCTCTGGTTCGCAGAGCCCGCGGCGCGGACTCACCACCTGCGGCGCTGGCTGCCTGCGGATGCTGCGGGCGCGGCTGCGACTCGTCTCCGGAGGCTCCGGCGCGGGCCGCGTGGACGTCGGAAGCCCGCAGACCCCTGGGTGGGGGCCGACATCGGGAGCGTGTTCGCCCGCCCAGAATCGCGGGGCTTGGGTCGGCCCGGCGCGGACCTTTCACCGTCCGGCGCGGCCTGAAATAGGCCGTTGACCTTTCACCGCCCAGCGGGGGCTTCAATATCGGGAGCCCCGACCGCCCCGACGTGGCAACTCCAACAGCCTGACCGCGGGACAAGACGGCAGGGAAGAGAAAAAGACATTTTGGCCTTACATCACAGTGAGGAGGGACTGGAGGAGACTCACTGTGATGGATGTTTCTTTTTGTTTGGTGTTAGTTGTGATTGTATGTGTTATTGCATTTTTATTGATTAATCTTATTGGTCTTATTGTTCAACTGCGGGTAATGTTTCATTTTACTACACATTTATGTGTATGTAACAAATAAACGACTATTGACTATTGATACCTCACAATCCCTGACCACACCTTACTAACCATCATCTTGCAGCCTTGAGTCACCTTCTCCACCATTGTAACAAGAGGTTTAACTTGCATTCTGTGGGTGCCTTTGAGAAACTCAAAACATACTTGGAGATATTTTAAGCTTTCCTAAAATATTCTATAGTCTACCTTCACTATCGATTGAAAATATCTCCACCTCATTGCAAAACATGGTCTGAAGTTGACATGAGTATTCTGACAGAACATTTTACCTGTCCTCCTTGGGCTTTTGCATGCCTCCTGCAGTTGCAGCTTGGACATCAAAGATGGTAGGTGTTTGTCACGGTCCATTGCCTGATTCTGTAAAGGATAAAGACAATTTTTCAACAATAGCTTAAAAATCACAATTCATCTAATGCTTTTAACACTGTAAGGCACCCCAAGTCTTTTACTTGCTTGCATACAGGCGTTTTTTAAACTTCTTTCAGTTCAAATTAAAGATTATTGTCTAGAGATATTAACTTTGTGTTCCCACAAATGTTGCTGACCTGCTGGACTCTTCCACGATTTTTCATAATTTATTCGATTTTGCTGTTGTTTTATATTACAGAAATAGATGCAATTCTGCAATATAAACTTTCCATCTTGCAATGTTATTTTCTGAGAATCGCAGCGGTAGAGTTGCTGCTTTACAGCGAATGCAGCGCCGGAGACTCGGGTTCGATCCTGACTACGGGTGCTGCACTGTAAGGAGTTTGTACGTTCTCCCCGTGACCTGCGTGGGTTTTCTCCGAGATCTTCGGTTTCCTCCCACACTCCAAAGACGTACAGGTATGTAGGTTAATTGGCTGGGTAAAATGTAAAAATTGTCCCTAGTGGGTGTAGGATAGTGTTAATGTACGGGGATCGCTGGGCGGCACGGACTTGGTGGGCCGAAAAGGCCTGTTTCCGGCTGTATATATATGATATGATATGATATGATACCGATTGCAAAAACGAAAGAGTCAGGAAAACAAGCAGCTGATCTGTGTCATGCTCAACAAAGCAGAAACTGAGAAAGTCCTCTGAGACAATGCAAATTAGTTATGAGGAGAGACTGGATACACTGTTTGCTTTCTTCAGAGTGGAGGAAGTTGGGAAAAGATCTAATACTTGTGAACTAAATTCTGAGAGTCAGACGTAGGGCAGATTGTGAGAATCAATCCCTCAAAACAGAGATGTCTAAAATCAGAGGGGGCAGGTTGAAATGAGGAGTAACAGGGTTAGAGGAGATCTGCAAAAAAGTCTTTTCATGCAGAGTATGGTTGCAATCTGAAATGCACTATCTGAAAGGTGGCGAAGGCAGGTACCATCACGGCATTTAAAAAGTATCTGGATGACCACTTGAATCGCCATGACATAGAAGGCGATAGACCACATCCTAATAAACAGAAGCAAAATGAATATTTGATGATTGGCCTAGATATGGTGAGCCAAAGGTCCAATTCCTGTGCTGCCTGGACTCAGAATCAATGATTTAAAACATAATCGATATTCTTTTTGGTCTTTGGGCCAATACAAAGCTGTCTGTTTAATAAACAAATGTTCATTTCCATTGACTTATTATTGCCTAAATGTAAATAGTAACAAGGGTAAGCATATTAGACTCGTAAATGCGGAATGGTGGAATTAAATGGTGTAACTGAACCTCAGGTGACTGAGGGGTAACTGAGAGTCCAGTTGCTTGTCACATTAGTTTTCCATTCTATTCCCACTTTGACCACTGTATGTTTGGCCTCTTACACTGCTCCAACAATGTCACCATCTTCATCTAGGCACAATGTAGCTCTGGTGGTTCATTACCAATTTCAAGTAACCAACGTCTTTGTTTCTCCTCGCATCATAATGTTGCTGGATATCATTTTGTTCCTTTGATTTTTTTTTCCAGTCTCTAACTGCTGGTAATTGTTACCTTGACAACCTTGGTCTCTGCCTTATCACAAACATTCTCTTCATTCACAACTAAGAATATACTTACATTCACACTTCTCTAGATCGGAAATGTTGAGTCACTTTCCGTCTCCACCGATTCTGCCTGACCTGTTGAGAACACGTGACATTTTTTATTATTGTTTTTCCTTTCATCTTATGCTTAGCAAGAACTTATTAGTTATAAATTTAGTCACATCACAATTTTGCTTCGGCCAGAGCCACGAGAAAGGACCTGGACCCATTACAATTCACTTACCACCACAACAGATGAATAGGGGATGTAATCTCGCTAACTCTCCATTCTACACTGACCATTTGGACAAAAATTGCTGCTGTTCGTCGAATGTAGCTCAGAGTTCAACATCCCCTTTAAACTTATAAAACTCAGAGAACTGGGTTTCCGCTCGCCTTTGTAGAACTGGATCTTCAGCTTCCTCATCAGCAGACCTCAGACAAATTGGTAACAGCCTTTCCTCCTCGATCACCGTCAAATCAGGAGCACTTCAAGGTTGTGTATTCACTCCCCTACTCTACTCTCTCCAAACCTATGACTGTATAGCTCCAACACCATTTTTAAATGATACCACTATTTTTGGACGAGTTGCAGGTAACGATGAGTCGGAGTACAGGAGGGAGATTGGTAATCAGATTGAATGGTGCCAGAACAACAATCTTCCTTCCAACGTCAGCAAGTCCAAGGAGCTGATTGTTGACTTCAGGAGGGAAAGTCTACGAACCTGTCTGAACATATAGCATGAAAAAGTACAGTCCACAAGTACAGATCTATAATGACCATGATAACATGAGCAGGTCTCATGATAATCTAATCTCATCTACATGATTCATAATCCTCCAGTCCCTTCATTTCGACGTGCCTATCTAAGGGACTATTAAACGCCCCTATTGTATCTGCCTCCACCACCAACAATCCTGGTAGTGTGTTCCATGCATGCACACCCTTTGTATAAAATACTTACCCAGCACATCTCCTTTAAATTCTGCCCCTCTTACTTTAAAGCGATGTCCTCTAGACTTTGTTACACTTGGCCACCAATAGCATAGTATAGTAAAGCCAAATGGACCGTTTAGCTCAGAATTAATATGATCTTAGAGGGGTGATGAAAAGATCATAAAGTGAGCTTGAGGCAGTGGGATTATTGCACACATTATCCCATCCACTATTTTTTTTTTGTTTGTTGCAAATATCTTTAGAGAAATAAGAGGCCAAATTTAATCCCTGGATATATTTTAGAAAAAATAGCAATCTAGAATATTGTCCATTTATTATTGTTGATTAATTTTGTCCTATTTTGTCCTTCAAAATATCCATTGATTTAGCCTCCACAGCCGTTTGTGGCAATGAATTCCACAGATTCACCACTCTGACTAAAGAAAATCCTTTGCACCTCCTTCTAAAGGTACATCCTTTTATTCTGAAGCTGTGGCCTCTGGTCCTAAACTCCCCACTGAGGAAACATCCTCTCCACATTCACTATTCAGGCCATTCACTATTCTTTAAAAATGCTCACAATACTCTAAATGCAGTCTGACTAGTGTCTTATAAAGCCTCAGTAGAGCTAATAGGACTTGATGTTTCAATCCCTGTGGTAAGTCAGCACTCTTGATGTTGGCAGCGGGATTGGGATGGTGAAAGGGAGGGTAGGTACGTCGTCCGGGTCATCAGGTGGGCACCCTCCTCCTTTGACATTTCATTGATAAGTCCACGACGTCTCCAGAGGACTCAACTGTGATACTTGGTGTCCCAGGTACACCCCCCCCCTCCTCAGTTCCATACCCTCCTGTCTTCATCTTGCAGCTCAGTTGTTGCCTTCTTTTTAATCCAAAGCCAATTGCTCCTTTTTTCTGCTGCATTTATCAAAGACGAGTGCTTGTTGGAGGGAGCACCGCCTTCCAGTTTTTCCCTTCGGCATGGACGATTCGTATCCTCTTCTCTATGGACTGGTTTTGTCTCTCTACTTCTCCATTAGCTTGTGGCCATTTAGGAGTCACCTTGTGATGATGAATACCTGTGGTTCTCATGTACTCAGCAAACGTCTCGGAAACAAACTGTGGCCCATTGCGGAGTACAATGTAACAGGCAACCCGTGTCTACCAAAAATCTCTGCGAATGCCTGTACTGTCTTTTCTGCCGTAGTTGACTTCATACCGCATACTCATAGTACCTGCAGTAGTAGTCTACCACTACCATAATTGATTCACCTGTTGAAAGTGGTCCAAGAAAGTCAACAGCTACGTCAACCCATGGTCCTGTTGGTAACTTTGTACTTCTAATTGGTTCTGGTGGGTTGCTCTTCATCTCGGTTGCATTCCGAGGTTCACGTGCATCTGTAACAGCTTTCACTTTAGCCGTTGCCGGGTTCAGCCCTTCACTTGTGAGTCTGTGTCCCATGAAATCCATCTCAGAGACTCCAAACTCATTTCATTCACAGTGAGACCTGCTTATCATATCATATATATATACAGCCGGAAACAGGCCTTTTTCGGCCCTCCAAGTCCGTGCCGCCCAGCGATCCCCGTACATTAACACTATCCTACACCCACTAGGGACAATTTTTACATTTACCCAGCCAATTAACCTACATACCTGTACGTCTTTGTAGTGTGGGAGGAAACCGAAGATCTCGGAGAAAACCCACGCAGGTCACGGGGAGAACGTACAAACTCCTTACAGTGCAGCACCCGTAGTCAGGATCGAACCTGAGTCTCCGGCGCTGCATTCGTTGTAAAGCAGCAACTCTACCGCTGCGCTACCGTGCCGAAGTTCAGTCAACACTAGCTTCAATTTCCTGTCATGCTCTTCACAAATTGATGCATGGACAATGATATCATCTGATATGTTTGCTGCTCCTTGTACACCCTGAATCACTCTGTGGATTTCATACTGATAGATCGCAGGGGCAGCATTGATTCCAAACATCAGTCTTTTGCACTGGTACAATCCGCAGTGAGTGACAAATGTTGTCACCTCTCTTGACTCTGGATGTAATTCCAATTGGTGATATCCCCACTCGAGATCAATTTTGGAGAACACTTTACTGGTTGATACCTCTTGTAGAACCTCATTGATTGTCTTTCTCTGATTATTGCTTCATTGGCTCTCTTCATGTCCACGCACAGTCTGATGTCATCATTGGGTTTCGGCACTATCACTACTGGACTCACCCATGGTGTCGAATGTTCAACTGGCTCAATAATGTCCTGATCAATCAACTCCTTGATTTTAGCTTCTACTTTCCCACAAAGTCCAAATGGCGTTCTCCGCACCGGTTGTGCTCTCAGCTTAACAACTTCACTTACCAGCCTTTCAATTTTCCAACCCCTTGGAATACTGATTAAAATTCCTGCCCCATGTCATCATATGACTGCACTGAATTGACATGCACTCCGATGTGAAGCACTCCCAGCTCTCGAGCTGTACTTCTACTGAGCAGGGGTTCTCCTTTCTCACCACAAATTCTGCATTAGTTTTCCTATCTACGACTTCTACTTTAGCCGTGAAACATCCAATGGTCTGCAACGGTTCAGTTCCGGTGTATGGATATAACTTCCTATTACACCTCCTTGACGTGCACTTGATTTTCTGCTGTTTCAAGCATTGATCTGTCAATTACGCTGCAGTCGCTATCAGAGTCTACACTCACAGGCACTGGAACACCTCCAATGGTCACTGCAACTTTCTCCAGATGGCTATTATTCAATGCAAACTTATAATTCCTTTTAACAGCATGCTCACCAGGTTCATCACTGTCCTCATCACATCCGAAATCATCTTCCACGAGACGGACATGACCCTTCCTTTTCTGCCACGGTCTGTCTATCTTGTCACTGGACTTCCCTTTCTCCCTTGCCTTGGAAGATTCACTCTTGTTGTAATCACTTGTATTTTCCCTGGATTTACTTTTACATTTCTTTGCAAAATGATCTTTGTCTCCACACTTCCTACATGTTCTACCTTTTGCCGGACAACATGCATCTTTCCCTACGTGACCCTTGTTGCCACACCTGTAACATTCAATCTCACGTTCAGGCTTACTTCTTGGTCTACCGTGAGACAGCTAATTAGCTTGCCCAGACTTGTAATCTTTCAATTTCATGCTGTGAAATTGTCCCTCAACAGCTTCCAGTGCTGCTGCAATCGACAAAGCATCATTAAGGTTTAACTCACCGCCTTTTTCTAGCAGCCTTCTCCTGAGCTTGTCTGACCTGCAATGCTGTACAACCTGATCCAATATCTAGTATTCCACATCAGCAGCCACATATTTGCATCCTACAGACACCTGTCTGAGTCTCGTCACAAATTGCGCAACAGTTTCGCCCTCTTCCTGTTTTGTTTTGCGGAATAAATGGCGTTGAAATGTAGCATTTGGTACCACCACATAATGACTGTTTAATGGATCAATGGCTTTCTTATAGGAAGAAAATGGCGGCGCGCACGGACGCAGCGGCTCACAGCTCTCCCTTTCGGTGCGTTTTATGTGTGTTATCTGTGTTATGTCTGTTAGTCAATTTTAGTCATGAAAATCAGGCAAATCCTACCTACAACCGAAAGGATCTTCTGATCATAGGATTCCAGTGCAATCGGGACCTTGTGCGCGAATTTCCACACCCGCGAAATATACCGGAAGAGATAGCCAGGACACCGGGCGCTCCGTGGATAGTTGTCGGCGCGAACAGGCGTCGCAGGCGGAGGAGAAACAGGAAGCAAAAGCGAGGATGCCGGTCCGGTATACGTGCCAAGCTAAAGAGACAGCCACACAAACCACCGCTACCCAGCATGTTCCTCACCAACGCCAGATCCATCATCAACAAAATGGACGAACTAAAACTACAGATATCAGCAAACAAACTCGTGGAGGACTGTTGCATTCTCTTAGTAACAGAGACATGGCTTCATCCACGTATCCCAGACGGAGCCATTGAGCTAGCCGGGCGTACAGCGTTTCGTTGGGACAGAAACATCGACTCCGGTAAGAGCAAGGGGGGGGGGGTTATGCATTTACGTGCACAACAGCTGGTGCACTAACATCCAAATCATAGATAGCCACTGTTCTCCTGATCTGGAGTCCCTAACAGTTAAATGCAGGCCTTTTTACCTTCCTCGCGAATTTACAGGGGTTATAGTAACAGCAGTCTACATCCCACCGAATGCTAACGCTAGCACAGCTTTAGGCTACCTGCTCGGTGCAATAAACTCACAACAGAGCACATATCCAGAAGCAGCCCACATCATAGCCGGGGACTTCAACCATGCAGACCTAAAGTCAGTTCTCCCGAAACTTGAACAACACATAAGATGTGCTACCAGGGGGAAAAACACACTAGACAAGGTTTACTCAAATATTAAGAAGGGTTTCAGGTCAGCACCACTACCACACCTGGGGCAGTCAGATCACCTGTCCATATTCCTAACTCCAGCATACACCCCACTCAGGAGGAAAGCTCCAGTCACCATAAAGACTGTTAAGACATGGCCTGAAGGAGCTTCCTCGCAGCTGCAGGATTGCTTCGAAAGGACCAACTGGGATATTTTTGAGGATCAGGACTTGGAGGAGTACACATCAACTGTACTTTGCTACATCAAAAACTGTGTTGACAATGTCACCGTCGACAAACGCATCCGGTTGTATCCCAATCAAAAACCCTGGATGACAAAGGATGTCAGGTCTCTCCTCAAGGACCGTAACACCGCCTTCAGGTCTAGTGATAGAGCTCTATACAGTGCTGCTAGAACCAACCTGAAGAGAGGCATCAAGGATGCCAAAGCGTCCTACAAGAGGAAGATTGAGGACCACTTTTTCAACAATGACCCACGGCGGGTATGGCAAGGCATCCAGCACATCACCAACTACAAGACCAGCAACCGCACGACTGCCGACGGCGACGCCTCGCTGGCAGAGGAACTTAACTGTTTCTTTGCTCGTTTCGAGGTGAAAGCTACAGTGGCAGACATAACACCCTCTCCAGCACCTGACAGCAACACCTTCACTGTGCAGGAGTATGATGTTAAGCGCGTGCTCAGAGCAGTGAATCCCAGGAAAGCTGCAGGCCCCGATGGTGTGACGGGCAGAGTGCTGAGGGAATGTGCAGACCAATTATCTGAGGTCTTCACAAAAATCTTCAACCTGTCCCTTTTAAAATCCACCATCCCTCCCTGCCTGAAGTCCGCCATAATCATCCCACTGCCGAAAAAGTCTGTCATCAGCGGTCTTAATGACTACCGTCCGGTAGCACTCACACCGGTCATCACAAAGTGCTTCGAGAGACTGGTCCTGCAGCACATCAAAGCCAGCCTCCCACCCACCTTCGACCCACACCAGTTTGCCTACAGAGCAAATAGGTCTACAGGGGATGCCATCGACACTGCTCTTCACACTGCACTGACCCACCTTGAACACCAGGGGAGCTATGTGAGGATGCTCTTCCTCGACTTCAGCTCTGCCTTTAACACGGTCATCCCGAGCAGACTGGTCACCAAACTTTCCGACCTTGGATTTTCCCAAACCATCTGCCAATGGATCAAGGACTTCCTGACCAACCGCCCCCAGACCGTCAAAATAGGCCCTCACCTCTCCTCCACCATTACACTGAGCACCGGCTCACCACAGGGCTGTGTGTTGAGCCCCATCCTTTACTCCCTCTACACTCACGACTGCGCCCCCACCCATCCCACCAACACCATCATCAAGTTCGCGGATGACACGACTGTGGTTGGACTCATCTCAGAAGGAGATGAGACAGCCTATAGGGATGAAATCCAAAGGCTGGCAGCATGGTGTTCAGTGAACAATCTGGTCCTGAACTCCTCCAAAACAAAGGAACTTATAATTGACTTTAGAAAAACCAGTGGAGATTACGACCCACTCTACATCAATGGGGTCTGTGTGGAAAGGGTACCAGCTTTCAGGTTCCTGGGTACGCACATCGCAGAGGATCTTACCTGGTCTACCAACACCATCACCACAGTAAAGAAGGCACAGCAGAGACTCCACTTCCTGAGGATCCTCAGGAAAACCAACCTGCAGGAGAAGCTCATGTTGTCATTCTATCGCTGCTCCATCGAGAGTGTGCTGGCATACTGTATAACCACATGGTATGCCAGCTGCTCAGAAAAGGACAGGAAGGCCCTTCAGAGGGTCATCACGACGGCCCAGAAGATCATCGGCTGCTCACTGCCCTCCCTGGAGCACCTGTTCAGCCTACGCTGCCTCAGTAGAGCAGGCAAAATAATAAAAGATCCATCGCACCCCGGCCACCGTCTGTTTGTTCATCTGCCCTCTGGTCGACGTTTCAGGTCGATCAAATCCCGAACAAACAGACTTAAGAACAGTTTTTACCCCAGGGCCATACGAGAACTGAACATTACCTTTGCACTAGGCAACACCGTTAAAAAATCTTGTACTTAATATAATTGTATTTAATTGTATTTATGTATTTATTTGTTTTTGCATTTATTGCATATATGTTTGTACGCACCGTCAGGATTGGCTATTTTTTAATTTCGTTGTACTCGTTGCAATGACAATAAATGAATATTATTATTATTATTATTATCCTTCATTCCTGTTTTAAACATTTCTCGAACTGCTGGCCCCGCGGTGAAGAGAAGCAACGCTCTCCACTGCACCTTCTGCGCCGGCGTACTCTCATCAACAAAGAAACCTGCGACTGTCGGCGTAGGCCTCAAATTCCTCCAGCCACGCTTTCCACTTCACGCTGACAGTACTCGCATCACCCGTCAGATCGAAGTGTGGAACGCTGTGAAGTGCTAAGAAATCAGCTCCAGCGACAGTGATTATGACCTTTTTCTAACCTTTTTCCAGCAGGTAGTCACAGATTCAGAATCCAAAATATCCAAATCCAAAATATCCTCGTCGCCAATATCACATCTCCGCCTCAGATGTGGAATAATGATGCAGACACAATCTGTATAAGTTACATTACTTAGTTTCTATGTTTATTATCTCTCCTGACTGCAATCTCCGGCCTTTTTTTTAGATTTAGATTTAGAGATACAGCGCGGAAACAGGCCCTTCGGCTCACCGAGTCCGCGCCGACCAGCAAACCCCACACATTAACACTATCCTACACACACTAGGGACAATTTTTACATTTTACCCAGTTAATTAACCTACAAACTTGTACGTCTTTGGAAACCGAAGATCTCGGAGAAAACCCACGCAGGTCACGGGGAAGAACGTACAAACTCCGTACAGACAGCACCCGTAATCAGGATCGAACCTGAGTCTTCGGTGCTGCATTCACTGTAAGGCAGCAACTCTACCGCTGCGCCACCGTGCACAGCACACACACCTCCCCACTCTCCAGTCACCTGATACACAGGTCACGATATTTGCATATCATCATCATGACAGATACTACATACTGGCCATAAACTAAATTGAACATACTGCCTGTGATTGCATGGGTTTCCTTCCACATGCCAAATACATGTACATTTGTATGTTAATTGGCCTCTGTGAAATTGCTCTTAATGTGTAGGGAATGGATGAAAAAAATGAAAAGACATAGATAACTCGTGTGAATGGGTGATTGATGGCCTGCATGGGCTTCGTGGCCCAAAGGGGCCCTTTTCCTGCTGGAAACCCAAACTAAAAAAGGAATTAAATCAGGAGCTGAACGGCCTCTTTCTGTTGTGATGTTTCAAAATGGAGATCAAGCCTAGAACCTCCTCAGTTCTTGCCTCTGCACCAATCAAAATTATTTGTTGTGTTGGTTGTTCCTATTTATATAACATTGTGACTAATGCTACTTTATTAGTCATGTTTCCAGCAGTAAGCCGTGGAGAATTTCACAGGTCCACAGAACAGTAAACACTATTAAGCAATCAAAATAACGAGTTGATTTTCACCCCAGTCAGCATGGAGTGGTTGGCATTCTCTTTTCAGACTTGCTGTTGAATTGTGATGAACTCGAGGGCGGAGACAGGCCGAGGATAGGGTCTTGATGAGGTCAGGCCGAGGTGGACGGGCTGTATTGGACGAGAACAAAGGGGGACCAGGCGTGGGGCACTGAGAACTGAAGAGGACCCGGTGTGGGGGGCACTGAGAACCAAGGGGGACCGAGTGGGGATGATGGTCAAGGGTGGTGGGGGATGAGTACTTTTTGCAACTTTGTCAGGGCATTTGTGGCGACTCTTTTGTGCACTTCACTTCGTATGCAAAAAAAAAACACCCCAAAGAATTTCACTGTACAAGTGACAATAAAATATCATCACCATTTTTTAAAAAAAATGCTCTTTCACCTGGCGTAAAGTTTGAGATTTAAATGGCACAAAAAGAAGCAGTTGAGTGGATCAAGTGGGTCGCTGGCCTGAAAGTTGGTGCTCCTGTCGATTTTGATGGTGCACACGCATCCGCTAACGAGCAATTCATGTGTCGACCGACCTCTTTCTTGTCAGCTATACCACATTGCATCAAATCAGCACAGGGACGTGTTGTTGCGTCTAGTGCAAGCCAGTGTTTTGATGCGAGGTTCAATTCGCCCCCAGCTCCTGACACAACCCCAAGGGGATCTCGGCAGAAGGTGCAACTGGGTTTATTTTCATGGAATAATTTCTCATCTTCCTCAGTCTTTAAAATTGCTTTTAATTAAAGTGCGAAGTGACACTCCCCAGGTCAGTTATATATATATATATATTTTTTTTATTTTTTTATTTTTTTAAAGCTACATCCTTTTTAAATATAGCTTTTAATTATATAAATTCTTTATAATTTTTATGATTAATATATTTTGAAAAAATATTTTTATTTCGCTTTCAAAGAGTAGACAATTTGCGGCCTTATACCCTTCCTGGGTTATACTCTCGCAATAAGCAATCGGGGCTGTGGAGTTTGCTCGCTGATGTGCGGGTATTGGACGGTACAGGTTGATGCCACAGATTGTATTTTTTTGTGAGTGTCCAACTTGGATGCCATCGGCAGTGAACATGCATCTATCTCTATCTACGCCGCTAGCCACCAAATCCAAGCCAGCATTTTTTTTTATGGCCATCATATATAATTCACATATTCAGTTCAGATTAACAAACCACGGTTATTCGACTCTCTAAGCAGACTTTTACCGTCGTCGCGTTGATTCTGTTGTTTTGCTTCTGTATATTCAACTTCAAAGACAAGCAGCACCCCCCCCCCCCCCCACCACACACACACACACACACACACACACAATCCCCCCGGCCGAAGCTCCTTCATTTAGAAGCAATATCTAGGTGCAAGGAGAGCACTCCGCGACGCATACAATGCAGGGAGGCAATGAAACGGTTTTAGATGATAAATTATAGGAGTAGCATCAGGGCGTTCGAGGGATAGGGGGGGGGGGGGGGGGGGAAAGCTGGGACGGGGTACTGACTTTGAATGATCAGCCATGATCATATCGAATGGCGGTGCTGGCTCGAAGGGCAGAATGACCTACTCCTGCACCTATTTTCTATAACAGAACTGGGGCAAACGCAGGCCGAGCGGTTAATCCTCACCTGGTCAAGCAGCCGTTCCTGTAGACGGTAGTAGTAGCAACAGCACCAACAAACTGAGCTACCATCTGCTCACTCGCCTTTTATCCTCCTCTGAACAGTTTCGATTCTACCGTATGCCCCGGCAAACTGTGCTGACGTCCTTTATACCAGCGGCCAATAATACACATGGAGACGAGGCGTGTTTACCAATTTAGGAAACGAAACCTAACTTTTCCCGTAATCGCGACTGCGGGGCGTAACTGATGATACGTTGAAATTAACTAACGACCAGATGAACATTAAGGAGAACGTGTGCAATCTTTAAAAACTTAAAATAACGTAAGACATTCTGAAGAGTCCCGACCCGAAACGTCTCCTATCAATATGTATAAGAAAATAACTGCAGATGCTGGTACAAATCGAAGGTATTTATTCACAAACTCAGCAGGTCAGCCAGCTTCTCGGGAGAGAAGGAATGGGTGACGTTTCGGGTCGAGACCCTTCTTCAGACTGATCAATGTTTTACAGAGACCCGCTGAATGACTCCAGCACTTCGTGTCTTTTGTTTTGCGCATCAATTTCATTGGCCTGAAACCTTATCTCACACTTTGGTAGTTAAGGCATTCAGCTAGAACCGTCTAGAAAATTGGTGCTGTGAAACATAGACAATAGGTGCAGGAGGAGGCCATTTGGTCCTTCGAGCTAGCACCGCCATTCATTGTGATCATCTACATTGTAACCTGTGCCTGCCTTCTCCCCATATCCCTTGATTCCACTACCCCTAGAGCTCTATCAATTGGCTCCCACTGCCTTCTGTGGCAGAGAATCCCACAAATTCACAACTCTGGGTGAAAAAGTTTATTTTCACCTCAGTTTTAAATGGCCTCCCCTTTATTCTTTGACTGTGTCTCCTGGTTCTGGACTCCCCCAACATTGGGAACATTTTTCCTGCATCTAGCTAGTCTAGTCCTTTTATAATTTTACACATCTCTGTAAGATCCCCTCTCATCCTTCTAAATTCCAGTGAATACAAGCCCAGTCTTTCCAATCTTTCATCATATGACAGTCCCTCCATCCCAGGGATTAATCTCGTGAACCTACGCTGCACTGCCTCAATAGCAAGGACGTCCGTCCTCAAATTAGGAGACCAAAACTGCACACAATACTCCAAATGTGGTCTCACCAGGGCCCTATACAACTGCGGAAGGACCTCTTTGATCTTGTACTCAAATCCTCTCATTATGAAGGCCAACATGCCATTAGCTTTCTTCACTGCCTGCTAAACCTGCACGCTTACTTTCAGTGACTGGTGTACAAGGACACCAAGGTCTCGTTGCACTTCCCCTTTACCTAATCTGACACAATTGAGATAATAACCTGCCTCCTTATTTTTACCACCAAAGTGGATAACATCATATTTATCTATATTATACTGCATCCGCCTGCAAGTTTTTTTGTTGTTGTGGCAAATCCTCCAAAATTATGGAAGAACTCGGGGATAAGGACCTGGGCATTTTTTAAAACAGACATGCTGGCTGCAAAAACACAAACCCCCTCCCCCCCCCCAAGGGATCACAAAGGAAGAACAAGTTCAAAGCCTGTCTGTGGGCCTGGGCAGCCACATGACTATGCAAGTGGTGAGAACAGGAAAGGCTGGGACAGAGATAACGAGATTACCTTGGAAAGACAAAG
Source organism: Rhinoraja longicauda (assembly GCF_053455715.1). NCBI lineage: Eukaryota > Metazoa > Chordata > Chondrichthyes > Rajiformes > Arhynchobatidae > Rhinoraja > Rhinoraja longicauda. Next base: position 17,831,850 of record NC_135954.1, read on the forward strand.
GAAGGAACGGAGCCCAGCAGACGGGGGTGAATAGCCCAGCAGCAAGACAATCACCATCGTAAATGGCCCATCCATCGGGACAATGGGAGCCCATCCAGGTGATGGGATAACGATTAGGCCGATGCATCATGACATCAGCAAACCCATTATAATCGGAAGCCTATTGTTCATGCCAGATCGAAACTGGCAATCATCGAAAGACCCTTTTGTCCAGAGGATCACCTGGGAGTTTTCAAGGGAGAAGCTCTCGGGTAGAAAAAGGGTGCAGGCAAGCAAGAGAAGAGGCCCCTTCTTGGTTTTTGGCTGCTCTGTTGGACGTCTCCTGACCCTGCATCGATCTAGCTGTAAGTACCCCAGACGACCTGGTGAAGTTCCCGAAATAGGATAGAGGTTGAGAGAAGAAGGAGAGGGGAGGGGGGAGGGTGTATTTGTAATTAAATTGTGTAAAGTAAGTTTTTTTTTGCAACATGCCCGATAATTTTCTTTCCATAGTCTTAGTTTAAAGCATAAGTTTTGTCACGTGTTATGTAGTATTGGTGAGATTTGATTTTCCATTTGTTTAATAAAGCCTGTAAATTTTAGACTCGCTTTGAGTCCATCTGGGTTTCTGTTTTCTCTCATCAGCACGCTCTGGTCAAGTCAACCTTTTATCATATCCCACCATAATTCCGAGGGGAATCTGGGCACCTCGAAACGCCCACTCTCCCTTTTGTATTCTCTCTTGGGAACCGCTCGAGTGGAGTGGTGGCCGGGGTGGCCGTTTGACCCACTGACAAGGGAGAGAATCACTCGGGCAGTTGGGCCCGAAGTGGAGCAAAGGGAACGAAACCCCTACAGAAATGCATCTGCCCACTCACTCAACCTGTCCAAGTCACCCTGCAACCTCCTAACATCCTCTTTGCAGTTCACACTGCCACCCAGCTTTGTGTCATCCCCAAACTTGCTAGTTACTTCTAATTCCATCATCCAAATCATTAATATATATTGTAAATAGTTGCGGCCCCAGCACCGAGCCTTGCGGCATTCCACTCTCCACTGCCTGCCATTCTGAAAAGGACCCATTTATTCCTACTCTTTGCTTCCTGTCTGCCAACCAATTCTCTATCCATGTCAATACCGTACCCCCAATACCATGTACTCTAATTTTGCTCATCAACCTCCCGTGTGGTACCTTATCAAAGGCTTTCTGAAAGTCTAGATACACTACATCCACTGCCTCTCCTTCATCCATTTTCCCTGTCACATCCTCAAAAAATTCCAGAAGATAAGTCAAGCAGGATTTCCCCTTCATAAATCCATGCTGACTTGGACCATTCGTGTTACCGCTATCCAAATGTGCCATTATTACCGCTTTAATAATTGACTCCAGCATCTTCCCCACCACCGATGTCAGGCTAACTGGTCTACAATTCCCCATTTTCTCTCTCGCCCCTTTCTTGAAAAGTGGGATATCATTGGCTACCCTCCACAGGAACTGATCTTGAATCTATTGAACATTGGAAAATAATCACCAATGCGTCCACGGTTTCTTGAGCCACCTCCTTGAGTACCGTGGGATGCAGACCATCGGCCCTGTGGATTTATCAGCCTTGTCCCATCAGTCTACCCAATACTATTTCTCGCCTAATGCAAATTTCTTTCAGTTCCTGTCTCCCTTGATCCCTGTCTACGAGCACATCCGGGAGATTGTTTGTGTCTTCTTTAGTGAAGACAGATCCGAAGTACCTGTTCAACTCTTCCGCCATTTCCCATAATAATTTCACCCGTTTCTGCCTTCAAGGGACCCACATTTGTCTTTACTAATCTTTTTCTCTTAACATACCTAAAGAAGCTTTTGCTGTCCTTCTTTATATTCTTGGCCAGCTTTGCTTCGTACTTCATCTTTTCAGCCCGTATTGCCCATTTTGCTATCTTCTGTAGTCCTTTGAAAGTTGCCCAATCCTCTGGCTTCCCGCTACTCTTTGCCCTAGAAATTGTGGATGCATTGGTGATCATTTTCCAATGATCTTTCGACTCTGGATCAGTTCCTGTGGACTGGAGGGTTGCCAATGTAACTCCAGTTCTTAAGAAAGGAGGGAGAGCGAAAAGAGGGAATTATAGACCAGTTAGCCTTACATCGCTAGTGGGGAAGATGCGAGTCGATTATTAAAGATGTTATAGCAGCACATTTGGAAAGCAGTGACAGGATCGGTCAAAGTCAGCATGAATTTATGAAGGGAAAATCATGCTTGACTAATCTTCTGGAATTTTTTGAGGATGTAACAAGTAGAATGGATAAGTGGATGTGGTGTATCTGGACTTTCAAAAAGCCTTTGACAAGGTCCCACACAAGAGATTAGTGTGCAAAATCAGAGCACATGGTATTGGGGGTAGGGTATTGACATGGATAGAAAACTGGTTGGCAGACAGGAAGCAAAGAGTAGGAATGAACAGGTCCTTTTCAGAATGGCAGACAGTGACTAATGGGGTGGACTTGTGCCATCATAGGGAGAGAATGCTGCACTTACATACCGGATGCCAGTGAAAAAATTACAAACTTGGTGGCCCACATGCGACAACCGGTTGGGACCTTGAATAAAGTTGGTAAATAGTTGCACAATGAGGCCATGGACAGCGCATGGTAGAATAGGTGGTCTTGGGGGTTTGGGTCTTGGGGGCATATTATTATGCAATGGCTAGTTAATGGGCTTGTTTTAGTAGTAGTTGGCATAATATTCTGCAATTGTGTGCTTCCCTACTGCCGTCTGAGGAGTGCCAAGAGGGTGGAGGGGTGGTAGTCAGCCTGAGGGATGAATGTAACAGGATTTAGGGTGTCTGGGGTTAATGTGAGGTGAAATGGTGTTTAAAACACCACTTTGCGTGCTTGGTCTGATTGAAAGGGGCCAGTAAATCACGGGGATACTTACAAGGCCATTGAGATAAGCTTTGCCTTCACAGAAACATCCGAGACTAGCTCGGTGTCTGATCGAACACGTAACTCACGCCATTATGGCATGGATAGTTAGTTTGACACATATTCACCTCACATTCATAGAGGTAGACCTATTATATTGAACTTTTGATTATTATTGTTTGTTTGCTCAGTAACATGTAGTTAGATGGAGTGCTGCTAATGTAGGCTGATGACTCCAAGGGCTGGAGTGTAGCGTAAGGGTTAAACAGATCATTTCAGCCAAAATGTGAAATGGTGTTATCACAGCCCTTTGAAAACAAGATTCAAACACACTGTAAACCACCCACGCCCCCTGCCGCTAGTAGCGCAGAAACGTTGCAGACGTGGGGGAGGGGGGCTAATGATTGGCTCGGGGACGAGGCAGTGGCGCGATCTTCTCTGATAAGCAATGCCATAAAGGATGGAGTTGGGCGCCCTTTCGGGGACAGAGCCCCAGCCTTGGACCATGTCACAAAGGGTGCCGGGTGATCGAGAACAGAAACATCCTGTGGCATGCTCTGATGTGTTGGAGAGTGTGTCTGGGGAAACGTGAGTACGTGTAGAAACATCCTGTGGCACATCTTCTCTGATGTGCTGGTGAGTGTGTATGGGGAAACGTCAGTATGTGTAGAAACATCCTGTGACATGCTCAGCTGTGTACTCGAGGTTTGCGAGTGCGTTCGAGGATATTTGGGGGATTGGTGAGTGTATGTGCCTTATTTAGCAGTGTAATAAATTACCTATTGAATCAAACTCTGTTGTCTGAATCCGGTGATTGAACAGGTGCTTTGCTCACACATGGTTAAAAACACAATATACAGCAGACAAACAAATAAAAATAAAACATTATAATTTAAACATGGAAAAATAAAGTACCAGAGTAAAAAGAGGCTACAGACTTTTGGCTGTTGAGTAGAGCTACTGCTCGTGGAAAAAAGCTGTTTTTATGTCTGGCTGTGGCGGCTTTGACAGTCCGGAGTCGCCTCCCAGAAGGAAGTACTTCAAAGAGTTTGCGGCCAGGCTGAGAGGGGTCAGAGATTACCTTAACCGCTCACATCCTGGCCCTTGCAGTGTACAGTTCATCGATGGGAGGAAGGTTGCAGGCAATAACTTTCTCGGCTGATCGAACGATGCGCTGCAGCCTCTGGATGTCGTGCTTGGTGGCTGAGCCAAACCAGACCATGATGGAGAAGGTGAGGACAGACTCTATGATGGTGGTGTAAAACTGGGCCATCATTGCCCATGGTAGGTTGTGTTTCGTCAGCTGCTGCAGGAAGTACATCCTCTGTTGGGCCTTTTTGACTGTGGAGTCGATGGTGGCCTCCCATTTAATGTCCCTGGAAATGATGGTTCCAAGGAACTTAAATGACTCCACAGATGTGACTGTGGTGTTGTTGATGGTGAGTGGGAGAAGGGAAGGGGAGCTCTCCTAAAGTCTACAATCAATTCCACTGTTTTAAGAGCATTGAGCTCCAGGTTGTTGCGATGGCACCAGGACGCCAACTGTGTCACTTCCTGTCTGTAGGCAGATTCCTCCCCATCCTGGATCAGTCCAATCAGGGTTGTGTCATCTACAAACTTGAGAAGTTTGACAGAGGAGTCTGTGGAGGTGCAGTGTTGGTGTAGAGAGAGTAAAGGAGAGGGGAGAGTACGCAGCCTTGCGGTGCTCTTATGCTGAGGGACTGCGGGTCCGAGATGTGCTTTCCCAGCCTCACATGCTGCTTCCTGTCTGACAGAAAGTTGGTGATCCACTGACAGAGGGGTTCAGGCACAGTCAACTGGGAGAGTTTGGAGTGTAGTATCTCTGGCACAATGGGGCTGAATGCAGAGCTAAAATCCACAAACAGAATCTTAGCAAAGGTCCCCTGGTGGTGTGGATCAGCGGTCTCCAAACTGTGCCCGCGGGCCACATCCAACATGCCACGAGATTTTATCTGGCCCGCAGCAAGCACGTTCCGTGCTGCAAGTTCTGTGGTAACTTTTTTTTTTAGCGGCTTATATGAGTGGTGGTTTAGTGTCACGTGTGCACTGCACAGTTGAATTATTTTAGCGTAGATCACACGTGCACGAGTCACCACCATATTTTCGCGGCGTTTACAAAAGTCCGAAGTCGGGTCGCTGGATGTACTGGAGCGGCTCCCGATCCAGGCCAGCCCCAGGCTGCTGCAGGGCCTCCTCCGTCGCCCTCGACTGGCTCGGCCCGTCAATCGACGCCCCCCTCCTCGCCCGACCGACTGCCTGTGTGCCCCGGGGAAAAACCCTTCTGCAGCCGACCTTGCAGGCGCTGGAGGCGTTACCCCTCTCCTACTGGCCCACTCATCGTGTCCGTCATCGCCAGCGGCTCCCCGGTCTCAGTTCCTCAGTTCCCCGGTCTTCAGGGCCGATGTCGGCAGTTTACGAACTTACACGTCAGGTAGGTTAACAAGTTGAGGGCTTGTATACAGCTGCTGACTTAATAATTTTAAATTTTAATGATTTCTTAGCAGAGTGCCCACCCGCGTGTAACTGCGATGGTGACACACATGCAGTCACTCCGCTGATTATATATGATCTTTCTATACTGTCTGCATGCTCACTGGTGGCCACTGTATTTTTATCTGTTTTTATAAGTAATTGTATACCTATGGTATATATACATTCCAATATTTCAAGCTCTTTTAAAAATATTATTTATTTTTTTGCCATATAAACCTCATTAAATTTATAAAACTGACATTTCTTTATTTCTTCCTACGGCCTGCAAAAATGTGCCAAATATATAATGTGGCCCTCATGCTGAAAAGGTTGGGGGCCCCTGGTCTAGATGCTAAAGGATGAAGTGCAGGCCTAGGTTGACTGCATCATCCACTGATCTATTGGCCCGGTATGCAAATTGCAGGGGGTTTGTGATACTTTTTTTACTGTAAACCAAGGCTTGTCGTTATTGAACCAGTTCTGGGTCCCAGTGGAAATGCAACTGGCCTCACAAAAGCTGACATATTGAATTGAATTGAAATTGAATAAATTTTATTAGCCAAGTATGTATACATACAAGGAATTTGACTTGGTGCTTTTCTCGCAAGTAACAACACAATATACAGTAAACAATTAAGAATAAAACATTATAAACATGTGAAGAATGAAATAAAATACCAGAGCAAAAGGAGGCTGTGACATCACTGCGTCTACATTCATCGAGGCTTGTGGAGATGTAGTGAATTCATTCACAAATGGGTTTTGTTTTCTTTTGTGCTGACTTATGGATGATCTCAAAGGGGTACTCTTTATTTTTATTATCAAGTCTATATAAAAGATCCTACAGCATCACTTGAAAAGCATGCAAACTCTCCCGTAGCTGCCAATATTTTCACTCAGGTTAACCTGCAATTCATTTCATTGTCATTAATGGAATCTCTTTCTTTGTATTATGCACAGATAACTATCACTGCATGTCAGACATAATTCATTTAATAAATAAGGACTATTCGTTTCTTGAGTTGGAATATAAAGGGAATTAATAATCCAGTAAAGCGGAGCAGGGTCTTTGCACACTTAAAATCTCTGAAATCTGATATTATTTTCCTTCAGGAAACTCACCTCCGATCAAATGAACATGTGAAACTGAAAAAAGCCTGGATAGGTCAAATATTCTGCTCCAAAAATGAGTTTAGATCACGAGGTACAGCTATTTTAATCAGGAAGGGGATTCCATTCACCCTTCTATTTGTCGACCATCACTGACCCCAGAGGAAGGTATGTAGTTGTAACAGGCAATCTTTATGGCACACAGGTGGCATTAGCCAATGTATATGGACCAAATTGGGATGACCCATCATTCTTCTCTAGCTTCATAACATCCCTCCCAAATGTCAATGACCACCAACTGATATTAGGAGGGGATTTAACTGTGTTCTAGACAAAGTGGACCCGTTGGGCCCAAACTTCTCCTGCATTGGTGCAGCACCCTGTCCTCCCCCCCCTCCCCTCTCTCTTCAACCCCTCCCTTCTCCCCCCTCCCACCTCCCCTCCTTTTAAACTTTAAAATGTGAATAACTTTAAAAATATAACACCGATTTCAATAAAACTACTTGCATTATCTCTAAAGTGAGAATGGCGAGTAAGGTGGGCCTAAAATTGTCACGCTATCGTGTACCGTTTTGGCTGAAGTTCAGTCACAAACAAGATAACAAACGAGAGTTTTAGTATATAGATTACATTCCTATCTGGACATTCCTATCCAACCCGAGACCTAATAGTAAAATCTCAAATTCTGGCGCTGTTATCAATTCATTTATAGAATCCTATACTCTTTTTGACCCCTGGAGAAAAAATAACCCAAAAACAAAATAATATTCTTTTTTTTCTCCAGTACACCATTCTTATTCATGAATTGATTTTTTTCTTGTTGATAGTAGGACCCTTTCAATGGTCAGTATAACAGTATTGCTATTTTTGACCACAGCCCTGTGCAACTAAATATAGGCTTCCTAGACTGCCCTAGACCTCGATGCACTTGGCGGTTTGATCCCCCGTTGCTATCTAGGGAGTCTTTCAAAAGATAGACATCTTTATGGAAATTTATGGAAATTAATAATACTCCAGACATGTACTTAGCGACGATCTGGGAGGGTCTTAAAGCCTACCTTCGAGGTCAGATAATCTCATATACAGCATATGAGAGGAAGAAATATAAACAACGTCTGACAGAATTGTCCCACAGTATAGCGGAAATAGACCGTTGGTATGCCAATTTGCCAACACCTGAACTCTACGACGAGAAATTATTACTTAAGACGGAATTTGACAACTTACCCACCAGACAAACAGAGCAACTAATCTTCAAATCAAAGCAGATTTTCTATGAACATGGAGAAAAGGCAGGAAAACTTTTAGCTTACCAGGTCAGACCATCCACAGCCGCCAGTACTATTCCTGAAATGTTATCATCGCCGGGGTTAAAGACTACTGATCCAGACGCCATCAGTGACCAGTTAGAGCCCCCGACCGCTGGAGGACAAAGAAGGGAGAGATTGAAGTGTTTTTTAACCTTCTATCACAGTGAGGAATGTGGAGGAGTCACTGTGGTGGATGTTCATGTTAAAATGTATTTAGTGTGTCCTGTTGCTTTTTACTGTCATGACTGTATGGCAAATGAAGTTCCTCGTATGTTGCAAAACATACTTGGCTAATAAACTGTGATTGTGATTGTGATTTTATTTTTCCTTTTATGCTTCAGAAGCACCCAGTGATCTACCAGGCATTCCTGCCTTCTTAGACAGCTTACACATCCCAGAAATTACTAGAGGACCAGACACAAATTGACAGGGAAATATCAACTGAAGAAATTAAATCAAAGAAATTACAAGCAATTAAATCGATGCAAAGCAACAAAGCCCCAGGACCAGACGGTTTCCCAATTGAAATATACAAAGAATTTGCAATCAAACTGGCTCCAACACTTAAATTGTTGTATCAGGAAATTTTTAGCCAACAGAAACTACCTCAAACAATGTCGTAGGCAACCATATCAGTCCTACTTAAAAAAGATAAAGACCCACTATTGTGTGGTTCATACTGCCGTATAAGCTTGTTGAATTGTGATTATAAAATCCTCACAAAAATTTTAGCCACCCGTCTTCAAACAGTAGTTTTCAAAGTTATTAAACCTGACCAAACTGGATTTATACCGGGCAGGCAGTCGTTCTACAACATGCGGCTCCTACTTAAAGCCGCGGGACGTTTCAGTGCCCGGTGCGGCTCGGCCGCTGGAATTAACATCGCCCGGTGTGGCCGCGGGACGTTTCAGTGCCCGGCGCGGCTTGGCCGCTGGACTTAACATCGCCAGCGCAGCTCGGCCGCGGGACGTTTCAGTGCCCGGTGCGGCTCGGCCGCGGGACGTTTCAGTGCCCGGCGCGGCTTGGCCGCTGGACTTAACATCGCCAGCGCGGCTCGGACGCGGGACGTTTCAGTGCCCGGTGCGGCTCGGCCGCTGGACTTAACATCGCCCGGTGCGGCCGCGGGACGTTTCAGTGCCCGGGGCGGCTCGGCCGCAGGACGTTTCAGTGCCCGGTGCGGCTCGGCCGCTGGACTTAACATCGCCCGGTGCGGCCGCGGGACGTTTCGGTGCCCGGGGCGGCTCGGCCGCGGGGTCTTCCATCCTCTTGCGGGGGCTGTGTGTGTCGGTTGCCTCGGTAGGGGTCGAGCTGCCTGTCCGTGGGTGCGGGGGGAAGAGAGGGGAAGTTTTGTTGCCTCCATCACAGTGAGGGGGTGTTTGGAGTCACTGTGATCGATGTTTGTGTTGGGGTCGGGTGTCCTGTGTTCTTTTCTTTTTTGCTGTGTCTTGTGACTGCTGAAATTTTGTTCGGTATTTATACCGAATGACAATAAAGTGTTGTTATGTTATGTTATGTAATGTATACACCTCACACCATAGAACAATCGGAAGTAATTATTTCTTTAGACGCCGAGAAGGCATTTGACCGTGTCGAATGGCAACATTTGTTTGCTGTTCTCAAAAGATTTGGCTTCGACCCATCATTCTTGTTACGGATTAAAATATGATATTTTGCGCCAATGGCAGCTGTGCGGACCAACAATATAATCTCTGACTACGTCCAGCTCCACAGGGGCTGCAGACAAGGCTGAAGCCTCTCTCCCTACTTATTTGATTTGGCAATAGAACCATTTGCTATAGCTTTTAGGACAGAAGATGGTATCAGGTGTCTTTCGAAGTGGTAAATCTCATAAAGTATCGCTGTACGCGGACGATCTACTGGTATATATATCCAATCCAACTGACTCCATACCAAAGCTATTGCATATATTAGAGATTTTTGGCCGCCTGTCAGGTTATAAGATAAATTTCTCAAAGAGCTCGCTGTTCCCAATCAACCACACTGACGGTGACTACTCCAGCTTCCCATTTAAACTTGAGAAAAATGTATTTACTTATCTGGGAATTAAAGTTACCCATACTATGGGAGGTTTATACAGCCATAACTTTAAATCATTATTAGAACGAACAACACAGGACTTCAAAAAGTGGTCAACACTACCACTCTCATTAGTAGGCCGCATCAATATCGTTAAAATGACGGTTTTACCTAGATTTCTTTATCTTTTTCAAATGATCCCCATATTTACACCTAGGACAACTTTTCAGCAATTAGATAGACTAATCTCATCATTTATTTGGAACAATTCAAATCCCAGGATGAAGAAAATATACTTTGAAGTTCCTAAGAAGGCGGGTGGTCGAGGGTTGCCTAACTTTATTTATTACTACTGGGCTGCAAATATTGTAAAACTTTTTTGTGCACAATCCGCAGGCATTGCCACTTTCATTTCATTGCACATCGTGTATGTGTATGTGACAAATAAACTTGACGACTTGACATTGGACATATTTATATAAGAGTAAACAGGGCACAGATGGAACTCTTATCTGATCCTCTACCGACAATTACCTGCTCGCTACCTTATAATCGTAAAATACAAATGACAAACCCGGCGGTTAAAACCTTGCTTAAAATATGGCTACAGTTCAGGAAATATTTTGGATTAAAAGGTATCAGCAGGCTTTTTCCAGTGGCAAATAATCAATGTTTTACACCCTCCATGCTAGACACTGCATTTTCATATTGGCATAGGAATGGACTGGTATATTTTTGTAACTTGTTTACTGACGGAACGTTCATTTCCTTTGAAACGCTTGCTGAAAACTATAATATACCCAGATCTCATTTCTTTAGGTATCTTCAAATACGTAGCTTTGCTAAAACAGTGTTTCCCTCATTTCCTCATCTGTCCACCAAGAGCCAATTAGACATTATTCTGGAGCTGGACCCCTTTGACAGGAAACGTGTTTCAACAATTTACACATTAATACAGGAATTAAAACAGATAACCTGGGATAAAACAAAAACGGCATGGGAGAGGGACCTGGGTGTAGAGCTTTCTGCTGAGGCGTGGCGAGAGAGCTTAATTCGTACACACACTTCGTCGCTGTGTATACGCCATGGGTTGATCCAATTTAAAGTACTTCACTGTCTTCATTATTCAAGAGACAAACTTGCCAGAATCTTTTCTATCACAGATCCTGGCTGCCCTAGATGTGGCCATAGCCCAGCCTCTGTAGGACACATATATAATAATATAATAATATTCATTTATTGTCATTGCAACGAGTACAACGAAATTAAAAAACAGCCAATCCTGACGGTGCGTACAAACATATATGCAATAAATGCAAAAACAAATAAATACATAAATACAATTAAATTAAGTACAAGATTTTTTAACGGTGTTGCCTAGTGCACAGGTAGTGTTCAGTTCTCGTATGGCCCTGGGGTAAAAACTGTTCTTAAGTCTGTTTGTTCGGGATTTGATTGACCTGAAACGTCGACCAGAGGGCAGATGAACAAACAGACGGTGGCTGGGGTGGGATGGATCTTTTATTATTTTGCCTGCTCTACTGAGGCAGCGCAGGCTGAACAGGTGCTCCAGGGAGGGCAGTGAGCAGCCGATGATTTTCTGGGCCGTCGTGATGACCCTCTGAAGGGCCTTCCTGTCCTTTTCTGAGCAGCTGGCATACCATGTGGTTATACAGTATGCCAGCACACTCTCGATGGAGCAGCGATAGAAGGACAACATGAGCTTCTCCTGCAGGTTGGTTTTCCTGAGGATCCTCAGGAAGTGGAGTCTCTGCTGTGCCTTCTTTACTGTGGTGATGGTGTTGGTAGACCAGGTGAGATCCTCTGCGATGTGCGTACCCAGGAACCTGAAAGCTGGTACCCTTTCCACGCAGACCCCATTGATGTAGAGTGGGTCGTAATCTCCACTGGTTTTTCTAAAGTCAATTATAAGTTCCTTTGTTTTGGAGGAGTTCAGGACCAGATTGTTCACTGAACACCATGCTGCCAGCCTTTGGATTTCATCCCTATAGGCTGTCTCATCTCCTTCTGAGATAAGTCCAACCACAGTCGTGTCATCCGCGAACTTGATGATGGTGTTGGTGGGATGGGTGGGGGCGCAGTCGTGAGTGTAGAGGGAGTAAAGGATGGGGCTCAACACACAGCCCTGTGGTGAGCCGGTGCTCAGTGTAATGGTGGAGGAGAGGTGAGGGCCTATTTTGACTGTCTGGGGGCGGTTGGTCAGGAAGTCCTTGATCCATTTGCAGATGGTTAGGGAAAATCCAAGGTCGGAAAGTTTGGTGACCAGTCTGCTCGGGATGACCGTGTTAAAGGCAGAGCTGAAGTCGAGAAAGAGCATCCTCACATAGCTCCCCTGGTGTTCAAGGTGGGTCAGTGCAGTGTGAAGAGCAGTGTCGATGGCATCCCCTGTAGACCTATTTGCTCTGTAGGCAAACTGGTATGGGTCGAAGGTGGGTGGGAGGCTGGCTTTGATGTGCTGCAGGACCAGTCTCTCGAAGCACTTTGTGATGACCGGTGTGAGTGCTACCGGACGGTAGTCGTTAAGACCGCTGATGACAGGCTTTTTCGGCAGTGGGATGATTATGGCGGACTTCAGGCAGGGAGGGATGGTGGATTTTAAAAGGGACAGGTTGAAGATTTTTGTGAAGACCTCAGATAATTGGTCTGCACATTCCCTCAGCACTCTGCCCGTCACACCATCGGGGCCTGCAGCTTTCCTGGGATTCACTGCTCTGAGCACTCGCTTAACGTCATACTCCTGCACAGTGAAGGTGTTGCTCTCAGGTGCTGGAGAGGGTGTAATGTCTGCCACTGTAGCTTTCACCTCGAAACGAGCAAAGAAACAGTTAAGTTCCTCAGCCAACGAGGCGTCGCCGTCGGCAGTCGTGCGGTTGCTGGTCTTGTAATTGGTGATGTGCTGGATGCCTTGCCATACCCGCCGTGGGTCATTGTTGGAAAAGTGGTCCTCAATCTTCCTCTTGTAGGACGCTTTGGCATCCTTGATGCCTCTCTTCAGGTTGGTTCTAGCAGCACTGTATAGAGCTCTGTCACTAGACCTGAAGGCGGTGTTACGGTCCTTGAGGAGAGACCTGACATCCTTTGTCATCCAGGGTTTTTGATTGGGGTACAACCGGATGCGTTTGTCGACGGTGACATTGTCAACGCAGTTTTTGATGTAGCAAAGTACAGTTGATGTGTACTCCTCCAAGTCCTGATCCTCAAAAATATCCCAGTTGGTCCTTTCGAAGCAATCCTGCAGCTGCGAGGAAGCTCCTTCAGGCCATGTCTTCACAGTCTTTATGGTGACTGGAGCTTTCCTCCTGAGTGGGGTGTATGCTGGGGTTAGGAATATGGACAGGTGATCTGACTGCCCCAGGTGTGGTAGTGGTGCTGACCTGAACCCCTTCTTAATATCTGGACATGTCCCTCTCTCAACAGCTACTGGGGAAATATATTTGAGGTATTCTCCCATATCTGCAGACAGACTCAATCCTGATTTGCAAACAGCTATCTTTGGAATACCACCCCCAGACTGTAAGTTTACAAATTTACAAGCAAATGCTTTAGCATTGCATCATTGATTGCTCGCAGGCTTATTCTTTTTAACTGCAAGTCAAAAAAAGCTCCATCCTTTTTGCAGTGGTTAAAGGAGGTGCTCTACTTTTTACCCCTGGAAAAGATCAGGTATAAACGGTGCAAGGCCCGCGGAAACTTTGTTCTGACCTGGAACCCTTTTATAGATTTTATTAAAGATTTTTCCTTTAACTGAAAATATTGTCCACACAATCATGATCATTTATTTATATTTGTATGCTGCCCATGTAACATTTGAACACAAAAACTTTTTTGGGGGGGTGTTTTTTTTTTAGCCTTGGGGATGGGGAGTATATATATCCTGTACTGTTTGTTCGTGTCCTGTGTAAATTTGTGTAAAATTAAAAAAAGAAAATTTATTAAAAAAAACAAAAAAAAACATAATTCATTTGAGTGGCACGGTGGTAGAGTTGCTGCCTTACAGTGCATGCAGCACCGGAGACCAGAGTTCGATCCTGACTACGGGTGCTGTTTGTACAGAGTTTGTACGTTCTCCATGACCATGTGGGTTTTCTCCAATATCTTTGTTTTCCTCCCACATTCCAAAGACGTCTAATTTTGTAGGTAAATTGGCTTGGTATAAGTGTAATTTGGGCCTTGTGTGCAGGATAGTGTTAATGTTCAGGGATCGTTGGTCGCTGCAGACTCAGTGGACCACAGGGCCTGTTTCCACGCTGTATCTCGAAAAGAAATTAGTTGCGAGCCACTTTGGAGGGTTTCCCAAATGTGAATGATGTTAATGCCCCAAATCGGAAGGTTGTAATAGAACAAGCGGTCATCATTGTATCATGAAACTGACCATGGCTACGGAATTTCTCCAGAGTTTGATCAGAAGGCATAAAATACTGACATTGATTCAGTGCTCTTGCACAGGTTTTTGCACTGCTACAAAGAGAACTCAATGAACCAATCTTGTGAAATATCCGAACCAGAATATGCCCTGTAGCATAAAAGTGAATCTCTTTTATGTATTAATCAATGCTTGACTGTGGCCCTAAAATGCATCATCACATAATTTTATGCATGGAAATTATAATTGCGTTAAAAGACTGACCAGATCGATCTACAGCTAGTTTTCAGTTTCTACCTTGACCACATGTACACTCCACTGTTAATTTTATCCTCTATAAAATGATAATAAGTTGTCGAAAATTGCACATTTCCTTCTTGGTTTGCTGAGAACTCTTCATTGCAATTGGCTGATCAGTTATCTCAAAGGCCACACTGCTTCCTATACTGGGTGAGTTGACCAACGTCTATCTATTTTTAGAAGTGGGAAGGCCAACAACACAGACATCAATAATCACCATGGCAACTTTCATCAAAGTCAGAGACAAGTGCTGCCAGCACACATCTGACTACATGCTGCACAAGTTCAAACTCAAAAACTTGGATTATAAGCCCTGTAACTGAACCGCAGTGACAAGCTTGGTGGTCGGTAGTTTCATTCAGCCATAGCATAACCAAATATTTTGAGCCCCAAATGATCCCCATTTAGCTGTTGCCACTATAAACTAATCTGATAATTGGGCTTCGTGAATTTCACTACAGCCTCATGGCCAGCTATCAGCTCAATGCACTGAAAGAGTTTACAGTTGAGAATCCATGAATGATTGAACCACCATTCACAACAATCCTCCACCAAGACATTCAATTTCAATCACCGACATTAAAGCAGAAATGGGCCACCTCAAATACCTTAAGAAACACCCAACAATAAACATCTCCCAGTGCCAAAAGGGACTGCAGAGGTTGAAATCTTGAGCAAAATACAATGTGCTGGAGAAACTCAGTGGATCAGCATTCCTGGAAGAACGTGTGTAGACAACATTTCAGGTCAGGAGCCTTCTTCATGATGTCAGTCTTAAGAAGACCGAGTCTGAAGAAGGGTCTCAACCTGAAATGTCACCTATTCCTTTTCTCCAGAGACACTATCTGACCCACTGACTTACTCCAGCTTTTTGTGCCCAAATGTCATCTGTTCATTTTCCTCTACAGATGTTGCTTGACGCATCGAGTTCCTCCAGCACTTTGTTTTTTACACAAACACCTCCAATTACCCTCCCACGAGGATAGGACCTTCACCTCATTCTGAGGTATAATATACAAGGTCGGTGTGAATGTTTATTGAACTTGTGCGGGATTCGGGAGAGGGACCAGTATATAACTGCTATATAACTACAGCAACAAGAGGCTAGAAGAGGCCAATTGTTTTTTAGAAATTTATGCAGTTGAATTTACTTCCAATAGTAAAGGCAGAAACTATATCAATATTTGATACTGGAGTGGGAAAAAAGGAATGAAAAAGATTGGAGATAGGTAATTTGGACTACTGCTTGGAAGTTACATGGCAATATTAACCATTTGAAGTATCGGTCATTGTGCAGCAATTATATACTCAGTCAATGCAAGATAGGGCGGCACGGTGGCACAGCAGTAGAGTTGCTGCCTTACAGCGAATGCAGCGTTAGAGACCTGGGTTCGATCCCGACTAGGGGTGCTGTCTGTACAGAGTTTGTACGTTCTCCCCGTGACTGCATAGGTTTTCTTCGAGAACGTCGGTTTCCTCCAAAGACGTACAGGTTTGAAGGTTAATCGGCTTGGTAAATGTAAAAATTATCCCTAGTGGGTATAGAATAGTGTTAATATTCGGGGATCGCTGGTCGGCGCGGACCCGGTGGGCCGAAAGGGCCTGTTTCCGCGCTGCAACCCTAAACTAAAAATAACATTTAGCGGAAATTGTAAAGGTACAAGGATAGGTGAATATTTCAGATTCTTAAGGAACCAAGATGCGTTTATTCAAGAATGTTGCAACCAGAGTTCTTATGAATAAGTCATGATAATGTACTTGGAAAGGATTTGGACTCAATAAGCAAAAACAAAGGCATTTTATTTTTTGACACAGCCTTATAACTTTAGCAACAACCTCTTCATTTTGGCTTTTTAATGGCCCCTTTTGTCTTTGAGGCTTTGTAAGGCAAATATTTGGGCTCACGCAGGGAAAATGGTCCAACCAAACTAAGGAAACTCCGGGGCCCATTCATCCAAATACTTGATATTTTACAACAACAAAAAATTAGGTGATTATACCCTGGCTTTTCAGTAACTCAGGCTAATTTCCTTCAGAGTTGAGCACTATCCCAACCCTGCTGAGTCAAAACTAAACTTATGTATTTAATGCTAAAAATTAACACTATTACTCTTGTTTCTTTTACCATCAATCTACGCCATGTTTTAAAAAAAAATCTAAATTGGATAATTTTTATATTAGCAAGAATGATCACTCATGTAAAGCAGAGAATGTTATGAGTTCATAGTCCATGAAACAAAAATATAACAATTACGTTTTGCCCATAATTGTCAGAAATCTGCTGTTGAGCAATGAAAAACTAGACTGTGATTTAAAATTAACGTCTGATTGAACCAGAGGACAAAAAGGGAAGGTCATCAGTCTCTCCTTGATGGGAAACATCTTTGTCGACAGGTGACTTGGAAAAGCTCTAGCTCACACAAGTAAAGGGTAAATGAAAATAACTTAATTCCATAAACTGTTCCGCTCACAGTAGAGTAAATGTTCAAAAAGTCCCTCGACCCTTCTAAGGCCTTGGAGGATTTGTTTGTGATCCAGGAAGACCTTGGGGGAGAAACCAATAGACCTATGTGAATACAACCATGCAATATAAAACACAGTAACAATACGAGTAGCAGCATCTATATATTTTCTGCTTTCTACAGAACAATTTAGAAGTTTGGATAAGTAGAACAGCTAAAGAAAATATTTCATGCATTTCATCTACCCTATTAAGTGATGTGGCATAAATAGTTCATCAAGAGTGAAACAAAACAAGAACCACAATTGATCTGGAACATGGAAGTTAAATTACAATTAAAACACAAAGTACTTGTGCTATAACACCAGGATAAGCGCTCAACCAAGAAAACCAAGCCCAAAGCCAAAAAATAGCTGAACTTAATGTGAAAGAAAACGCAAGAAAGCCAGAAAGAATATCCAGAGAATTATTCAGAAAAACATTTGTAACTTTACTTGGAATCATTTCAGAAATGCAATCCTGAAGGGTTATATTTGGAGAAATGCAGGCAAGGGGGTGCTAATTTCAAAGATAAAAACACATTCAAAGACTGGAGAAAGGAACTGGAACAGTAGAATATCAAACCAAAGAATTATGTCTCTTCTTTCACCTGGCAAAGTTAGTTTTGATAGGAAAGGGGTCACACACAAGGAAGGGTAATTACTTACATTGAATGTGCTTTCCTTGCTCACCAACAAGAAGGCCCAGTGGTAGAGTTGCTGCCTTCAAGCGCCAGAGACCCAAGTCAATCCTGACTACGGGTACTGTCTGTACAGTTTGTACATTCCCCCTGTGGCCGCATGGGTTTTCCCTAAGTGTTCTGGTTTCCTCCCACACTCCAAAGGCATCTAGGTTTGTAGGTTAATTGGCCGATAAAGATTGCATGTAGAATAGTGCTAGTGTATGGGGATCGCTGGTTGGCACGGCTTTGGTGGTCCGAAGAGCCTGTTTCCTCACTGTATCTCTAAACTAAACTAAGTCTGGGACAAATAGTGAAACGAGTAGAGAAAATGGGCACAATTTACTGAAGAAAGGGATGTTAACACACAGCACGCCATACCAGTGGATCAAAAAGCTCCTTCAAACTCTTCAGAACAAACAAGATATTCAGGAGAGAGCCACACATCCCAAGGTGCAATGCTATTTCTATACTTACCTCTCATCCTTGGCAACATTGGTGGTCTAATTCCTGGCAGAATTCCTACAGGAATTCCTCTGGCTGAAGGCATCCTCATTGAGACTCCAAATGGCAGTCTCAAGCCAAAAGGTGTTGGACCCAGAAAGCCTGCAGCATGAAGGATTGGACATTGATCATTAATAGTATATATTTTATGTTTTGGTTTTACACAATGTCACAAAAAGTTCCCAAACTGACAAGTAGGTACATGTGCTGCCAGGCAAACAGCATGATCTATGTTACTCTCAAACCTTTTATTTATAGGTTTGTTTACCTTTTATAGAACCATTGCCTCTATGGAGAAAGTAGTTGATGTTCCAATGCAGAAGTCAAAATTGGAGATGGTCATTGCTTGGTACTGTACGAGGCCAAGAATGGATCAGCCACGAGTTTATTGAAGAGAAGGCGAGGGTCCAGTTGGCCTAATGCTACTCCTCTTTCACAATGGCACAAATGTATTGACCACATTAACCCATGCCTGATCCAAAATGGCGGCGCTGCCATAGCAGCTGCAGCTTACCTGCGGTCCATTTGTCTTTGTGTTTTTGTTGTTTTTTTGTCTTAATTGTAGTTGTGATGTCGTGTTTTTGTGTTTGTGTACTATGTGTGTATGTGGGGGGGAGGGGGAACTGTAAAATTGTAAATAGGTGTCCCTTCCGAACGGAGACCCGACCTTTGTTTTCTGGGTGTTGTCTCCGTTCCTGCTGCGGCCTACCATCGGCCCAACTCCTGGAGCTGGCGGCCTCCAGGGCTCTCGTTCGCTGAGCCCGCGGACCGGACTTACCATCACCGGAGCCGGCCGTCCTCGGAGGCTGCGGGAGCGGCTGCGACTCGCCTTAGGCTCGGGCCGCGTGGATGCCGATATCGGGAGCTCCGGCAGCGGCAGCGTGTTCGCCCGCTGGGGCTTGGGTCGCGGACATTTCACCGTCCGGCGCGGCCTAAAATATGCCGCGGGATTTTTCTCTGCTGGGCGGGGGCTTCAATGTCGGGAGCCACGACCGCCCCGACGTGCAGCAACAGCAACACCAGCAGCATGTTCGCCCGCCCCGGATCGGACTTATCATCGGCGGAGCCGGCCGTCTTCGGAGGCTGCGGGAGCGGCTGGGACTCGCCTTGGGCCGGACCGCTGCGGACCGTCCGGCGCGGCCTGCAACCACAACAACCTGACCGTGGGAGAAGACGACAGGAGAAGGGAAAGACATTGTGGCCTTCCATCACAGTGAGGAGAGGACTGGAGGAGACTCACTGTGATGGATGTTTCTTTGATGGATGTTTCTTTTTTTGTGTGTTTTTGGGGTTGTGTAATTTTAATGCCTATTTAATGCTTTTATTGTTGGACTGTGGGAATTTCGTCCAATATTGGATGACAAATAAAGCTATCTTGAATCTTGAATCTTGAATACTGTCTTAGTCTTGCTGCATGGGAATAGAAGTGTGAATGCGCACACCTCCAGATTCAGGGACAGTTTCATCCCAGCTGTTATCAGGCAAGTGAATCATCCGAC
Organism: Rhinoraja longicauda; assembly: GCF_053455715.1. Classification (NCBI taxonomy): domain Eukaryota; kingdom Metazoa; phylum Chordata; class Chondrichthyes; order Rajiformes; family Arhynchobatidae; genus Rhinoraja; species Rhinoraja longicauda. The sequence goes on from NC_135954.1 coordinate 17,851,559, forward strand.
CACAACCAGAGACCAGTGCTGAACTACTATCTACCTCATTGGTGACCCTTGGACTATTCTTGATCGGTCTTTGCTGGCTTAACCTTGCACTAAATATTATTCCCTTATCATGTATCTACACACTGTAAATGGCTTGATTGTAATCATGTATTCTCTTTCTGCTGACTGGATAGCACGTAACAAAAGCTTTTCACTGTACCTCAGTACACGGGACAATAAACTAAACTGAATGGACTGATTCATTTGTGAATGGAGTTGAATATTGTACACACATCAGTAAATGTTTCACCAGAGCTTTTGAGGAAAGGAAGATCATTGATGAAACTGTTGTGGATGGTTGGAAAAGTGGTTGAGGATGGTTAGTAATTAAAAAATAAAGCTGATGATCAAAATAAAAATGGAAAATGTTGAAAATACTCAGCATGTCAGGCAGCATTATGAGAAACAGTTAACGTTCTGGATTGAAGACCCTTCGCCAGAAATGAGAAAGAGAAACATATTGTAAAGCTATAGAAAAGGTGGGATCAGCCATGATCACAATGAATGGCGGTGCTGGGCCGAATGGCCTCCTCCTGCACCTATTTTCTATGTTTCTATGTATTCATTGCCACGAAAGGCTGTGGAAACCAATTCAATGGATATTTTTAAGGCAGAGATAGGTAGATAGATTCTTAATTAGTATGGGTGTCAGGGGTTGGGGAGAAGACAGGAGAATGGGGTTAGGAGGGATAGATCAGCCATGATTGAATGACTTAGTAGACGATGGGCTGAATGGCCCAATTGTGCTCCTATCACTTATGAATTTATAAATCTCATTCCATGGCAGATGTCCCCAGCTCCAATTCATCCCATGCAGATTCCACCCTCTCTCTAACCATGCTGGAGTAACTCAGCGGGACAGGCAGCATTTCAGGAAAAAAGGAATGGGTGACATTTCGTGTCGAGACCCTTCTTCAGACCTGAAAAGTCACCCATTCCTTCTCTCCCGAGATAGACAATAGGCCATTCAGCCCTTCGAGCCAGCACCGCCATTCACTGTGATCGTGGTTGATCATGCACAATCAGTACCCCGTTCCTGCCTTCTCCCCATATCCCTTGACTCCGCTATCATTAAGAGCTCTATCTAACTGTCTCTTGAAAGCATCCGGAGAATTGGCCTCCACTGCCTTCTGAGGCAGAGAATTCCACAGCTTCACAACTCTGTGAAGATGCTGCCTGACCCATTGAATTACTCCACCATTGTGTCTACCTTCGATTTGAACCAGCATCTGCAGTTATTTTCCTACTCTCTCTAACCATCCTCATTACAGATTTTACATGACTTTATTAATGTTCTCTCTCTATTTAAACCACTCTTTAACCCATCAACCAATTATTTCAACAGCTTATCCCCAGCATCCCATCAGAGATATTCCCTTTTCTACATTCAATCCTGCCCCAACCATGTTGTAGTTCTTCAAGATACAATTTTAATCACTGGAGTGATTTTGCCTCATTTCTCATTAAGTTCAGCTTTACCAGGGCAGCTGGATGTCACACTGGGTCAAATACTAATTTGACCTGAAGGGTAATCATTCCCAATTCATCGCTGGAATACATCTGTTTGATCCATGTTTGGACGAGGGTCTGAAATCAAATAGTCCTGGTGAAACTCAAACTGGGCATTTTTAAACAAGTTATAGGTGATCAAATAAATTTGGTAACACTGTTCTGAACTTGTTGATGACTCTCAGGAGGACTTGGATCGGTGACCGTTCAGGTCAGGATCCTTCTTCAGTCTGGAAAAGGGTCATGTACCCATAGATATTTCCTGATAATACCCAGAGATATTGCCTGAACCACAGGGTTATGCCATCACTTTGTGTTCTGTGCAAGACTCCAGCATCAACATTTCCTTGTGTCAACATGGAGATCAGGCAGGTTCTGCAATAAGGAAATGATGTGTTCCACCTTTGAATCTGTAAATATGATGAGTTGAAAAAAATAGCTATTCACAATGCACCTGCAATCAAGCCCAGAAACTGATATTGGTGTCTCGTGCATCTTATATGTGACAGGTAAATACTCATGTGCCTACCTGGTCTTGCTTCCCCAAGATTCACAAGAGGTGGGATCCCTCTCATTGGTATGTGGGGCTGAGGGGCAGCAGAAAAACTAGGAGCAGATAAACCTCCAGATTCTCGAGCCCGAGGTGTCATTACCTAAAACAATAAAACAAACACAAGGAAATAAAGCTACAGAATCAACCAAGAACTTACTTCAAGAGGAATGACCAAACACAGAGAACAACGTATCAATGTCGGCACAAATATTAAATTATTCCAAGAAGACAGGCTTTTTGACAGAGACAGTGCACCGCCATTCACAATCTTAAATAATTAAAGAACTTCATCAATGGGTTCCTTTCAAAGTCATTGTTACAATGTGTGCGATTTATACATAGGATTGATACACAAACAGCAATAAGATAAAGGCATTGTTGGATGAGCAACAGTGATACTAGTGAGAACTTCCCCACTCTTCAAAATAATAGCATGAAACCTTACCATCTAAATAGCAGACCTCCCAACATTCAATTTTACAAATTCAGAATTTTGATGTCCAAAATTCAGAATTTTACATAAAAATGCATAATATGGCACGTAATGCAACTTTTCAGCAAAAAAAGTATGCACGCCAAATGCGCACACACGTTGTGCAAAATGACCATTATTTCCAACAGTCTGTAATTCTTGGACGACATGTACAATGTCAGGCCTATCATGAGTATATTCTACTTTTATAGAAAGGTTATTGAACAGAAATACTTTTTACAACAAAGAAAAAATTGTTTTCTTTTGTTTTTTCTATTTTGCTTTTTCCTTACACATCCCAATTCCCTTGGTATTGAATAAAAGAACAATGGTCATAAAATGTATGACTAAGTTATGAATAAAGAGTTTCAGTTAAAAAACAACACATACCTAACTTAATTACATACATATTTGCTCCAGTGGTCTTCAACAGCAAATCACAATGGTCCGTGTCCCCCCCCAACCCAACTCCACCCCCCCCTCCTCACCCCTCCCCCTTCTCCCCCCCCCACCCCTCCCTCCCGCCCTAATCCACTCCTTCCCCCGCGAGGCCGGGCCAGCGGCGGGGGGGGGGGGGGGCGAGGCCGGGCCAGCAGCGGGGGGGGGGCGAGGCCGGGCCAGCGGCCAGAGGGGCGAGGCCGGGCCAGCGGCGGGGGGGGGCGAGGCCGGGCCAGCGGCGGGGGGGGGGGCAAGGCCGGGCCGGGCCAGCGGCGGGGCGAGGCCCGGCCAGCGGCGGGGGGGGGGGGCGAGGCCGGGCCAGCGCCGGGGGGGGGGCGAGGCCGGGCCAGCGCCGGGGGGGGGGGCGAGGCCGGGCCAGCGCCGGGGGGGGGGGGGCGAGGCCGGGCCAGCGGCGGGGGGGGGCGAGGCCGGGCCAGCGGCGGGGGGGTGCGAGGCCGGGCCAGCGGCGGGGGGGGGCGAGGCCGGGCCAGCGGCGGGGGGGGCGAGGCCGGGCCAGCAGCGGGGGGGGCGAGGCCGGGCCAGCGGCGGGGGGGGGCGAGGCCGGGCCAGCGGCGGGGGGGGCGAGGCCGGGCCACTGGCGGGGGGGGGCGAGGCCGGGCCACCGGCGGGGGGGGGGGGGCGAGGCCGGGCCAGCGGGGGGGGGTGCGAGGCCGGGCCAGCGGCGGGGGAGGGCGAGGCCGGGCCACCGGCGGGTGGGGGGGCGAGGCCAGCAGCGGGGGGGACGAGGCCGGGCCAGCAGGGGGGGGGGGCGAGGCCGGGCCAGCGGCGGGTGGGGGGGGGGGGGGGGCGAGGCCGGGCCAGCGGCGGGGGCAGGGGGGGAGGCCGGGCCACCGGGGGGGGCGGGGGGGGGGGGCGAGGCCGGGCCAGCGGGGGGGGGGGGGTGCGAGGCCGGGCCAGCGGCGGGGGAGGGCGAGGCCGGGCCAGCGGCGGGGGAGGGCGAGGCCGGGCCACCGGCGGGTGGGGGGGCGAGGCCAGCAGCGGGGGGGGGGCGAGGCCGGGCCAGCAGCGGGGGGGGGCGAGGCCGGGCCAGCGGCGGGGGGGGGGCGAGGCCGGGCCAGCGGCGGGGGGGGGCGAGGCCGGGCCAGCGGCGGGGGGGGGCGAGGCCGGGCCAGCGGCGGGGGGGGGGGGCGAGGCCGGGCCAGCGGCGGGGGGGGCGAGGCCGGGCCACCGGCGGGGGGGGCGAGGCCGGGCCAGCGGCGGGGGGGGCGAGGCCGGGCCAGCGGCGGGGGGGGGCGAGGCCGGGCCAGCGGCGGGGGGGGGGCGAGGCCGGGCCAGCGGCGGGGGGGGCGAGGCCGGGCCAGCGGCGGGGGGGGGCGAGGCCGGGCCAGCGGCGGGGGGGGGCGAGGCCGGGCCAGCGGCGGGTGAGGGCGAGGCCGGGCCAGCGGCGGGGGGGCGAGGCCGGGTCACCGGCGGGGGGGGGCGAGGCCGGGCCAGCCGGGGGGGGGGGTGCGAGGCCGGGCCAGCGGCGGGGGAGGGCGAAGCCGGGCCACCGGCGGGTGGGGGGGCGAGGCCAGCGGCGGGGGGGGCGAGGCCGGGCCAGCAGGGGGGGGGGCGAGGCCGGGCCAGCGGCGGGGGGCGAGGCCGGGCCAGCGGGGGGGGGCGAGGCCGGGCCAGCGGGGGGGGGCGAGGCCGGGCCAGCGGGGGGGGGGGGGGTGCGAGGCCGGGCCAGCGGCGGGGGAGGGCGAGGCCGGGCCAGCGGCGGGGGGGGGACGAGGCCGGGCCACCGGCGGGTGGGGGGGCGAGGCCAGCAGCGGGGGGGGCGAGGCCGGGCCAGCGGCGGGGGGGGGCGAGGCCGGGCCAGTGGCGGGGGGGGGGGGCGAGGCCGGGCCAGCGACGGGGGGGGGGGGCGAGGCCGGGCCAGCGGCGGGGGGGGCGAGGCCGGGCCAGCGGCGGGGGGGGCGAGGCCGGGCCAGCGGCGGGTGAGGGCGAGGCCGGGCCAGCGGCGGGGGGGCGAGGCCGGGTCACCGGCGGGGGGGGGGCGTGGCCGGGCCAGCCGGGGGGGGGGGTGCGAGGCCGGGCCAGCGGCGGGGGAGGGCGAAGCCGGGCCACCGGCGGGTGGGGGGGCGAGGCCAGCGGCGGGGGGGGCGAGGCCGGGCCAGCAGGGGGGGGGGGCGAGGCCGGGCCAGCGGCGGGGGGCGAGGCCGGGCCAGCGGGGGGGGGGCGAGGCCGGGCCAGCGGGGGGGGGCGAGGCCGGGCCAGCGGGGGGGGGGGGGGTGCGAGGCCGGGCCAGCGGCGGGGGAGGGCGAGGCCGGGCCAGCGGCGGGGGGGGACGAGGCCGGGCCACCGGCGGGTGGGGGGGCGAGGCCAGCAGCGGGGGGGGCGAGGCCGGGCCAGCGGCGGGGGGGGGGCGAGGCCGGGCCAGTGGCGGGGGGGGGGGGGCGAGGCTGGGCCAGCGGTGGGGGGGGGGGCGAGGCTGGGCCAGCATCGGGGGGTGGGGGGCGAGGCCGGGCCAGCGGCAGGGGGGGGGGCAAGGCCGGGCCAGCGGCGGGGGGGGGCGCGAGGCCGGGGCAGCGGCGGGAGGGCGAGGCCGGGCCAGCGGCGGGGGCGCGAGGCCTGGCCAGGGGCCGGGCGCAAGGCCGGGCTAGCGGCGAGGCGAGTACAGCGGCGAGGCCGGGCCAATGGCGAGGCATGTGTTTTGCGGAAAAATGTGAGGCAAAATCAGAATGGCGGAAATGAAATAAGAAAGCGGAAACTTTCTGCCAAATTCGGAAGGGTTGGGAGGTCTGAAATAGTTGCCAGATTGGGGCCTTAATTTAGCATTTAACCCGAAAACATTATGTCCTCAAGCAATTACCAAATCCACCCTTAGTTTTCGGTAACACAATCCAATAGACTTCTGACTTCGAGACAAGGACTTGAACCACAGGTTACATAGCACACCAAAACCTCTACTTCCTAAGAAGGCTAAGGAAGTTCGGCATGTCCACAACAACCCTCACCAACTTCTACAGATGCCGTACATATCTGGATACATCAGGATACATCACAGCTTTGTTTGGGGAAAATGCTCCATCCAAGACCGCAAGAAATTGTGGAGAATTGTGGATGCAGCCCAGACCATCACACAAACCAACCTCTCTTCCATTTACACCCCACACTGCCTCGGCAAGGCCAGCAGCATAATCGAGGATAAGTCACACCCTGGCCATTCCCTCTTCTCCCCACTCCCAGGGACAGTTTCTTCCTTTGAAACATAGAAAAATAGGTGCAGGTGTAGGCCATTCGGCCCTTTGAGCCAGCACCGCCATTCAATATGATCATGGCTGATCATCTAAAATCAGTACCCCGTTCCTGCTTTTTCCCCATATCCCTTGATTCCTTTAGCCCCAAGAGCTAAATCTCTCTCTTGAAAACTTCCAGTGAATTGTCCTCCACTGCCCTCTGTGGCAGAGATTTCCACAGATTCACAACTCTCTGGGTGAAAAAGATTTTCCTCATTTTAGTCCTAAATGGCCTACCCCTTATTCTTAAACTGTGAGCCCTGGTTCTGAACTCCCCCAACATTGGGAACATTTTTCCTGCATTTAGCCTGTCCAATCCTTGAACATATCTCATATTTTGCTTGGGCAGCTTACAGCCCAGTGGTATGATATGAATATTGATTTTACTCACTTCAGGAAGCCCTGGCATTCCCTCTCTCCCTCCCTCCCCCACCCAAGTCGCACTAGCTTCTCATTTTCACCCAATAAACAGCTCACAATTGCCAGTTTCTTTAACATCGTTACTTTTTTGCACATCTTTCATTCATTGTTCTTTATCTTTCCACATCACCGTCTATATCTCTCGTTTCCCCGTATCCCTAACTAGTCTGAGGGTCTTGACCCGAAATGTCACCCATTCCTTCTCTCCAGTGATGCTGCGTGTCCCGCTGAGTTACTCCAGCCTTTTATGTCTGTCTTTTGTGACTATCTTCAGTTTAAAGCAGCATCTGCAGTTCCTTCTAACACACTTTAAGAATTTTATATGTTTCTATAAGATCCCTTCTCAACCTTCTAAATTCCAGTGAATATAAGCCCAGTCGACCCATTCTTTCATCTTATGTCAGTCCCGCCATCCTGGGAATTAACCTGGTGAATCCTGGGAATTAGCCCAGAGGTTATCAGGCAACTGAACCATCCTAACATAAACAGAGATCAGTCCTGAACTACAATCTACCTTTGGGGATCCTTGGACTATCTTTGATTGGACCTTACTGGCTTTATCTTGCACCAAATGTTATTACCTTATCATGCGTCCATACACAGCAAATGGCTCGATGTAATCATGTATTGTCTTTCCGCTGGCTGGTTAACACATGACAAAGGCTTTTCACTGTACCTCAGGACACTTGACCATAAATATACTAAACTAAACATTTTCCAAATAGTCACCAGAGATGAAATCCAAATCTGTACACATCTGCCATTTGATCACGATGTGTGCTTCAAATTAACAAATCACTGAATCATATCACCTGTATTATCATTTTACATATGGCATAATTCATCCTGATATTTGCTGCAGTGTACACAATTGTCCTAGGCTCTGCTGGAGCAAGGCTCAAACCCTTGACCATTTGACACAGTTGGTGCAGACCAGGCATTGAAGAACGGTCTTGACCTGAAACATCACCCATTCCTTCTCTCCAGAGAGAGAAGTGCTGCCTGCCCCACTGAGTTACTCCAGCTTTTTGTGTCTATCTTCCGTTTAAACCAGCATCTGCAGTTCCTTCTTACACAAGTTCATTGTCTGATTTATCCTCGTAATTTGGTTTTGGAAGCCACAGCTGTATTATACATTTCTTCTTATTTTGAAAATTGTGCCTAATATTACAAAGCATTTCTAGCTCATTCCTTCTACAAATATATAAATACAACTTGCTGCTCACTTCTTCAGTCTCAACAAGGATTCTGACCCAAAACATTACCTATTCATTTTCTCCAGAGATGCTGCCTGACCCGCTGAGCTACTCCAGCGTTTTGTGTACCTTCCTGCTCACAAACCGAATTTTCATTTAAAAACAGATTAGCAAATCTGAAGAAGGGTCTCGACCCAAAACGTCACCCATTCCTTCTCTCCAGAGATGCTGCCTGACCTGCTGAGTTACTCCAGTTTTTTGTATCTATCTTTAGCAAATCAATAGTGTGAATGCTGGATATTTATGAATGATATTGGAGTGTATTGCCAAGGTGTGAATTATATGTCGAGTATAGGATTAATTAAGATGAAGTGTAATTCAGTTTCAGTGCATGCAAAAGAGGTATGATTGCAGTAGACAGAAAGGCGTGTATGTTTACAATTGCAAATGATTTTATGACTGCTTCTTTTGGGGATCTGACAAAACTAAATTTTTGGAATGGGATTTTTGGAAACACCCCATCTGACATGTAATATGTAGAGCAAAATTGGTAACATTATATTCAAAAGAACAATATATCACATGCCAATGCAAAATACTGCAACTGATAAGATACTTTTGCTTTGATTAGTGTAAGAAAATAACTGCAGATGCTGGTACAAATCGAAGGTATTTATTCACAAAATGCTGGAGTAACTCAGCAGGTCAGGCAGCATCTCAGGAGAGAAGGAATGAATGACGTTTCGGGTCGGGACCCTTCTTCAGATTAGATTGATTACCGAACTGAAACATTGGCTCCAGAACTTGTCGGTTACAAATTCTCATGGTGCAATCCTCTGTTTCACACAAAAGGCAGTGGGTGTATGGAATGAGCTGCCAGAGGATGTAATTGAGGCAGGGACTATTAAGGAACACTTAGACAGATACATGGGTGAGACTGGTTTAGAGGGATATGGGCCAAACAGACAGGTTGGACTAGTGTGGCTGGAACATGTTGGTCGGTGTGGGCAAGCTGGGCTGAGGGATTTGTTTCCACACCCTATGACTCTCTAAGCAACCTGCACCTATCTACGTGAACACCAGCAAGTTCAGGACTTGGACACATGCAGAGAAGTCTCCAACTTGCTGACAGATTGGCAATGAATCGGTCACTCTGTTCTCCATGCAATCCTGTAGTGGAGGATATAATTCCAGAAACTTTTTGTTTGTGAACTCAGTGGCAGGTTAGAACTTGCAACAGATCCATGAACTTAGTCGCCATCTTAACTAGCTGAGCAAATTGGAGGAACAGCATCGAATCTTGGGCAGCTTACAGCCCAGTGGTATGAATATTGATTTCACTCACTTCAGGTAGCCCCGCCATTCCCTTTCTCTCTATCCCTCCCCCACCCAAGTTGCACTAGCTTCTCATTTTCACCCTATAAACAGCTTACAATGGCCTGTTTCCTTTATCATCGTTACTTTTGTGCATATCTTTCACTCATTGTTCTTTATTTCTCCACATCACTGTCTATATCTCTCTCGTTTCCCTTAACCCTAACCAGTCTGAAGAAGGGTCTTGACCCAAAACATCACCCATTCCTTCTGTCCAGGGATGCTGCCTGTCCCGCTGAGTTACTCCTGCTTTGTGTGTCGATCTTCGGACGAATATGTAATACGGTTATTGTTACGATTTACCCTTACCTCTTGTGAAGGACCGCCGACCCCCCTGACTGGTCCAGCTAGACCTGTGGGTATCTGAATTATTGATATACTGGCTGGTATTCCTCTCCCTGCTGCTGTGCCAACACCAGGACCATGAACTGCAACTCTGGAAATGCCAACCTGCGAGTAAGCATTGAAAAGAAAGATCACATACGAATACAGACTTGTGAATTAGCAAAATTTCCAAGCATTTCAGCAGAGTAATACGAACCAAAATTTCACAGTGAGCCACATAATGGGAATAGACACAAAGTGCTGGAGTAACTCATAATAGAAAATAGATGCAGGAGTAGGCCATTCGGCCCTTCAAGCCAGCACCGCCATTCAATGTGATCATGGCTGATCATTCTCAATCAGTACCCCGTTCCTGCCTTCTCCCATACTCCCTGACTCCGCTATCCTTAAGAGCTCTATCTTGAATCCATTCAGAGAATTGGCCTCCACTGCCTTCTGAGGCAGAGAATTCCACAGATTTACAACTCTGACTGAAAAGATTTTTCCTCATCTCCGTTCTAAATGGCCTACCTCTTATTCTTAAACTGTGGCCCCTGGTTCTGAACTCCCCCAACATTGGGAACATGTTTCCTGCCTCTAACATGTTCAACCCCTTAATAATCTTCTATGTTTTGATAAGATCCCCTCTCATCCTTCCAAATTCCAGTGTATTAAGCCTAGTCGCTCCAGTCTTTCAACATATGACAGTCCCGCCATTCCGGGAATTAACCTAGTAAACTTACGCTGCATGCCCTCAATAGCAAGAATATCCTTTCTCAAATTTGGAGACCAAAACTGCACACAGTACTCCAAGTGCTGTCTCACTAGGGTCCTGTACAACTGCAGAAGGACCTCTTTGCTCCTATACTCAACTCCTCTTGTTATGAAGGCCAACATTCCATTGGCTTTCTTCACTGCCTGCTGTACCTGCATGCTTCCTTTCAGTGACTGATGCACGAGGACACCCAGATCTCATTGTATGTCCCCTTTTCCTATCATCAGGTCAGGCAGCATCTCTGGAGAAAACGGAAAGCTATCCTTTTTCTCAAGAGATGCTGCCCTCTTGAGGGCATTTTGTCTATCTTTGGTATAAACCAGCATCTGCAGTTATTTGTTTCTATGAGTTATCAAGGGAAATTATCAAGAATATGGCCAAAGAGATAAATTAAGAAAGAAAGAGGTAGAATTACAGATAACGTTTGGAAAGGAATTTGGAGAGATTAGAATCATGGGAATTGAAAGACGTAACAAGTAAGTGAATGAATGAGAGAGTCCCAACTCAAAACATCACTTGTTCATGTTCTGCAGAGATGCTGCCTGACCCACTGAGTTACTCCAGCACTTCCCCAGCAGAAATTAGGCCTGATTGATGGTTGTCACTGGATTAAATATGACATCATTAATATGAAAAGACCAGTATAATTTCAGTTGGATGCAAAAGATTGGAATGTTGCAAGTGGATAAGGATTGAACTTCATGCTGAGGACCAAAGGCTTGCATCGTCCAAAACATCTATTACGCTATCAAGGTGTCAACCAAGGTCTTGCTTCACACGGAAACTCACTGACATCTATTTCTTTGCAAATTATATCATTCAGGCCATTTAAAGAAAAAACATCATGGAGCTGCCAGGTTTTTTCTTGCGAAAGATCTAATTAAAGGGATTGAAAAAAAACTATAACCTACACTTACCTCTCTCACAGGGGGCCCTTCCACAGTCATTGTTACAAGTGTCTCTCCCCGAAGCAGCACAAATCCAAGCGCCCTTCTCTCTTCCCTTTCTCCCTGCTTGGAATTCTTTGATCTACACCAATCCAGTCATCAGACAGGCAGAAAAAGACAATACCAAAATTTAATTCACACCAGCTTTTAAATTAAGTAGCATTTAATTGTACACGCACCCAAAATATCAAATCTTTGATACCAAGTAGCTGAAAAGGAATTACACGGAGAATATATTCTTCTCACACTCCTTTACTTTTAATCTGTCGAAGTAAAACCCTTCAAAAAGACTGAAGGTAGACACAAAAAAGCTGGAGTAACTCAGTGGGACAGGCAGCATCTCTGAAGAGAAGGAATGGGTGATGTTTCGGGTCAAGACCCTTCTTCGTGGGTGACTTGATTAACCATCAGCACTGGGTTTACTTTACTTGCACAAGGAGAGAGTGTCACAGTCAAAGGCTGTGATCACAACTCTAAAGTTAAGTCGGTATTTATACACCATTTATACACCAACAAAGATAACAACTGAGGAAGTACAGATGTGATCACAAAAAGCTGGAGTGACTCAGTGGGTCAGGCAGAATCTCAGGAGAGGAATGGGTGACGTTTCGGGTCGAGACCCTTCTTCAGACTGATTTCAGGGGAGGGGGGGCAGGACAAAGAAAGGACATAGTTGGAGACAGGAAGACAGTGGGAGAACTGGGATGGGGAGGGGAAGGGAGGGACAGAAGAGTTATCTAAAGTTAGAGAAGTCAATGGTCATACATCCTTTCTTTGTCCCACCCCTCCCCTGACATCAGTCTGAAGGGTCTCGACCCGAAATGTCACCCATTCCTTCTCTGAGATGCTGCCTGACCCGCTGAGTTACTCCAGCTTTTTGTGATACCTTCGATTTGTACCAGCATCTGCAGTTATTTTCCTAAGTGAGGTAGATTGATATGTTATAGGAATTGTGCTTTACTTTTACATTGTACAAAAGTCACGACTTTTTGGTTCCACTTGCAACAAGGTACAAAGGTAAGCATGTGTAAGAAGGAACTGCAGATGCTGGTTTAAACCGAAGATAGACATAAAAAGCTGGAGTAACTCAGATTCAGATTGAAGAAGGGTCTCGACCCAAAATGTCACCCATTCTTTCTCTCCAGAGATGCTGCCTGTTCCGCTGAGTTACTCAGCTTTTTGTGTCTAACAAAGGTAAGCATGCTTAGTATGTTAATAATTTGACACTGGATCGCGACTTTTTGGGTCTTGGCTTAACAGGGTACATAGATAAGGAAATAAATGTGTGAATAGCCATGACTGAAACCTTGTTAAGGGAGGGGCAGGACTGGAAGCTCAATGTTCCGGGGTACAGGAGCTTCAGGAGAGATAGGGGTGAGGGAAAAAGCAGAGGGGGAGGGGTTGCATTGTTGGTTAAGGAGGATGCCACAGCTGTGTTCAGAGGTAACATTACGGATAGTTCGTCTAGTGAGGATGTGTGGAGCTGAGGAACAAGAAAGGGATGATCACCTTTTTTGGGGGTGAACTACAGACCCCCGAATAATCAACAGGAATTAGAAGAACAAATGTGCCGGGAGATTGCAGACAGCTGCAGGTCAAATGTGGTTGTTGGAGTAGATTTTAACTATCCCAATATAGACTAGGAAAATCATAGCGTGAAGAGTTCAGATGGGGTGCAATTCCTCAAAAGTGTTCAGGAGAGTTTTCTTAAGCAGTATGTGGCGGCCCCCACACGTGAGAGGGCAATGCTGGATCTAGTATTGGGAAATTGGGAAGGGCAAGTTAATGAAGTGTGGTGTGGAGGAGCCTTTTGGGACCAGTGACCACAGTTTGATTAGGTTTAAGATAGTTATGGATAGGGATGGAGAGGGTCCACGTGTTAAAATGCTCAACTGGGGCAAGGCCAACTTTGAGGGTGTGAGAGAAGATATTGCTCAAGTTGACCGGAGCAGGTTAGAGAAGAGATAAACATCAGCCAAGTGAGATGTTTTAAAAAGTACTGAAGAAAGTTCAGGATGTGTACATCCCCATTAGAGTGAAAGGCAAACGCAGGCTGACGAGTGAAATTGAGACATTAGTCAAAAACAAGAAGAATGCATGGGATAGGTATAAGCAGCTGGGATCAAGTACATCCCTGCAGGAGTTTCGGGAACTAAGGAGTAAACTAAAAAAGGAAATCAGAAGGGCAAAAAGGGGCCAGGAGATAATTCTGGCGGGTAGCATTAAGGAACAATTCCAAAAGATTTTATAAGTACATGTGGGAAAAGGGTAGCTAGAGAGTGGGACCTCTCAGGAATCAAAGCGGTCAACTCCGTGTGGAGCCTCAGGAGATGGGCAATGTCCTAAATGAGTATTTTTCCTCTGTATTTACCGAGGAGAAAGACAGTAGGATGGGAGGAAATTGGAGCAGTCACTGGAAGTGTGAGGTAAGGACAATGGAATGATTGTCCTTACATAAAACATAAATCTTTTTTTAAAAATTGTAAGCATACATACTTCAATGTTCTGAATTCATCACAGTCACAAAGAATTAAGTTCATATGCCGGTCATAAGCTTTTAAAGTTCCAATGAAAACACGGCTGTCCTGAAGAACACAGCGCATCCTGTAGTCCACAAATCGCACCATCTTAGCACTTCTCCCAATAGGCTGAAAAGAAGAGGAAACTATTATTTTTAGATTTAGAGATACAGCGTGGAAACAGGCCCTTCGGCCCACCGAGTCCGCGCCGCCCAGCGATCCCCGCACACTAACGCTGTTCTACACCCACTAGGGACATTTTTAACATATTACCCAGCCAATTAACCTACATACCTGTACGTCTTGGGAGTGTGGGAGGAAACCGAAGATCTCGGAAAAACCCACGCAGGTCACGGGGAGAACGTACAAACTCCGTACAGACGGCGCCCATAGTCGGGATCGAACCCGAGTTTCCGGCGCTGCATTCGCTGTAAGGCAGCAACTCTACCACTGCGCCACCGTGCTAACTATAGTGATACAGCACAGTAACAAACCCTTCGGCCTAACCTATCCATGCTGACCAAGCTGCTTAATCAAACTGTTCCCATTTGCCTATGTTGGGCCCTTATCCCTCCAAATCTTTACTATCCATGTATTTTCCAAGAGTACTTTAAATATTGTAGTTGTTCCCACTGCTACCATTTCCTCTGACAGCTCTTTCCATATGTGAATGAATGAACGTTCATTCGCCAAGTATGTGCATATACAAGGAATGTGCCTTGGTGCTCCACTCACAAATGACATCACAAACATACAGTGAACAATTAAGAATAAAGCATAAACACATGAAAACAATAAGGATACAACATTACAGTCTAAACATGTGGGTGAAAATAAATGTGGGTGAAAATAAATAATGCAACCACCCTCTGTGTGAAGAAGGTACCCACAGATACCTTTCAAATCTTTTCCCTCTCACCTAAAATATATTGCCCACTAGTATAGCAGTAACGGGATCATTCCGAGTCAGCATGGATTTACGAAGGGGAAATCATGCATGACAAATCTACTGGAATTGTTTGAGGATGTAACTAGGAAAATTGACAGGGGAGAGTCAGTGGATGTGGTGTACCTCGACTTTCAGAAAGCCTTCGACAAGGTCCCACATAGGAGATTAGTGGGCAAAATTAGGGCACATGGTATTGGGGGTAGGGTACTGACATGGATAGAAAATTGGTTGACAGACAGAAAGCAAAGAGTGGGGATAAATGGGGCCCTTTCGGAATGGCAGGCAGTGACCAGTGGGGTACCGCAAGGTTCGGTGCTGGGACCCCAGCTATTTACAATATACATTAATGACTTAGACGAAGGGATTAAAAGTACCATTAGCAAATTTGCAGATGATACTAAGCTGGGGGGTAGTGTGAATTGTGAGGAAGATGCAATAAGGCTGCAGGGTGACTTGGACAGGTTGTGTGAGTGGGCGGATACATGGCAGATGCAGTTTAATGTAGATAAGTGTGAGGTTATTCACTTTGGAAGTAAGAATAGAAAGGCAGATTATTATCTGAATGGTGTCAAGTTAGGAGGAGGGGGAGTTCAACGAGATCTGGGTGTCCTAGTGCATCAGTCAATGAAAGGAAGCATGCAGGTACAGCAGGCAGTGAAGAAAGCCAATGGAATGTTGGCCTTCATAACAAGAGGAGTTGAGTATAGGAGCAAAGAGGTCCTTCTACAGTTGTACCGGGCCCTGGTGAGACCGCACCTGGAGTACTGTGTGCAGTTTTGGTCTCCAAATTTGAGGAAGGATATTCTTGCTATGGAGGGCATGCAGCGTAGGTTCACTAGGTTAATTCCCGGAATGGCGGGACTGTCGTATGTTGAAAGGCTGGAGCGATTGGGCTTGTATACACTGGAATTTAGAAGGATGAGGGGGGATCTTATTGAAACATACAAGATAATTAGGGGATTGGACACATTAGAGGCAGGAGACATGTTCCCAATGTTGGGGGAGTCCAGAACAAGGGGCCACAGTTTAAGAATAAGGGGTAGGCCATTTAGAACGGAGATGAGGAAGAACTTTTTCAGTCAGAGAGTGGTGAAGGTGTGGAATTCTCTGCCTCAGAAGGCAGTGGAGGCCAGTTCGTTGGATGTTTTCAAGAGAGAGCTGGATAGAGCTCTTAAGGATAGCGGAGTGAGGGGGTTCCGGCTGTATATATATGATATAAGGCAGGAACGGGGTACTGATTGAGAGTGATCAGCCATGATCGCATTGAATGGCGGTGCTGGCTCGAAGGGCTGAATGGCCTACTCCTGCACCTATTGTCTATTGTCTATTGCCTCCCCTATCATGGGTAAAATAAAGTGGCTACTCACCTGCCTATGCCTCTGCCAGTTTTATACATCTCAGTCTTCGATGCTTCAAAACAAAAATCCTAGCCAAACCATCCCCTCTTTAGGATTCCCTCCCCTCCAAGGAATCATCCAAACAAGGATGGTTCCCTCTAACCATCCCTCTAAGCCATTCATTATTAAGTGTGCTCCAAATCCTTGTGGACTAACCCTCATTCCAAATCCTTAAAAATGTTCCATTGCATTTGTGCAGAATAGTATCATTCCATAGGAAAGACCCGTAGATTTCATAATAGATTTAACCCAAGGCACCTCTTTTTGTGTTACATATCGCAGTGTTCTTAAAATAAATTTAAAAAGTACTAACTGGATAGTTCTTTGTGGGTCAACAGTGAGGTACTGCAGCATTCAATACCAAGCTCATTTAATAAATTACATGCTCTTAGTGCCCCCCTCACTCACCCCTCCCTCCTCTCTCCTCCCTCCCCAGTGTGTGGGGAGTGGATGCGAAAGCGGAATAACATAGAACTGGTGAGTACGGGTAATCGTTGGACAGTGTGGACACTATGGGCCGAAGGGCCTGTTTCCACCTCACTGTATCTCTAAACTAAATCTCAAAGTGTCGAGCTACCGGTTGGCAATGAGTTTGGAACAGGAGATGAATGGGAGTCCCATGCGTTATCCCAACTAGAGAATGGCCCTAAATCAGCAATATCCACCGTGCCAACTAGATACTCCAACATCTTGTCAACCGCCCACTCTCAGTCCGCCCACCACAAGCATTTTTCCGGGGCTGCGCTCTCTCTCACTGCCCGCGAAATGCGTCCACACGTGGGTGTGAACCGCGGGACCCCTCCACTCACCATCGTGGAACAGCCGCTGCGACTCTTCCCCCCGCCCTGTGCACGGACAGCCGCCGAGGTGGGACCCGGACAGGTGGGGTGGGGCCAGATACGAGTTAATCACAGCGACCAGCACCTCCAGGTGCAGCCGGGGATGGTCCTCTAGTCCAGGTAACGCCAATTTTAAGTGAACCATCAGCTGGCACATTTTGACTGGGGTCATGCATGTCACAAGTTTAAAAAAAAAAAAAAGAAACATTCAAACAAAGTACTAAATTGTGTTTAAAAAAATCCCACAACCAGCAGTAAATTCGGGGGGGGGAAACATCCCAGCAGTAAATGGGAAGTCTTATTGTTCTGGGACCTTCAAGCTAGAAGTCATCGTTCAACATGGAGCTTTTCCAGTTCTTAATTTTTTAATTTTTTTAAAATTTAGAGATTCTGATTAACATCATCATTGGCATTTGCCTCCTGTAAGCAATTTTTGCATTCCCTGCCCTGCAAAAAGATTTGCTTACCAACTTCTACATTTCTTTATGGTTTTGTAATCTTTATGGATGATGTAAGCTGTGGCCCAACTGACAGGCTGTAATGACAAAACATATGTGTAATTAAGGATTAAAGTAAATGAGTGGCTGGAATTGTTGGGCCTCTTTTCTTGCTGAATCCTCTGTTCTGGCTGAATCCTCTGTTAAACCCATTTTATTCTTCCAGTATTCCTATTAACTCACCCCAGATTGTACCACTGGCTTACACACCAAGAGCAATTTACAATGGCCACTGAAGAGAGTCAAGAGTGTTTTATTGTCACATGTCCTGAAAAGGAACAAACAAAATATTTACTTGCAGCGGCAACCTAACAGGTTTGTAAAAGCAGTGCTCAATGGATAACTAAACAAAAAATGTTCAATAAATAAAAAGCCCAAAAGAGTGCAAAAACAACGCAGTCCCTAGTGCAATCCAGGCAGTTCATAGTTCAGAGTTTAGTTGGAGTTTGTCTTGTTCAATATAGCCTGATCGTTGTTGGAAAGAAGCTGTTCCTGAACCTGAACATTTCAGATTTCAGACATCTATGGAGTTTCATTCCCAATTGCATGAGTGAAATGAGAGCGTTGCCAGGGTGGCATGGGTCCTTGTTCATGCTAGCTGCCTTTTTGAGACAGTGCCACTTATAGATCCCTTCGATGGTGGGGAGGTCAAAACCCATGATGGATTGAGTAATCCCTTTTGTTTTTGTGCATTCGGGGTGCCCCTGTCAATAATGCAACCGGGCAATATGCTTTCTACTGTACACCTCTAGACGTTCAACAGACAACATACAAAATCTCCTCAATCTTCTAAGGAAGTAGATGCATTGATGGGCTTTCTTTATGATTGCTTGGTCCAGGACAGATCTTTGACGATATGTACTTGAAGCGTTGACTCTCTCCGCTATTGACATTTTGATAAAGACATGTTTATGGATCTTTGGCCTAAAGTCAACAATCAGTTCCTTGGTTTTACTGATATTGAGAGCAAGGCTGTTGTTCTGGCACTATTCAATCAGACGATCGATCTCCCTTCTATACCATGACTCATCATTATCTGTAATTTGTTGAACAACTGGTGTTGTCAGCGAATTTAAAGATGGGGTTGGAAATGTGTCTAGTTGCATGGTTATGGGTATATAGTGAGTAGAGCAGGGGATGGAGCACACAGCCTTGAGGTGCGCCTGTGCTGATAGTTATCAAGGAGGAAATATTGTTGCTAATTCGTACTCATTATGTTCTGTTGATGAGGAAGTCGATGATACAGTTGCCAAGAGATGCACAGAGATCCAGTATTCTGAGCTTGGTAACAAATTTGGATGGGGATGATGGTGTTCAATGCTGAGCTGTGGTCTATGAACACCAGCTGGACGGACGTATGTGCTTTTATTGACCAAGTGGTGCAGTGGAGAGCCAGCGAGATCGTAACTCCCATTATGGCAAATTGTAGTGGGTCCAGGTTCTGGCTGAGGTAGGAGTTGATGTGCGTTATAACCAACCTCTTAAAAATAATTAACCGGCCAATATTTATAGGCTTGGGATGTGGAGGAACACCAGAGCACTCAGTGGAAACCTATGAGATGGCAAATTAGGTCAGGATTGAACCTGGGTCACTGGCACAGTACATTATTGCCTTTATGAGCTACATGCGGTGGTTACATTTACCTTCCAGACTATGGGAATTAAACTAAACCTGATGAAATTTTGCAATATGACAGGTTGTCCATCAACTAACTCCATAGCCACCTCATCCAGGACCTGGGCATGCAGATCATGAAGTCTTGGGAACTTATTGCTTCTCAGTTCCATTAATTTCTCCCAATCCATTTTTCACAGATATTAATATATTTCACTGGCATGTACCAAGGTTATTCTCAGTTGTGCAAGTGATGGCATTCAACTGCCTTCCTTGACTGTTGCAGTCTCTCATCAAAGATCATGTTCTTTTCAGTAACTAACTACTTGGCAGTCCTATAAGTTGTGGATCTGGTTCAGGAGATACTGAGACTAAGGAAAATGGTGATGTGTTCTAATTGGAAGGAAGTGATCAGGATCTGTCTTGATGGGCAGTTCATCAATTATTCAGTGTGTTCATTAATGTCTTAAGTTATACATCAGACATCAAAATATTCACATTTACCATGGCAGAAAAAAATGATAAGACATATATTCAGGACAAAGAGTTGTTGAACGATTATATAAATGGGCAAAACTGAGCCAGAAACCTTTCAGCATCCATAAATGTGAAGTCATCTATCTTAGCAAAAAGAATATCAGATCCAAGTGTAAAACAGACGGTGAACAAACTAGATTAATGAAGACCTAAATAGGTTTAAGGATTAATGTGCAGACATCGCTACAATGTGCAGCCTGGATTCAACAAAAATTAAGGCAACATTTTGAAAGAATGATTGGTTTTATAATACAAATTCTAAATTCTTCCAACAGCTGCAGGAAATCCTGGACAGACCGCATGTGGAGCACTGTGTACTGTTATAGATATCGCACCTTGTGTAGGATGCATTGGAACTGGAAGGAGTGCAGCACAAGTCACTAGGTTATTGTCAGGATCTCGATATGTAAACCAGGCTTGTAGTCCCTGGAGTATAGGTGGAGTATAGTCCCTGTAGTATAGGCCCCTGGAGGGGGAGGCACGGTGGCTCAGCGGTAGAGTTGCTGCTTTACAGTGCTTGCAGCGCTGGAGACCCGGGTTCGATCACGACCAAGGGTGCTGTCTGTACGGGGTTTGTTCGTTCTCCCTACGACCCATTGGGTTTTCTCCGAGATCCTTGGTTTCCTCCCACACTCCGAAGACGTATGTAGGTTAAGTGGCTTGGTGAATGTGTAAATTGTCCCTACTGTGTGTAGGGTAGTGTTAATGTGGGAGCATCGCTGGTCGGTGCGGACTCAGTGGGCCGTAAGGCCTGTTTCCGCGCTGTATCTCTATTTTGCAGTGTTTAACCCCAGGATACGGAGCTATTACATAATTTAAACCTAAATTCTTAATTTTATAATCAAACATAAATGGACCAGAGAAATGCAAACTTGTTCCATTGCCATATAATAAAGCTCACTGTTCAAGTCCCCCCAAACCTGTTTCATCAAAATCAATATTTGCATGGCTAATATTCACCTTTACTTCAAATATCAATATTGTTTTCGCATCAATGTAAAATTAAACTGCAATTGCAGAACAATGATATTTGTTTGCAATGGAGACGCCCGAAACTGCGTAGATGCTTGAATCTTGAGCAAAACACAAAGTTCTGGAGGAACTCATCATGTCTGGCAGCATCTGTGGAGGAATCTACAGACAATGATTCAGGTCTGGCTCCTTCTTCAACATTCAGAAGAAACGTCCCAAACTGAAACATCATTTGTCCACTTCCTCCAGAACTCCCCAAGTTCCACCGGCAATTTTTGTTTCGCTCAAGATTTGGTCACAATTTATTTTATGAAAAGATAAAAGCAAGTTAGCTTTTTATTTATTTATTTAGTTTATTGTCACGTGTACCGAGGTACAGTGAGAAGCTTTTGTTGCGTGCTAACCACAAACACAAACAGTAATTGATACCTGAAGTAACTTTCAGTTAAAGAGGTGGTGCCAAACACTCTGAAGTAATTAAAAAACAGTCTACTGTTGTAACGGTGAGATATTTTCTTTTGGAACCAGTAAAAGACGCCTCCTCACCGATATTTACATGATAGTTACAAAGCAAAAGGATAACCTGTTCAACCACAAATTAGATAGATGTATGCTACAATTACCTCATCAACTATTTGAGAGGAGAGGAAAGACATGTTTGCCAAGGCATTATAATCAAACAACATTTAATAACTCTAATTAACTCGAATTTGAATTCATCCAATTGCAGGAAGATATCTATCCAGCAGAGGGCACTGTTGTCCAGAAACTTGTATAAAAATGAGGTTTACAAATTAGATATATCAAAGAAGAATGTCGCTCTGCAAACATAGGTTAAGAAGCCATGAAAAGATGTTTTAATACTGCTTATGTATTTCCAAAGTGGTTTTAATTTGACAAGTGTAAAATGTTCTTCATATATTTCCCCTGGCATGGGGGGGAAGGACTGCTGAGAGCAAAGAGGGACCTGACGTGGAGGTGAGAGTGGGAGGGCGTTGAGAACAAAGATGGACCCAGCATGGAGGG
This sequence comes from Rhinoraja longicauda, assembly GCF_053455715.1. Classification (NCBI taxonomy): domain Eukaryota; kingdom Metazoa; phylum Chordata; class Chondrichthyes; order Rajiformes; family Arhynchobatidae; genus Rhinoraja; species Rhinoraja longicauda. The sequence continues at coordinate 17,873,199 of NC_135954.1, forward strand.
GGGCGCCAAGAACGAAGGGGGACCTAGCGTGGGGGCTGCCGAGAACAAAGAGGGACCATTGTGGCCTGCAATGAATACTTTGTAACTTTGTCAACCCCTATAAGAGGCAAATCTTTGCATACCTTGTGAATGGTCTGCAAAACAAAGAATGATCGGACAACGTTTGTAGTTGGAGACCTAGTTCAGGTTAACTCGTGGATCAGCCTAATTCAGTCTCAGAAATTGAGAGGGGAAATGGATGGAGTCATTGACCAGCAGCAAATCAGAATGGACCTTATGACGGGGCTTAAATACAACTGATTTTTAGAGTCATATAGACATTTTTCACTCAGAAGATGGAGTTATATGGAATGCCAGAGGAGGTGGTTGAGGCAGATACGATAACAACATTTAAAATACACTTAGATAGGCACATGGTTAGGAAATGATTAGAGGGCTATGGGCCAAATGCAGGCAAATGGGACTAGCTGAGATGGAGCATTTTGGTTGGCATCGAAGAATTGGGCTGAAGGGCCTGTTTCTGTGCTGCATGACTCTATGACTCTAGACCTAGACAGCACGGAAACAAACCCCTTGGCACACCTTGTCCATGCCGACTAAGTTGGCCTACTGGACTAGTTCCATTGGGCTAGTTCTATTTGCCTATATTTAGTCCACAGCTCTCTAAACCCTTCCAATCTACATATCTGTCCAAATATCTTTTAAAAGTCATAATTGTCTCCGCTTCTATGGTTTCTTTTGGCAGTTTGCTCAAGAAATGGACTGTCTTCTGAGTGTAAATGTTGCCCCCTACAGTCCCTCTTGAATCTCTCCCCTCTCACCATAACCCTAAGCCCTCTGGTTTTAGAACCATCCACCCATCGGAAAAGACTGTGAGTGTTCACTTTATCCCCACCCCTCATGATCTTCTACACCTCAATAAGGTGACCCCTTAGCCTCCTACGCTCCAAATAAAAGGTCCCAGCCTATCCAACCTCTCCCTATAACTCAAACCTGCAAGCCCAGTGAATCTCTTCTGCACCCTTTCCAACTTAATGACATTGATCATATAACTGGGTGACCAGAACAGAACTCCGAATACACAGTACTGTATGTATTTAAGTGGGGAACATGGCTCACATTTCTCACATCCAATGCTGGAGTCAAACTGTATTACAAATCAAAAGGAGATATTAAGGGAGATGGTAGCATGCATACAAAAAAAACCTTGCTCCAGAAAATAAAATCCAAAATCTCCTTCCAAAGGTAATTACAAACTTTACAATTCAACTTTGGTACAATTGTTAATGCAAGAATAAAATAAAATCATGCACATACTGGCAATCATTGTCCTTTAGGGTGATTTGTGATTGTAGAATTTTAAAGGATTTTCGAACATAGACCGTAGAATAATACAGCACAGGAACAGGCCTTTCGGCCCCCAATGCCCCTGAACAACATGATTCCAAGATACCGGTGGCGCAGCGGTAGAGTTGCCGCCTTACAGCGAATGCAGCGCCGGAGACTCAGGTTCGATCCTGACTACGGGCGCCGTCTGTACGGAGTTTGTACGTTCTCCCCATGACCTGCGTGGGTTTTCTCCGAGATCTTCGGTTTCCTCCCACACTCCAAAGATGTACAGGTTTGTAGGTTAATTGACTGGGTAAAAGTAAAAATTGTCCCTAGTGGGTGTAGGATAGTGTTAGTGTGCGGGGATCGCTGGGCGGCGCTGTCACGGTGGGTCGAAGGGCCTATTTCCGCGCTGTATCTCTAAATCTAAATCTAAAAAAATCCTCTGTTTGCACGTGATTCAAATCCTGCTATTCACTGCATATCCATAAGCTTATCCAAAATCCTCTTAAATGCCACCATCGTTTCTGCCTCCACCAATACCCCTGGGAGTGCGTTCCAGGCACCCACCACTCTCTGGGTAAAATAACTTGCCCTGCACATTTCCTTTAGACATTAGACAATAGGTGCAGGAGTAGGCCATTCGGCCCCTTGAGCCAGCACCACCATTCAATGTGATCATGGCTGATCATTCTCAATCAGTACCCCGTTCCTGCCTTCTCCCCATACCCCCTGACTCCGCTATCCTTAAGAGCTCTATTTAGTTCTCTCTTGAATGCATTCAGAGACTTGGCCTCCACTGCCTTCTGAGGCAGTGAATTCCACAGATTTACAACTCTCTGACTGAAAAACTTTTTCCTCATCTCCGTTCTAAATGGCCTACCCCTTATTCTTAAACTTCGGCCCCTTGTTCTGGAGTCTCCCAACATTGGGAACATGTTTCCTGCCTCTAACGTGTCCAACCCCTTAATGATCCTATATTATTATAATAATCTTATAATCTTTAAACTTTGCCCCACTCACGAAGCAATGCCCTCTAATCCTTGATATTTCCACACTGGCAAAAAGATTCTGACTGCCTGCCTTATCTGTGCTTCTCACACGTTATCAGTTCAGAAGTGTTAGGAGCAGAATTAGGCCATTCGGCCCATCAAGTCTACTCCCCATTCAATCATGGCAGATCTATCTCTCCCTACATTTACTTCTATCATGTCTCCCCAGTCCTCCTATATACCGGGTGGGGGATTATTTTGGCGAATGCACTCCAAGTAGATTTATACAGTATGGTGAGCATTAAGTTTTTTTTGTTACATGTCCAAAACTTGCTCCACCAATCCATCGGATAAAACAATTTAAAATGCCGTTGTTGGAAAGATGTGTGGGAAGTTGGCATCGATCCAAACTCGGAGTCATCCAGTAACATTGAACATATTATTTGTTCTAATACAATTTGCAAATCAAGAAAGTCTTTAAAAAAAAAAAGATAAACCGGGCTGCTGTTGCTAGTTCTCTCAATGTCTGGTGAGTTTTAGTTTCAGTGCCGTGTGCGCGCTGATCTCTCTCTCTCTCCGACTCTCTCTCTCTCTCTTTCTCTCTCTACTCACCACTCACCACTCTGGCTAGAGTTGTGGATGACATTGCGTGCAAAGCTTCTGATGACATTGAATAGGATCCGGTACCTGAAATATAAGGAAGTGAGGCTCGCATCGTTGGGCTATTTAGTGCGGCAAAACCACCACTAACACATGTAAACCTCACGATGATTAGCATCAACATCGAGTAGATGTGCAGATACGCGTGTGTGTGTGTTTAGTGTGAACTAGTTGTGACAGCTACGCGAACTGTGCTGAATATCGGCCACTCGAAGCTCCGCCAAAACTTGCCTGGGGTCAGGTAAGTCGATTGCACCCTGGAGATGGTTCATTGCAGAGGTTAGGACAGTGGACTCCATGCAGGAGCAAGCAGGTAGTCAGTCTATTGGGAGCTCAACGCGTTATTCCAGATGCAATGTGACCTCCGCAACATTTATTTACGTTTTATATAGTCAGTCCATTATCTATTTCCCGATTTAACAGAGGCTGGGTTGCTTCCTCGGACAAGCTCAATATCAATCAATAGTCAATAGTCATTTATTTGTCACATACACATAAACGTTTAGTGAAATGAGAGCTGGCTCGGGGTAGACACAACTATGAAAGTTTGAAGCGGCAGCAGCTATTTTGACGTGTGGGTAGTAACTAACCTGTTTGGGAGAGATTCAAGTAATGGGTTGTGACTGCACCGTGGCAGGGGACAGGGAAGCGGAGGGCAGGACGGGCAATGAGTGGAGTGGACCGGGCTACAGTTGACTAATGGAGCACCTGTAACTGTTTGGCAGGGGCCGAAGCCATGATCCCCCTCGGAGAGTGTATGTACGCGGGCAGAAAACGGAGGAAGCCGATCCAGAAACAGTGAGTATTGCAAAAGTCGCCGGTCGGACAAAACGCAGAGTCCGTGAAACTATCCTTTTTTTTTAATGTCCGAAGTCAAACGGTTGATGTCAGGGACCCGGGTAGCGATCGCTCAAATTCGCTGTTTTTTGTTTTGTTTTTCACTGTAAAATATCTATAAAAAGACACTGGCAAACCTGGCTGAGAATTGAACCATGTCAAACAAGGACGATGAGCGTTGAAAGACCCGAGACTTTTCAAAGTAGATTTGAGATCATTGACTTGTAAAGAGAAACGAAACTTAAAGCGATTTTAACTTGTCAAATTGACCAATATGTGGATAAACGGCATCAATTGTAAGAGTTTCTAATATCAATTTAGGAATATATCCATCTACCAAACTTTAAATATGTATATGCTAATTCAAATTCTAAAATATTTTAATTTATGTTTCACCACTGTGCAGATAGATGTATATTTCACTATTAATTCTACTCTATGTGGGTATTCACAATTTATGAATTCACTTATTGATTTCTATTCACTGAGATAATTGCTTGTAAAAATAAATTCATGAAGTTTCAGGATAAAATCTTTAAGGTAAATTTTTAAGATTAAAAGATTTTAAACATTCATAAACAGTTAATGAAATGTCAATGTTTCATATTATGTGATACGAACACTCTTGTGATTCCATTATCATGGAATTATAATTTTCCTTTCTCTTTGCAGTAATTAGAGTCATGCAATGTCAGGAGATCATGCAATTAAATCATAAAATATATCTTCACAAGCATAATTCTAACAAAGTCGTTCAGAAACATCTCTTCAATATCTTATCGACTTCTTGCCTGCTTGTAGACATGGACATTGCATTAATTTCTTAGCTGAAGTTACCTTACTTGATTTTACTCAAACTTTTTCCAGTTACACTTACATTCTCAGGGTGCTGAGAGGTTTTTAGTTAAATTTTGATTGACCAGCTGTCTGTTTTCTTTCACAATATGAGCAACTTGTCAAACTAGTGCCAGGATCTGCTGATTTGAACTTGAGTCAAAAATAAAATCAAACCAATAAGACAAATTGACCCAGCTGCAGTTCAGATATAAGCTTTGGAAAGACTAGCGTCAATTGGACCTCACTGCTGCAGGAGAAGTTCATTTTATTGATCAATGAGACCCCATTGAACCCAATCCAGAACACAGCTAACTCATGTCTTCTGCCCATTTCATACCTTGCCTGATCGTGCTCTCTGCTGAGCACAAGACAAGAGCCTCACAGTGGCAAGACAGTTAACACCCGCAAACTAGGAGGATCGCCACTGACATACTGCCTATAACATCGGTAGAAGTTGGGAATATTTTGAAAGAGATCTGGGGATGTTTTCCCAGAATACCTCTGCTAAGAAGTGGCCACTTTAACATGCAAAGTAGGTCTCCTGCCTGCTGATTCCTACCGTGGGATAGTTATTCAATAGCCTGTGCCATGCTCACTCTGATCCACTCCACAGGACAACACCTTGTGTCACTTTGATAGTACCCTCTCCTACAAGTCCACACATACTTTATACATCAGCTGATCCCTGAAGCCCGTACATCCAGCACCCTCCTCCTCATTGACAAGTATTGACACCCTGTTGATTTTATACATTCACGAGTAGACACAAAATGTTGGAGTAACTCAGCGGGTCAGGCAGCATCTCCGGAGAGAAGGAATGGGTGACGTTTCGGGTCGAGACCCTTCTTCAGACATTTCTTATACATTCACAAAGTTGTTTCAGGAACTCCTCATGGTCTCACCCCTTGCAACCTCAAGAGAAGAGTTAAGAGTGCTTTATTGTCACACGTTCCAAAACGGAACAATGAAATTCTCACTTGTAGCAGCACAACAGATATGTAAGCATAGTACTCTGTAAAAACCATAATAAACAACAACAAAAATGTTCAGATTATATAAAACAAACACCAAACAATATTAGTGCAACCTTTTAAAGTTTCTATTTCCCCCCAGCTCTCAATACTCCAACACTATTCACTTGTCCAAATTACTCATTTTGAGATTGGGGTCAGACCTTAAAAGCATATATAAATATATGCTATTGTTGATGTTAGGAGACCTCTGTGCTGTGAGCTGTATGAAACAATTATTTAACACCAAATTTATAAGCTCTATGTAAATGAAGTACATACAATTAATCAAAACTCAGAATCAACCATGGAGCATGATGTTGGGTAAGGTTACACACCGATGGTGGTCTCACATCCTGTTCTTTGCACAAGTTTAGGTTACAATTCCCTGTGGAATAAATTGGTGAGGTGCGTCTGTGTGAAATGAGCTCGCTTCCATTTTCCAACAAATTTCCACCTTAATTCTTTTAAGCCTGGGTGTAAATTTAGCATTGGGATTTTCATAGAATCATTTCACCTCAAGTAGGTTTAAACACGGTGAGATGTTTAATGGCTGCCCGACTCCATCTCCTGCTTTCCCCATTATTCCCCTCTGGAGCAGCTGAGGGTGAAATTGCTTTAAGACACTGTCTGCAATTTTCATCATTCTCCTGTCCCACATCTCTGGAGTGGAAAGGTCCCAATGTTTTTCATGCGTGCCCTTGAGTAAACAAGGCAGTGAGAGAGTGGAAGGAAAGGAGTGTTGAGATCAGTTTAAACTAGCACCAATCGGTTGCCAATAATCCTTTATTCAACTCAACCAAATTTCAACCTTTTCAATGACTGGGCTATAATCCTCAAACGATGTTTTCAGAATATTATGTGTTCCTTGTTTTAGTTGGAGGTTGTAACTCTTGGAATGGGTCTTCTGTTTTTTCCTTTAGCCCTGCAGCCTGTCCCTAAATTCAAGTGCAAAACTGGTTTACTTTATTTGTTGCTTCTCATGAAAACCCTCTTTTTTGAATTTGGTATTCAGATTCCTTGACCCCCTTATCAGAACTGCTCAGGGTCTGTGTGTGCTCAAACCCCCTTTATCTTGACATGTTCAAGGTCCGCACATTTTCTAGGTCTCCTTTATCTCATCTTCAAAATGCTTGAAACCTACAGAATAAGTAGCTTTCAGCATCACCTCATTCTGCCTCTCTCTCTCTATATATTCTGGGCAGGTTAAAATGAGGCCATTTCACTTAGCGAGCCACTCCATAGTTCCTATTCTGTTATGCACTCAGAAGCTTGACATAAATATATGATTTGTGTGCTTTTATCAGGTAAACCATTTGATCTAAATCTGTTTAAAATACTGAGAAGAATTAAATTTATAAATAGAAATGAATTGAAGGGAAGGGGAGGGGAGGTGGTTAATTTTCAATGTTCAATCTACCCGCTGAGTTCCTCCACAACTTGGTGTTTTGTTTTGTTTTCATCAGTCTGAAGAAGGTTCTTGACCAGAAACATCCCCATTCCTTCTCTCCAGAGATCCTGCTGAGTTACTCCAGCATTTTGTGTCTATCTTTGGTGTTTTGTTCAATGTGTCTGGGTCTAAGTTGTGCAACTTCTAAAGATGTCTGTTGTAATTTAAAGTATTAATCACTTCCATTTAAATTTTTTCAATGATAAAGAGATTGTTAATTGACTTACTGTGCATTTTGAATTGTATACAGTTACATTGCCTACTGCAGAAGCCAAGCAGAGAGAATTACAAAACTGAACTGAAATTCATGAGACTGAATCTTGGGATAAGGGGTTTGCTCTGTGATAAAGATTGAGGCCTATGCCTGGTGGAGTTTAGATGAGAGAGATCCCATTGAGATATACAAGATTATAAACGATTGAGAAGATAGATGGCAGGCGGAAACGACTAGAGCAGAGGGCACAATCTCAACAAATATGGTTAACTATTTGGGGTTGATCAGGTGAACATTTATGCATGAAATTGCAAATATTTGAAATAAAAACTACTAAAGAAGGCTGTTAATGGTCAGTTGATGAGTGTATTTTGAAATTTACAGTTGTTAGTCATGATTAAGTTCAGGGGTGTTTTTAGGCTTTAATTGTTTGGGAAAAAAGGTCACTTCTGAATATTAAAACAGAGTTAAGCAAATGTTCAACTTTTATTTTCGGCAATATATTGCAACTATATTTGTAAAACCAATGATATTGTGCACTGAAAGTCACTTCAGTGGTCCCATTGAATTCTTACTATTCTGGCGATTCTCCCCTATGTGTGGCCTGGTCATATCACTGAAAAGCCCCTTACAAGCATGATTGGATATTAGTCTCTGTACATTATCTGCACTATGAAGGCACATCCTTAAAGTAAAATCTACCATCAACTTTGTAAAATATATTGCCAACACACCATTTTATTTTTGTACAGAAAATCAAAATCAAAATTTTGTGCAAGCCTAAAGTAAGACTTGAATTCCGGATCATTAGTCCAGATTCCTAACTTAACCACTAAGCAATTGTACCCAAATCCAGGACCTGTTGACTTAGAGGACAGAGCACAGGCCACTAAGTCAACAGCAGCATTTTATATTTGGTAATTATTAGTTATAACAAAATATAACTCAACTAATATTTACATTGAAGACTGTGAGGTTGGCAGTGGTAGAGTTGCTGCCTTGCAGCGCCAGAGACTTGGGTTAGATTCTGACACCGTACGGAGTTTGCACATTCTCCCTGTGACCGCGTGGGTTTTCACTGGGTGCTCTGGTTTCCTCCCACAGTTCAAAGGCATACACGTTTGTAGGCTAATTGTCTTTGGTAAAAAATGTTTTTAAAAAAACGTTCCTAGTGTGTAGGATGGCGTTCGAGGTGGTCGCTTGTCGGCACGGAATAGGTGGGCCAAAGGTCCTGTTTCCGCGCTTAATCTCTGAAATCTCAAGTCTAAACTAAATCCGAGGGAAAATGCACTAAGAATTGGATCAACAATGACCTCATTGAATGGTGCAGTACACTCAAGGGACTGTATGGCCTACACCTGGTTTTGGTTTCTTTGTCCTTATATTTTCTTCAGTTTATTTTAAAACAAAATTATAATCTTTATTTTGGCAACTCATCAATTTATCAGAAAATGATTTATGATGCCTACATTTTCCAGTTGGGTGTGCCAAGTGTGGAGTTTTTATCACAAGGAAAAAAGAACCTTAGATTCACTGAAATGAACTGAAAATCTTCATCTGTGCATGTGTATCGGAAGATCCATTACTAGAATGGGACTCATCGGCCTGGGAGGTACGCACTTCAGTGTCTGTTGGGTATCCTACGGACAGACTTGCAAAATATGATTGCCTTTGTATCATCTGTCTGTTGCACCAGCAATATCCAAATTGTCTGGATACTTTCATTACTTACCCAAAATTGCTCAGTCCTCTGTGCTCTGTCCTCAAAGTCAACAGGTTCTGGATTTGGGTACTGTTGCTTGGTGGTTAAGTTAGGAGTCTGGACTAATGATCCAGAATCCAAGTCTTACTTTAGCAGCTGTATGATTTAAATTTAGTTAATTAAAAAAATCTGGACATAAAATGGCTCATGTCTGTAACGTTGTTCGTGAAACCACGAGATTATCATTAAAGAACAGACTGGTTCACAAACATTCTTTTCAGATAGAAATCTGTCATTCCTGCCTCTCTTTCTCCGAATGTGATTCCAGACTCGCAGCAATGTGGTTGACCCAATTGCCCTGTGAAATATCCAGCTTGTGAAGGGCAATAAACGTCAATCCCTAAATCCTGCGAGTGAATAAATGGATTCAAGTTCTACCTCAGTAATTTGATCACAAAGTCCTGTCCGTTCGACAACTCCCAGCTGAGATTCACCGGAAGAAGTCACCCAATAATACAGCACTTTTGAAGATAATACATTCACCGACGGACATAGTTATGATTAAAAACAAGAAATGCTGGAAATACTCAGCAGGTCAAGAACCTTCAGTGGAAAAGAAATCGAAAAGAAGATACAAAGTGCTCGAGTAATTCGGTAGCTCACACAGCGTCTCTGTAGGACATGGATAGGTGACGTTTTAGATCGGGACTCTTCTTCAGTCTGATTGTACTGGGCGGGCATTTTGTTGTCTTGAAGTGCATCACCGTGTTCCATTGTTGTACCTTGTACCAATTCTCTAATAACTTTCCAACCACAGAGGTTGGGCTCGCTGGCCTGTGGTTATGAGGCTTTTCCTGCAGCCCATCCAGAATAGAAATACAACTTTAGCCTCCCCCCAGCCATCCGGCACATCATCTGTGTCTAATGGTGAATCATATATCTCAGCCAGGACTCCTACAATTTCTTCCCCAGCTTCTCACAATGTCCTTGGATATATCTGATCAGGAGAGTTATCTACCTTCAAAGATGGACACAAAAATGCTGGAGTAACTCAGCAGGTCAGACAGCTTCTCTGGACAAAAGGAACAGGTGACGTTTCGGGTAGAGACCCTTCTTCAGACCTATGCCTTTTGACGTCCAGCACATCCTCAACCATAATATGGATTGTCCTCAAGACAACTCCATTACCTGTCTCAAGTTTCCTAGTTTTTCATGTCTTTCTCCACGGTAAAAATAGAGAAGTTCCTGATAGCACTCACTCTTTTTGAGTTTGATTGTGGGCGTTCAATTCCCAACCGATTCACTTGAAAGCAAATTCCCAGCTGCAGGAACAACGAAATGCAGATGTCGGTTTACAAAACAAGACACAAAGTGCTAGAGTAGCTCAGCAGATCAGGCGGCATTCCTGGCGACCATGGTTAGGTGACATTTCAGTTTGAAGAAGGGTCCTGATCTGAAATGTCACCTATCCATGTTCTCTGGGAATGCTGCCTGACCCGCTTACTTCAGCATTTTGTGTCGAAGTGCATTACCTTGTTGTATCGTTGGAGGCTGGGTAAGGATCAAGTGAGGCCGTGTCTGCTCATGCAGTTGGATGGAAAAGATGTTGTGCTTGTCCATCAAAGATGATGGGGAATATTCCTTCAGGCATCCTCAATATTATTTACCTCTCAGACATCACCAATAACCAGATGATTTGGCCATTATGTCATTATTCTTTGTGGATCCTTGCTGTGTGCAAATTTTCTTTTCTATTTCCTCTATTTGGGCAGTGACTATACTTCAATAATACTGCAATGGTAGTGAAGTGCTTTGGTAATCCTGAATTTTACAGAGCGCTTCATGTGTGCAAGTCTTTTTTTAATAACTTATGTGTCAGAACCAATTTTGCTCTATAAGTAACCAGCTAACAACATTGCTCAAATGAAAGTCACACTTTCCCCAATTTCATCAGTTGTTCTTTGATTTTGAAGAGAAACAGAGTTTCTCCCTTTGAAAAAGAGTTGCTTTTATCAGCAGCACCTTATGTTCAGGTTTCTAGCACGGAGTCATGAATACTGCAGAAGCAACACTAGTTACAAGGCAGTAATAAACTTACCTTTAGTTCTTTGTACTTTAATTTATTAAATTTTCAGTATAAAGTTGTTGAAAGGAAGACCTGCCATTATTGCGCATCTCTGCTTGCCCTTCAGTAAATGCTGGTTGGCTCCTTTCCTGACCTGCTACAGTCATTTAGTTGAAAACACTTCCATAATGCTGTTGAGCAGAATGTTCCAGGATTTAGACCCAGTGGCAACAAAGAACCAGTGATATATTCTCAAATCCGGATGGAGTATGAATGTGGTGGTGTTAGACAATAGATAATAGGCAATAGGTGCAGGAGGAGGCCATTCGGCCCTTCGAGCCAGCACCGCCATTCAATGTGATCATGGCTGATCATTCTCAATCAGTACCCCGTTCCTGCCTTCTCCCCATACCCCCTGACTCCGCTATCCTTAAGAGCTCTATCTAGCTCTCTCTTGAATGCATTCAGAGAATTGGCCTCCACTGCCTTCTGAGGCAGAGAATTCCACAGATTCACAACTCTCTGACTGAAAAAGTTTTTCCTCATCTCAGTTCTAAATGGCCTACCCCTTACTCTTAAACTGTGTTCTGGACTCCCCCAACATTGGGAACATGTTTCCTGCCTCTAACTTGTCCAACCCCTTAATAATCTTATACGTTTCGATAAGATCTCCTCTCATTCTTCTAAATTCCAGTGTATACAAGCCTAGTCGCTCCAGTCTTTCAACATATGACAGTCCCGCCATTCCGGGAATTAACTTAATAAACCCACGCTGCACGCCCTCAATAGCAAGAATATCCTTCCTCAAATTTGGAGACCAAAACTGCACACAGTACTCCAGGTGCGGTCTCACTAGGGCCCTGTACAACTGCAGAAGGACCTCTTTGCTCCTATACTCAACTCCTCTTGTTATGAAGGCCAACATTGCATTGGCTTTCTTCACTGCCTGCTGTACCTGCATGCTTCCTTTCAGTGACCATGCTCTTGCTGCCCTTGACCTGGGCACTTATTCACAACATGCTGGAGTAACTCAGCAGGTCCGGCAGCATCTCTGGAGAGAAGGAATGGGTGACGTTTCGGGTCGAGACCTTTCTTCAGCCTGCAGCGTAGGTTTACTAGGTTAATTCCCGGAATGGCGGGACTGTCATATGTTGAAAGACTGGAGCGACTAGGCTTGTATACACTGGAATTTAGAAGGATGAGAGGAGATCTTATCGAAACGTATAAGATTATTAAGGGGTTGGACACGTTAGAGGCAGGAAACATGTTCCCAATGTTGGGGGAGTCCAGAACCAGGGGCCACAATTTAAGAATAAGGGGTAGGCCATTTAGAACTGAGATGAGGAAAAACTTTTTCAGTCAGAGAGTTGTGAATCTGTGGAATTCTCTGCCTCAGAAGGCAGTGGGGCCAATTCTCTGAATGCATTCGAGAGCTAGATAGAGCTCTTAAGGATAGCAGAGTTATGGGGAGAAGGCAGGAACGGGGTACTGATTGAGAATGATCAGCCATGATCACATTGAATGGCGGTGCTGGCTCGAAGGGCCGAATGCCCTCCTCCTGCACCTATTGTCTATTGACCAAGACGCCCAATCTGAGCTAGTCCCGTTTGCTTGCATTTGACTCGTATCTTAGTTTAATTTAGTTTAGTTTATTATCACGGTCTCTCTAAACCGTTGCTAACCACATACCTGTCCAAGTGTCTTTTAAATGCAGTATCCGAGTACTTCTTTTCCCTTCTAACACTGACTGTTTAGACAGTGAGAAAGCAGTTTATTAAGCACCTTGTCACAACTTTCGAAATGTCTTCAATGCGTGCCACAGGCACAGTCTCATATCACTGGGGAAATTGACTGTTCCATGGGGAAGTGGCTGCTTATATGATTATTTCACTAGGGAAGTTGGCAGGATAAAATCCAGATTCAACTCTCCTAGTTTTGCTCAGTATTCATACGTGTGACATGATTTGAGCTCTAGACCTCAAGGAGCCTCCAGTCCTGAGCACAGTCACACTTTTCATTACTTTTAGTGAACAGACTTTAAGGATTGCATTTATTAGGCTAGTATTCCCTTGCATTTTAAATATTGAGGTTGATCTAATTAAGGCATTTTAAAATCAATCCAGGCATTGGTAGGGTAGAAATGTTTATGAACAGCCCTTTTGCTCCAATATAAAGCATGTGGAAATTGGCCACTTTTGGAGGGGAATGCAATTGTGGCGATCTCCTGGTCAAATTGCACCACATCACAAGTTCAACAAGTCCCTGCGGCTTGCCTGTTGTACATGTGCAAGTAATGGGCTCTTTGGGCTTGTGCTGGGAAATTATGTCAAAATTATGTTGCCAGACACTCTCAGAGCAACCACATTTTAATAGCAAAAATCCAACTTCTGGAGGAACTCAGTGGATCGAGCAGCGTTAGTGGGTGGAAAGGAATGATCAATTTTGGGTCGAAATCAGGGTTTTCAGCCCTTTGCACGCATTGAAGGAATTTTGAAAGTTATGAAAAGGGGCTTAATAAAATGCTTTCTCCTAACCATCACTTTAAAAATAATCAATTTATCACAGGGGAAATATGTTCGAGGGGCGTGGCTGCGCCTTGTGGCTGCGGCTCACCGGCAGTCTCTCTGTCTTTTTTCTGTCTTTGTCTATTGTTACCGTTTAAATGTATGTGTTGATTTATTTTTAGCTCTGTATATGTGGGGGGTGGTGGGGGAAAACTTTTTTTCTAATCTCCTCCTCAACGGAGATGCGACCTTTTTCCATGTCGTATGTCCGTTCGCGCTACGGTCTACAGGGGCCACAGTTTAAGGATAAGGGGTAGGCCATTTAGAACGGAGATGAGGAAGAACTTTTTCAGTCAGAGAGTGGTGCAGGTGTGGAATTCTCTGCCTCAGAAGGCAGTGGAGGCCAGTTCGTTGGATGCTTTCAAGAGAGAGAGCTGGATAGAGCTCTTAAGGATAGCGGAGTGAGGGGGTATGGGGAGAAGGCAGGAACGGGGTACTGATTGAGAGTGATCAGCCATGATCGCATTGAATGGCGGTGCTGGCTCGAAGGGCTGAATGGCCTACTCCTGCACCTATTGTCTATTGTCTATTGTCTAACACCGTGGAGTTGGCGGCCTCCAGCTGGGATCGACCTTGAAGACTCCGTTCGCAGGGCCTGGACTTACCATCTCGGAGGCTTCGGCCGCGGGCCCTGTAGACCGCAACATCGGGAGCTCGCAGGTCGCTGGCTGGCGACCGGTTTTCGGGAGCTCCAGCCGTAGCAGCTTCGATCGCCCCGAATCGCGAGGCTCGATCGACCCGCTCGCAGGACCTTCATCACCCTGCGTGGCTCGGCCGCGGCACTTTCCATCGCCCGGTGGGGGCTTAGGACCTTCATCGGCCTGCTCGGCTCGGCCCTGGGGCCTTCCATCGCCCGGCGGGGGCTTCAAAAGTCGAGAGCCTCGATCGCCTCGAGGCAGCCGTTTGACTGCCTGACCACGGGAGAAGTATGAGGAGGAGATAAGACTTTTCTTTGCCTTCCATCACAGTGAGGGTGTGCCTGGAGCAATCACTGTGATGGTTGTTTGTGTAAAATTGTAATTGTGTGTCTTGTGTTCTTTATTGTCTACTGCCGGACCCTGACGTGAGAGGACGCTGGCGCTGTTTGTTCGCTGCTTCTCCGTCAGGACAAATCTTTTGTTTGTTTGTTTTTATGTCTTGTTTGCTCTGTAAAGCGTCTTTGAGTTTCCTGAAAAGTGCTATATAAATTAAATGTATTATTATTATTATTATTATTAATGCTAAAAAGGAAAAGTAGTTCTGGAATAAATCCGAAACAGTTTTTAAGTTTGGAAGGATGAGGGGAGATCTTATCGAAACGTATAAGATTATTAAGGGGTTGGACACGTTAGAGGCAGGAAACATATTCCCAATGTTGGGGGAGTCCAGAACAAGGGGCCACAGTTTAAGAATAAGGGGTAGGCCATTTAGAACTGAGATGAGGAAAAACTTTTTCAGTCAGAGAGTTGTGAATCTGTGGAATTCTCTGCCTCAGAAGGCAGTGGGGGCCAATTCTCTGAATGCATTCAAGAGAGAGCTAGATAGAGCTCTTAAGGATAGCGGAGTCAGGGGATATGGGGAGAAGGCAGGAACGGGGTACTGATTGAGAATGATCAGCCATGATCACATTGAATGGTGGTGCTGGCTCGAAGGGCCAAATGGCCTCCTCCTGCACCTATTGTCTATTGTCTATTGAAGTTGAGGTGGGAACCTTGTTGTACATTGCAGAAATTGAGAAGGATGATCAATGAATGTAGTCACCTGGGATAGAAGGTGAGGATTAGGGGAACTCTATCCTTGTTCGGGAGGAGAGGGGGGTGAGAGCTGAAGTGCAGGAAATAGATGAGATATGATCAAGTGCTCTGACCACTATGGTAGAGTGGAACTGCTGCTTCAGAAAGATCGAAGACTATACAGAAGCACCCGTGTAGAAAGTCTCATAATCAAAGCTAACATGGCAGAGGCGGGACAATTGGAATATTGGAATAGTCCTTCACATGAGGCAGGTTGGGAGGAAGTAGAATCTTGGTAGCCAAGGGAGTTTGTGGGTTGGTATCCATTTTTGTTGTTGGCCTATCTCCTGGGATGGTGATGGAGATATTCAGAGAGAAAAAAGGAAGGGTCTCTGATCACTTGAAGGTGAGCGCAGGGTGAAAATTGGCAGCTACAATAATGACATTTTTAAGTTCTATATGAGTGTAGAAAGCAGAACCAATGAAATCATTAATAAACCAGAAAAAGAGTTCAGGGTGTTGATCCATTAAAGAATAAACAAAAACTCTTCCATGCATCCTACAAAAAGACAGGCCTATCTTTCCATAGCCACTTCTATGATCTTGAGCTATGAGCGTCACAACGCGTAATGTCTTACAGCAATTCTTCATGCAACTGGAGGAGATGCAACAAGTGTCTTTTCACCTTTTCCCTTTCCACTATCTAGGGGCCAAGTGAAGCAGCCGTTCACTTGATTGACTGCATTGCAATCTGGTGTATTGTATTCAGTGACCGCAATGTAGTCTCCTCTTGTTCGGCGAAACCAAATTCAAATTGGGTGAGCTCTTTGAAGATGATCTTCATTCAGTTCAACTAATCAGCTCTGCCAATCAATCAATAAGAGGCAGAATGTTATCATGAAACATTGACGATTCCTTTGCCTTCACATATGCTGATTGACCCGCTGAGTTCTTCTAGCAGTTTGCATTTTTACTCCAGATTCCAGCGTCTGCAGTTTATCGTGTCTCCGGAGATAAAAGTTAAAAATGCGGAGGGGGAGGCGGGAGGCAGTTTTCCCATTAAATGTGGGTTTTAACTGTTAAGTTTTCCTGATTTGTTAAACTGACTTTTCCATCTGAGTTAACTTATGAAGACAAGCTCCTTCTGGGCTAAATATTTGTAAAATTACAGTGTACCCATCCCTAATATGGTGACCACAAACCCAACTGTTTTGATCTAGTAAGATGTCCATCTGTGTGTTATTTTCTCCTTGCCCATGACATGTATTGCTTTTAAAACAAACCACTCTCAGTAAAGCATATTGAGCCCAAAGGTTCCAAGTGCAAAATACTGTTCGAATGAATAAACTCACAACATTGCCTGCAGTTTTGAGAATTTTTAATTAGAGGCCGAGTAATCATTTAAGACAATGGTGATCAAAGAGTAGTTGTGGAGGGTTCGTTTTTCTGCTTGCAGACCTGTGAGCAGTGAAGTGCCACAGAGGCCACAGCTGTGTCCATTGCTGTTTGATATCTACATTTATGACTTGAATGACAATCTAGTTAACCTTGTGAGTAAATGTTTGCAGATAACACCAAAATTGGTGGTATAGTGGACAGTGAGGAAAGATATCTAAAATTACAGCAGGATCTGGATCATTTGGGAAGGTGGGCCAAGGAATGGCAAATGGAATTAAATTCTGATATAGGTACTCCTTTAGCTATACATATTAGGGGCGCCTCAGCTTCTGAAGGGGTTCTGTTCCGAGAAACCCATCGGAAACCAAAAGTATTGTAAGTCAAAATGCATTGTAATACGCGCAATCACGTGGCCGGAAGTGAGCAGCGGCTCGCTACGGGTCGCTACCGTTTGCACCATCGCAAAGTCGAACAATCGCAAGTCGAAAGATCGTAAGCCGGGGAGCACCTGTTTAGCTATCACACAATATCTTTTGACTACATTCTTCTCAGTAAATTGCTTCCCTTTAAATGCATCAGCCATGATCACATTGAATGGCGGTGCTGGCTCGAAGGGCCGAATGGCCTACTCCTGCACCAATTGTCTATTGTCATCTGTGCTATTCATCTCAATCACACTATGAGGTAACAAGTTCCACATTCTAACTGTGTAGGAAGGAACTGCAGGTGCTGGTTTAAACCGAAGATAGACACAAAATACTGGAGTAACTCAGCAGGACAGGCAGCGTCTCTGGAGAGAAGGAATGGATGACGTTTCGGGTCGAGACCCTTCTTCAGACTGAAAGTCCCAGGAAAGAGAAATGGGAGACAAAGACAATGATGTAGAGAGGTAGACAGTAGTACAATAAATGAAAGATATGTATAAAATTAACGATGATAAAGGAAACACAAAGGCCATTAGCTGTTTGTTGGGTGTAAACGAGAAGCTGGTACGATTAGGGTGGGGGAGGGTTGGAGAGAGAGGGAATGCAGGGGTTATTTGAAGTTAGTGAAATCTACATTCATTGATTTGGTCTGAAGAAGGGTCTCAACCCAAAACGTCACCCATTCCTTCTCTCCAGTGATGCTGCCTGTCCCGCTGAGTTACCCCAGCATTTTGTGTCTCTTCAATATTCATACCATTGGGTTGTAAGTTGCCCAAGCAAAATATGAGATGCTGTTCCTGCAATTTGTGTTTAGCCTCACTCTGACAATGGAGGAAGCCTTGGACAAAAAGGTCAGTGTGGGAATGGGAAGGGAAATTAAAGTGTTTGGCAACTGGGAGATCAGGTAGGTCTAGGTGGACTGAGCAAAGACGTTCAGCAAAACGATTGCCCAGTCTACGTTTGGTCTCGTCGATGTATAAGAGGCCACAACTTGAACAATGGATACATTAGATGAGGTTGGAGGAGGTGCAAGTGAATATCTGCCTAACCTGAAAGGACTGTCGGGGTTCCTGGACAGTGTCGAGGGAGGAGGTATAGGGATAAGTGTTGCATCTCCTGCAGTTGCAGGGGATGGTAACTGGGGAGGGGGTGGTTTGGGTGGGATGGGATGAGTTCCCACCGTCTGATTACAAGGGATCAGTTCCTTGTTTCATCATTCTGGTAAACCTCCGCGTCACCTTTTCCAAAACCTCCATATCCTTCCTGTGTTGGGGTGACCAGAACTGCACGCAATACTCCAGATGCGGTCTAACCAAAGTCCTATAAAGCTGCTTCATGATTTCCTGACTCTTATAGTCAGTGCCTCAGCTTTGGAAAGTATGGTCCTTCTGCAAGTTAATGGGTGATATGAAGGCAAGCATACCAAATGCCCACTTTACTTCTCTTCCATGTAGTCCATGTCATCTCTTTTGAATCATTCTTTTCCAATGTGCTTTCAATTTAAAATGATGGGGACTTTTTCTTGCCTCCTAACCAAAGATTAATAGATTTTTGTTGGATATGGATATTGAGAGTAAGTGAACTAGGATGGGTAGATAAGGCTATAAGATAGATCAACTGGAACCTAACTGAATAGGGTTTCATGATCAAGAGTTAAGTGCCCTTTTTTCTGTATTTATTTATATTCTATTTATCCTTTACTATTTATTTCTTATTAAAGCACAAACAAAATATTTTACTTTCTGATCCTTTCTACTATCTCATTTAATGTGTACAAATCAGAATTTTAACTGGCCAAAAAAACTCTGAAGTAGGTCATTGGATTAATTTGTAATTCATTAAATATTGACATATGGTTATAATTTACGTATAGTGTTCGTAGGAATATGTCAAGTGTAAAATGCTCTACATTTTACTGCTATTCTTTTGTGGTTTGCAATTCTTATTTCTTTGTGTCCTGACATTATTTTCACTGCCTTCCACCATTTCCTTTGCATTTTTTCATTTGTCCTTTAGCTAGCTTGAATTTTCTATTTATTATTCTCTTGTTCTTCTTTGTCTCACTTTGTCAGCTCTGCATTGGCAATTAATGCTCTATTGGACTTGCAAGCTTAGTCAAAAGAAAGAACTTGAATTTATATATTGTTTTTCACAGTTTTAAGATATTCTGAAGTACTTTAGAGATAATCAAGTAATTTCCAAGTGTTTTCATGCTTGTTCTGTAGGAAACAATAGACAATAGACAATAGGTGCAGGAGTAGGCCATTCGGCCCTTCGAGCCAGCACCGCCATTCAATGTGATCATGGCTGATCATTCTCAATCAGTACCCTATTCCTGCCTTCTCCCCATACCCCCTGACTCCGCTATCCTTAAGAGCTCTATCTAGCTCTCTCTTGAATGCATTCAGAGAATTGGCCTCCACTGCCTTCTGAGGCAGAGAATTCCACAGATTCACAACTCTCTGACTGAAAAGGTTTTTCCTCATCTCCGTTCTAAATGGCCTACCCCTTATTCTTAAACTGTGGCCCCTTGTTCTGGACTCCCCCAACATTGGGAACATGTTTCCTGCCTCTAACGTGTCCAGCCCCTTAATAATCTTATACGTTTCGATAAGATCCCCTCTCACCCTTCTAAATTCCAGTGTATACAAGCCTAGTCGCTCCAGTCTTTCAACATATGACAGTCCCGCCATTCCGGGATAACATAACCTACCAATTTGTGCACATCAGTATTCCTAATGGCCACGTGCTTTATCATTAACAACATGAAATAACATGAAATTGAGTCTGAAGAAGGGTGTCGACCCGAAATGTCATCTATTCCTTTGCCCCAGGGATGCTGCCTGACCAATTGAGTACTCCAGCATTTTGTGTCTATCTTCAGTGCAAACCAGCATCTGCAGTTACATCCTACATAAGAAATATCAAGTGATCTTTTGGTTTTGATGTGTTGAGAGCTTTTGGTGGAGGTATATATAATTTGCAGTTTACCTAAGGAAGGATACGCTGACATTGGAGTCAGTCCAAAGGAGATTCATCAGGCTAAGTTCTGAGATAAGAGGACTGTCCTATCAAGAGGGGTAAACAGGATGTGTTTGTATCCTTTCGAGTACTTTGGATACTCCTGAAACATATAAAAGCCCAAAGGGGCTTGACAGGGCAGATTGTTGAGATGTCTTCACGAATGGGAGAGTCTCGAATGAGGAATCAATAGCTTCAAGTTACAGGATCAGTCTCATAAAATGGATGTATGTGGAAATTTCTTCTCAGAGAGGGTAGTGAATCTCTGTCATTCAACACCCCAGAGAGTTGAGCAGTTTATATCATTACAAGTATTTAAAGTAAGTTGGGTGGCACGGTGGCGCAGTGGTAGAGTTGCTGCCTTGCAGTGCTACAGACTGGTTCATTCCTGACTACGGATGCTGTCTGTACAGAGTTTGTACATTCTCCCCGTGACCTACATGCGTTTTCTCTGGGATCTCCGGTTTCCATCCACTCTGAAGGTTAATTGGCTTGGTATAATTGTAAAATTGTCCTTAGTGTGTGGCTAGGATAGTGTTAATATTTGGGATCACAGGTCGGCATGTACTCGGTGGGCTGAAGGGCCTATTTCTGTGCTGTATCTCTAAACTAAAAAAATGAAACTAAAAGTACAATACATTTTTGAATGGTTGAAGAATTCCGGGCCATTTTGATCTGGCACAGAGGAGGAGTTGAGGCCAGATAGAAAGGCCATGATCATGGTGAATTGTACGATAGTCTTGAGGGTAAAGGTAACCTACTCCTGATCTTATTTTTGTGGTCTTGTGTATGAGCTGTGTATGCTGTATTTCACATGGGTGGCTTACACTGACCACATGTGTGGACATAGCACCCAGGGTCTGACAGTCAAATACTGTTAGATATCACTGTACACGATCAGTCTCCTCCGTGTGTTAGCACAGCGGTTGCACAAGGACCCGAGAGGAATATCACCCAGTAACTTGCAGAAAGACCATTCTCCACCTTGTATTTTACAGATGGGATCAGAAATGGGTTTGGGTTGCAAGGTTTTTAGGTGGCTGAGTCAGCTGAGGGCTGGGCTGGGAGGGCCAGAGGGATGTTGCGTAGTCATGGTGAAGGGTGGCTGCTAGGGCTTTATGGTAGAGGCGAGTTTGAGTTTGTTTTGTTTATTGTCACGTGTACCGAGGTACAGTGAAAAGATTTTGTTGCGTGCTAACCAGTCAGCAGATAGACAATACGTGATTACAGTGGAGCCATCCACAGTGTACAGATACATGATAAACGGAATAAAGATAAAGTCAAGCAAAGTCCGACTAAAGGTAGTTCGAGGGTCTACAAAGAGGTAGATACTAGTTCAGGACTGATCTCTAGTTGTTGGTATTTATTCACAAAATGCTGGAGTAACTCAGCAGGTCAGGCAGCATCTCAGGAGAGAAGGAATGGGTGACGTTTCGGGTCGAGACCCTTCTTCAGACCCGAAACGTTGCCCATTCCTTCTCTCCTGAGATGCTGCCTGACCTGCTGAGTTACTCCAGCATTTTGTGAATAAATACCTTCGATTTGTACCAGCATCTGCAGTTATTTTCTTACTCTAGTTGTTGGTAGGATGGTTCAATTGCCTGATAACAGCTGGAAAGAATCTGTCCCTGAATCTGAAAGTGTGCGTTTTCATACTTCTATACCCTTTGCCCGATGTGAGAGGGGAGAAGAGTTAGATTTTGATCAGTGGGGAGAGGGGTGGATGGGATCAACAGATCAATAGCTGGGAGGAGTGTCACTGTCAGGCGTGGGGTAGGCGGATTGAGCATATTACTTAAAGAGGGTTTCTAATGAGATGGGTTTTCTGCGCTGGACTCTATAGCCTAGGATCAGCTCACTTGCAGTGGCTGAGGCTTCACCAGTATTGTGAAGGCAAGCACCACAAGCCAGGCCGACATGAAAGAACAGCCTACACATCCACAGGCCAGGCCGACATGAAGGAAAATCCTATAAACATCACCCAGTCTACTTTGCAAGCCTTAAGATAGTATTGGCCACATCCAATGGGCAAAGGAGCTGAGAGGAAAATCATACGCTTTGTGCAACTTTAGTAAATCCCCATATTTTGCTATTTTATTTTCATTAAATCTGAATTGCATTCTGCAATCCAATTTCTCGACAAATCTTTTTTAGTGATTTTGGTTGAGATATATATGTAAACCTTGTTCATTGGGGATGTTTTACATATGCCTACAGCACCCAGCACTTTAGAATTAATAGCTGCAGTGGAGTTGCTGTCTTACAGCGCCAGAAACCCGGGTTCGATCCTGACTATGGGTGCTATCTGTACGGAGTTTTTACGTTCTCCCCATGACTTGCGTGGGTTTTCTCCGGGTGCTCTGATTTCCTCCCACACTCCAAAGACGTACAGGTTTGTAGGTTAATTAGCTTGGTGTAATAGTAAATTGTCCCTGGTGTGTAGGATAGTGTTTATGTGCAGGGATCGCTGGTCAGCACAGACTCGGTGTGCCGAAGGGCCTGTTTCCGCGCTGGATTACTAAACTAAACTAAACTAAAACTACACTGAGTTTCAGCAGGAATATACGCTCATGTTTCTGTATTGAGGCTCACACACTGGACCTTTATTCCAATAGGGCTGTGCTACCAGTGTGTTTGGACCAATACCTCAATACAAGACACACGCTTTCTTTCCCTCATCACCTACACTATGGGCGAGCAGACTGTTACAATGTTGATCAGGAAGATGTTTAATGTCTTTTGGAAAACATTAAAAAAATTACTTTGAGCTACGTGGGATGAGAATTAAAGAGGCTCTTAAAAATCTGATCACATACACCAAGAGGAACACATAAGCTGTCCAAGGGGTTACCACTCTTCTGTGTGGCAGGACTGCAAAGAGAATTTTTATGCTGAGTTAAGTCGACCCACAAGAGTGAGCTATTGCTTGCTTGTTCTTTTATTTTTATAACAGTGCATGCTCAAAAAATGTGATATGCACAACAGTCTCATTTTCCCGTTTATGCCTTTGTGATCTTCTTTCAAACAAGACCCGACAAAGGATGATCCTCGGGTGCACATTCAGGAGAGCTGGTTGCTGGCCTCCAATCTTCTGCACATCAACCTCCAGAGGAGCCATTGAGCTGTGCAGCTAACCCTTAAACAAATGTCGTAAAAGTGACTGCACTTCAAAAGTAGTTCCAGGATTGTAGCAACCTTTTGGCAGGTCCTGCAGCTGTGGAGGCTGCTAAGTTAATGCAAGTTCTTTTATATAGAAGTTTGTCCTTCTATGCCACTATGGTAAGCCAACTTCCTCTACCATCTATTTCAAGCTCAGCTATTTGACCATATGCAAATTGTCTGATGCAGACCACATAGTGACTTGGGTACATTGTGAAGTACTCCTGATGTAGCAACTGTGGAAGTAGCTAAAGGCTAGCATCTGCCTCGTGATGTTGAAGTCTCCCTTGTCTGTTTGCTATCATCCAGAAATGGAATCTGCAGAATATAGATACTATTTAAATCTTTTAGACACTATACAGTGTAGTGAAATATCATGTCTCTGGTTTGATTAACCAGTGTTCTTTCCCCTCACCTGAGGAAGCATTATTTCTTGAAACTTCTACTGTCCTACCTTTGTGAGTACTTAATGAGTTTGTTTATTGTGATGCAGCCAATAAAATTGATTTTTATCATCGCTATCTTGTGGATATTCTATCTTATCGTGACAGGGAGAAAAAGCATTTTCTACGTTCCTTCTGTAGAGACATTTATACAGGCACTTGAATAGGCAAGGCATCAGACACGGACCTAATGCTGGCAAATGGGATTAGTGTAGATGGGCATAAAGGTTGGCATGTATGTGGTGGGCTGGAAGGCCTATTTATGTGCATAACTCCACGACTCCATGACTCTTAACTCCTAGTTCAGCAATCTTGTAAATAATTGGGATTGTGCTGTGTGGGAATTAGTTCATAAGTTGATAAGTTGTAGGAGGAGAATTAGGCCATTTGGCCCATCAAGTCTACTCCGCCATCCAATCATGGTTGATCTATCTTTCCCTCTCAACACCATTCTCCTGCCTTCTCCCCATAATCCCTGACACAGCTACTAATCAAGAATTTGTTAATCTCTGCTTTAAAAATATCCATTGACTTGGCCTCCACAGCCATGAATTCTGTGCAATGAATTCCACAGATTCACTACCCTCTGGCAAAGGAAATTCCTCCTCATCACCATTTTGAAGGTACATCCTTTTATTCCGAGGCTATGCCCTCTGGTCCTAGACTCTCTCACCAGTGGGAACATCCTTTCCACACCTACTCTATCCAGGCCTTTCACTATTCGGTAAATTTCAATGAGGTCCCCACTCATCCTTCTAAACTCCAGGGAGTACAGGCCCAGTGCCATCAAATGCTCACCATATGTTAACCCAATCATTTCTGGGATCATTCTCGAAAACCTTTCCAGCGCCAGTACATCCTTCCTCAGATATGGGGCCCAAAACTGCTCACAATATGCATCATTTAGTTTACACTAAACCCCTTACCTTCAACTTCCAGACTTCTATAACAGGGAGACATCTTAATTACACGGTATCTACCTCTTGAAATCTGAATGAACATTGAATTCTCCAATTTTAAGTAACACCACCTCCCCCTCTCTTTACTATGTTGCCACACCCCAGAGAGCACCCATTTATCCCACTGTCCCACCATGATTTTCCCCCCTTTCCCCCCCTCTCAGTTGTCAAGAGCACCATTTTGCCCACTACCTCACCCCTCCTCATTTTACATGTTTTCCATTTCACATCTCCTTGCATTTCACATTTCTTCTCTCCTTATCAGACAATTTTCTCGTCTTTGTCTACACATCTGGCAATCAAATCACCACATCAGTATCCACCTACCATTTGTGAGGCTCTCAGCTCTTTTCATGCTTTCTCCCCCCTATTACTATCAGTCTGAAACAAGGTCCCAACCAGAAATATCGCCTATCCATTTCCTCCAGAGATGCTGCCTGACCCGCAGCATTTTGTGTTTATCTTTGGTATAAACCAGCATCTGCAGTTCCTTTTTATGACAATATAGCTAAGTACCTTGCGGTAAAATTACAATTTTTCTTCATTTATTGAATGGCGACCACAACAGCATGTACCACCAGACTTAAGAACAGTTTCTACCATCAGGCCATCAGGCTTCTGAACTCATAAACACATTTCACATCATATATGTTGATTCTTTTAATATTGTCTTTTTATCTTACTAATGTCTTTTTTTATCTTATTTATCCTTGGAATATTACTGCTGAGATGACCCGTTGTCTTGTCAAATAAATTAAATTAATTAAATTAAATTAAATTCTGCTCCTCTCTCTTATGACTGTATGACCTTATGAGTGTATGTGATTCCAGCAAATTTAACAGAAGAGGGACACAAAGTCCTGGAGTAACTCAGTGGGTCAGGCAGCATCTCAGGAGAAAAAGGAGGGGATGGGTAACAGAAGAGGATTTTGAAAGATATGGAAGCATGGTGGAGATTTGTGATTTATCTCCCATTCTAAAATTGAGCCATACTTTCCCCAAATACAATATCTCCATAATCATACTGTATAGACAACACTGACAATTCCTAATTTCAGCAAAGTAATAATTTGTTTATGACCATCAAGATGATATTCTGCAGTTACATACTCCAAATAATCATTGCTCTTTCTGGAATGTTTCAAACAGCAATTCAACAACGACCAGTGTGAAGTCCAATCCATCTAAGAGACATCGAGATCGCCTGAATGCTGAGTTAGACCACCTGGCCAGTCTCCTGCCGTTTTCACCGGATATTATTTCCAAATTGGATAAACTTTCAGTTCTTCGCCTGAGTGTCAGCTACTTTCGAGTAAAAAGCTTCTTCCAAGGTAGGCATGTTTAACACACACAGAATAAGACACTCAAATCATGCACAATTGTACCATACGCGGTATTCCTAGTTTCTGCTTGTGTTTGTTTTTCTTACTTTAATTTAGGCTTTCATCTGATTTTGATCTCTGATGTTCACACATTTTAATCTAATCCTGCAAAGTGCATCCTTGTTTTATATTAATACAATGTTCATTTTTCTTACCTTTATATTTTAGGCTAAGCTTTCATCCCAATTCCTTTGCACGCTTCTTATATTTTCACATTGGAATTTGGCTTGAATTTCCAAGGTTAAAATGATCATCTTTGCTTTTGATCCCCTCCATACCTTTACCGACCTCAACCTTTATAATTGCCTCATTTAGATACGGTTGAGGTGCCGGAAGACTGGAGGGTAGCTAAGGTTGTGCCACTATTTAAGAAGGACTGTAAAGAAAGGCCCAAGTGAAGCTATGTTGAAACTAACTTTTTCACTCAGAGTTGTGAATCTGTGGAATTCTCTGCCACAGAAGGCAGTGGAGGCCTTCACTGGATGTTTTCAAGAGAGAATTAAATTTAATTCTTAGGGCTAACGGAATAAGGGATATGGGGAAAAAGCAGGAACGGGGTACTGATTTTGGGTGATCAGCCATGATCATATTGAATGGCGGAGCTGGCTTGAGGGGCTGAATGGCCTTCTCCTGCACCTATTTTCTATGTTTCGAACAGAGATCCAGCCATAAATATTTCCCAATCATTCTCGTTTTTAAATTTAAGGAGAATATATGTTTCAGTTTATTACGAGACAATCTTCATTGTATATCGTGCATAGTGAACCATGGTCAGTTGAAAGCCAATTGATGAAATTAATTGCAAGTTAAAATAAATGCCAGCCGTTGCATAGAATTTTATCAAACAGCTGATGGAAATTCAGCTGCATGGATGTTTTTTTGTTGAGCTGGGCAATCATTTATTACAAATATTACTGAATATCATGATAAGGGTTTTCATTCAGAAAAGTGTTCTCTAAATCAAGGCAACTTGATTTCTTTTTAAAATGCATTCATTTTGTATGTAATGAATTACACCTATGAATGCCATTTCAGTTAAGTACTTTTAAAGCCTTGGTAAATCATTCAGCAAATCAAACTCAACTCCCTGCTGTGCACAATTCCATCTGTCTCCAATCTTCTCCTTTTTCATGACCTCGTTTCCAGTCGTTAGAATGGCTCTCAGCATTCCAAAGTGAATGTAATTAATGGGTATCCTTGTTTGTCAGGAATGAGGAATACAACATATTTAATGTCCCAGCATCTTACGGTTAATGTATATCACTGGAAAATTTTGTTGTAGATCAGGGGTTCTTGTTTGATTTAGGAGCCAGTCTTGTCCTACTGGATGTTGCGATTGGAGCACATTTGTGCAACAGGCCTATTTGCGGGTGTATCTCAAATTCTGCCTGCACTTCACCGAGCTCACATCTACCCAACACCCACGTGCTCATTAACAGCTACTGACAGCCTCAGCCTCAGCAACAGCTCTGATTTAAAATTCCCACCGTTGTTTTCTCTTGTACAATGGGTTCACCTGTCCCTAACTTTGACACTCCATTCTATCCTTTCAGTTTCTGAAATCCATTTAGTTCTGGCTTCTTGTGCATCACCAATTTTCATTAATTCCACAGTTATAGAGTCATAGAGTGATACATTTGTGGAACCAGGCCCTTCGGCCCAACTTGCCCACACCGGCCAACATGTCCCAGCTACATTAGTCCCATCTGCCAGCATTTGGTCTGTATCCCTCCAAACCTGTCCTATCCATGCACCTGTCTAACTGCTTCTTAAACGATGGGATAATCCCTGCCTCAACTACCTCCTCTGGCAGCTTGTTCCATACACCTACCACCCTTTGTGTGCCTGGACTCTCACTGCAATTGCTTCTGTATTCACCTACTTCTCTCTTTACACATCCCTAAACCCCTCTCTCTTACCAATCAGTTATTCCCTTGTCTAAGCAGTCCTTGCACCCTGGGATGTTCTACTACATTTAGTGAGGTTTGCAAGCACATAAAGCCACTGTGAGTTTCATCCTAAAATAGCATTAAACATCTTTATTGGAATGGCATATGCATACACTGACAAAACCTTCTGCAAGTTAACAATAATCACTGGAGTCATTTTAATCTGCACTTACTTACCATGTTTTTATTTTTGTATTCCCAAAATACGTCCATCTAATCAGTACTAGTATTCTCCAACTTACCGACCACAAGAAACCCAGCCAAAAACGGCAATGATCTCAGCCGACTTCTGTGTCTGTTGCAGTTTCTAATTTTAACAAATTTTGTCATCAAAATTCTTCCAACTTTTCATAATCCAACAACACATTTTTGAAATAGCAGTTTGTGATTATAACTCAGAAACATGTTTTGGAAAAGAAACCGGATCCACGCAGAAGTTTGGGATGTTTCATTTTCTTAATCCATCGGGAATGAAATAAGAAAACTGAACAAGTTTTAAATATACAAGGCAAACCACAAATCATTAGTTGCTGTGATTCAAAGGCTGAAGAAGGAATATGGTGCATTGAGACACCACATAGCTTGTTCAAAATCCTGAGTCCAAATTGGGTCAGTTTTGAGTGTCTAAGTCAATGTCAATAAAACA
Source organism: Rhinoraja longicauda (assembly GCF_053455715.1). Lineage (NCBI taxonomy): Eukaryota > Metazoa > Chordata > Chondrichthyes > Rajiformes > Arhynchobatidae > Rhinoraja > Rhinoraja longicauda. The sequence goes on from NC_135954.1 coordinate 17,901,953, forward strand.
AAGATAATCAGGGTTCTGAACCCAATTACACATGGCAGCGTGTTTGCCAGGTCATTCTTCCTAAAGGGATGTTAATGTTATTCAGTTGTTGACTGACTTGCAACAGAGGTATCATAAAAGATTTATAAAATAATCTAGGGAATGATTTAATGTTCATATTTTCCAAGGTCATGATATAATGATGTAGATAAAGGCAAACTTGGCAGAGAGAGTTAAGTAGCCCACCATTACCCTTTTTTATCGAACTGCTGCATCAATAATGAGATTTGGTAGCCAAGGGTAATTGCTGCTAGGACGGGGAAGAAATTGGCCTTCGCTGAAAAAGCACCACAAGCTGGTCAAATTTGGTTTTCCACTATACCTGCCACTTGTTTCTGTTGATTGTTCCAGTTGCCCATGCCTGCTTTATGTTTTTGCCAAACAACTTTATCCCCTTGATCGGTGATCATTTCGCTGAACACCTCCGCTCAGTCCGTCTTAGCCTACCTGATCTCCCAGTGGCTCAGCACTTCAACTCCCCCTCCCATTGCCAATCTGACCATTCTGTCCTGGGCCTCCTCCATTGTCAGAGTGAGGCCCAGCGCAAATTAGAGGAACAGCACCTCATATTTCGCTTGGGTAGTTGACACACGCCAGCGGTATGAATATTGACTTCTCTAACTTCAGATAGCCTTGCTTTCCCTCTCTATCCTCTCCCCCTTCCCAGTTCTCCCACTACATTCTATCTTTGTCCCGCCCCCTCCACTGACATCAGTCTGAAGAAGGGTCTCGACCCAAAACTTCACCCATTCCTTCTCTCCAGAGATGCTGCCTGTCCCGCTGAGTTACTCCAGCATTTTATGTCTACCTTCGATTTAAACCAACATCTGCAGTTCTTTCCTACACATTTTGTCCTGTTTACCCCTTGAGTTGATTTCACATTGCAGTTAAGGAAGGAAATAACTCAGATCTCGATTAATGTTTAATTCTTACATTCGAATGTTTTAACTCCGAAGGTGGGCATTTACTCCAATAGATCTCTAACATGTTAAGTTCAGTTTAGTTTATTGTCACGTGTACCGAGGTACAGCAAAAAGCGTTTTGTCGCGTGCCAACCAGTCAGCAAAAAGCCAACACATTTTTACAATCAATCCATTTACAGTGTATAGATACATGACAAGGGAATAACATTTAGTGCAAGCTAAAGCCAGCAAAAGTCCGTTCAAGGGTAATGTGAGGGACATCAAAGAGGTAGATAGTAGTTCAGCACTGCTAGCACTTAAAGTAGTTTAAGTTCCATATGAAACTCTTTCCAATGCTTTTCACCAAATCCATCTGCACATTTATCTCCCTGATTATCCAGCGATCCATTATATAGTTCTATTTGTTAATGGTGATCAGTGCCACATTTTATATGCCTCCTATGTTAGATGATACATAATGCTGTATCTTGAAAATAAATGGCAATATAATAAAAAGGTTGAAATTATTGATATATTTTACAACTGTAGAATTTGCTGAAGTACTTTACAACAAAATTAATATTTTCTGAAATGTGGTTTCTGTTTTTAATGTGGCAAGCAGGTTATACAGAGCAGTCTCCCACAAGCAGCCCCTGAATGAATGACCAGATTAGCTGTTTCATATGTTGGTTAAGAGATATTGGCCTGAATGAGGGTCGAACCCTCCAAGTGTTTTCCATTTATGCATTGTGATCCATTACATCTGGTTAGGAGGGCAATGAGGTCTTGCTTTCATGTCCATCTGAAAGACAGCAACTCTAAGAACAGGGTTCTTCCGATGTTGAGCAAAGGAGTTTTAGCTTGGTCAATACACTCATGTCCACAAAGAAAGGTTGGAGGTCACAATCTGTGATAATAACTAAAATTATTTTTTTCCTACTGCTCTTTAGTAATCTAAATTTTAACTTTATATTACTTTTACTCCCTGTCAGTCCTTAATTAACTTATTTCTCTCATCTCCCTCTCCCCTGACCCTCAGTCTGAAGAAGGGTCTTGACTCAAAACGTCACCCATTCCTTCCATCCAGAGAAGCTGCCTGTCCCGCTGAGTTATTCCAGCATTTTGTGTCTGCCTTTGGTGTAAACCAGCATCTGCAATTCGTTCCTACACATATTCCATTTTTTTACCTTTCACCATTTTTATATGCCTTTTACTTATAGTTCTTTTTTTTCCACTCTGGCACCACAGTCAAATGTTAATGTAGATCACACATTGGAATATTTAGCTCCTGTGATTCTAGATTGAATTTCCTGCTCCATCACATGCTTCAAATAGTAGTCAGTGGGTGAATTCAACAGGTGCAGGGATACCCCGAAATATACCTTGGATGTGTGACTTGTGGTGAGTCCCGAGAAGCTGGCGTTGTTCCCCTCAGAGGAGAGGAAGTTAATGGGATATGGACAGAAGAGCCATCAAACAGAGGTTACAAATCGAAGAAAATTGCAAAAGAACCGGGAAAGAGGTGGAGAAATTTTCTTGCATAACATTTTTTAATCTGGAATGCACCATGTGAAAGTGGTGGAGATAGATTCAATATTTTTCAAAAGAGAATTGGATTTTCATTGAAAAGGAAAGATCTGCACAAGCCAGGGGAAGCAGATGGTATTTGGATCTAATTAAAGAGCTCTGTCAAAAAAATTGCATGCCTCAAGGAATAACAGTCATTCAACTTATATTTTATCAAACACCCGCACCCTGAATTTTTAAAAAAAGTTGGTGGTGTGCTACCCTCTTGATTGTTTATTCAAGATATGCCATCTCAAGACTCTGTAATGTGGGATATCAGTCATATGCAGGCCAGACAGGGGAAGGTTACTGCTTTTCCTTTTCTGAAGACCATCATCTTTACGCTCTATTCTTCAGGTTATAGAATCAGTCCTTCATAGTGGAGATTGATATATAACAGATATAATTTTACTTGCTATTGCAATTAACAGTTAATGAGAAATACCAAAGACTAGCAGTATTTACTGAATCATTCTGCAAATTGAATGTACCTATACTGTTGAACGTACTCAATGGGCCTAAAACACCTTGCCGAAACACATCCTTGTGGTGAAGTGAAAGAGACTTTGTTCTGTTCTGAAAACCTAGGTTGGTGAATTGAGTTGTCTTCTCAGGTCATTTTAGTAGTTGTACAATGAATGCAACTAAATGAAAATTATTTCTCAGATATGCAGATAAAACTTCAAGTCTCAAAGGGAAATATATCCAGTTCTTGCTGAACTAAATGTTCATACAGAGACAATTGAAACAGTGTTAATAAATCAATTTCACAGTGACAAGAAGGTTTCTGTGGTCATAGACTGATTAAAATAGTGGTACAACAATCATTGTTAAGCTTGAGTAATTAAAACTAACAGGGACGGCATTGGGCTGCCTTAATGTCCCCTAACAGAGAGGCAACAGCATTTATCCCTCAAACTGAGGAGTCACTACAGGCTACACTACATACACTCTAGTTTCAATAAAGATATAAGTTCACTGATTTTATTATTATTTTAGGTTGATATTGAATGCATAATTTTGGGGGGAAATAATTGATTTTCCTTAATTGCATGAAACATTGCAAATACTTTGTGACATTCAAATTGAACTCCTCACTAGCTGAATTTAACCAGCATTTTTGAATTCATGTTTAGAACAATTCATTTTCAGTTTTGAGGTATAGGACTATATCAGGAGCATTACCAGAATATGGTTTTCTTGGTTCTGGTTATAATATATCTGTAATATTGAACAATTGATGAAGTAAGATTAACTCTTGATTTCAGAAGCAAAGGGAAAATTATTGCCCATGTCAATAGATAAAATAATCATGGAGTTTGAGGCCAGAGATTAGGGCAAGCAGGATAAAGCCTCAATTGAAGCAGGGGGTGTATGCTTTATTTTTTAACTTATAGCCTTCACTAATCTTTGGAGTTACACCTTGGCATTTCCCCAAGGATCTAACCTTGCTTCCACAAACTCCTTTCTCCTCTGTATGCTGCTTCTGTGTAACTCTGTATGGAAAGTGAGTGCTACTTACCATATCATAGATTCATAGAGTCGTACAGTACAGAAACAAGCCCTTCGACCCGACTTGTCCTTGCCGATCAAGATGCCCTATCTATGCTCATCCCATTTGTCTGTGTTTGGCCCATATCGCTCGAAATCTTTCCTATCCACGTGACTGTCTAAATGTCTTTTAAGTGTTGTTACAGTACCTGCCTCAACTACTTCCTCTGGCAGCTCATTCCATATACCCATCATCCTCTCAGTGAAAATCCCCTCAGGTTTCTATTAAATCTTTCCTCACTCACCTTAATCCAATGTCCTATGGTTCTTGATTTGAGTTATTAAATCTGATTGAAAGATTCTGCACATTCACCCTATCTATTCTCCTCATTACTTTATACACCTTTATAAGATCATCCCTGAGCCTCCTGCACTCCAAGGAATAAAATGAGAGTGCCCATATGCTCCCTACAGCTCAGGCCCCTGAGTCCTGGCAACATCCTTGTAAATCTACTCTGCACTCTTCTTGGCTTAGTGACATCCTTTCTAAAATAGGGTGACCAGAACTGAACACAATACTCTAAAGGCGACCTTGCCAACATTTTGTGCGTTGTACAACTGTAACATAATATCCCGACATCTATACCCAATACCCTAACTGATGAAGGCAAATGTAACAAAAGCCTTTATGACTATCCTATCTACGTATGACGCCACTTTCAGGGAACTATGTCACTGTACTCCTAGATCCCTCTGCTCTACAACTCTCCCAGGGGCTTGTTTTCACCATATAGGTCCTGCCCTGATTTGACTTCCTGAGCATAACATCTCACACTTATCTGCATTAAATTCCATTAGTCATTCCGGTTTATTTTGAAATTGAAGAAGAAACAAATGCTTACTCATCGCATTTGTGGTGTTAAAAGATGCTGATGTAAGAGAACTTCCTTTAAAGAAGAAGAGGACCATGGTTTCTTCATGGATTTAAGAAACAGATTTTCTTATGTATTTTCTGCTACCAATATCTGTTTATTTGAATAGTGCAAAGTAACTGCTTTATAAGAACTCACCTAGTTCAATAATGTGTTTTAGGGAAGGAAATCCGTCATCCAATCCCTATGTAGTCTGTTTCTGACTTCATACACATTGATTCTTAATTTCTGTCTGAAGTGGAACTAAGAGTACAGATACATAGTTCCCTGAAAGTGGCATCACAGATAGATAGGGTGGTAAGACTTTTGGTGCTTTCATCAGTCAGAGTATTGGACGTTATGCCACAGTTTTTCAAGATGTTGGTGAGGTGGCATTTGGAGTATTGTCTTTAGTGTTAGTCACCCTGATATATGAAGGATATTAAGTTGGAAAGAGTGTAAAGAAAATTCACAAAGATGTGGCCAGGAGTCGATGGCTTGAGCAATAGGGAAAGGTTGAGCAGGCTAGGACTTTATTCCTTGAAGCACAGGAGGTCGAAGGGTTATTTTATAGAGATAAATAAAAACCTGAGAGGAATAGATAGGATGAAGACACATAATCTTTTACCCAGGGTAAGGGAATCAAGAATGAGAGGACATAAAGTTAAAGTGAATGGGGAAAGATTTAATAGGAACTTGAGGGCAATTTTTTTCACACAGGGTGGTGGGTATATGGAATGAGCTGTCAGGGGAGGCAGTTGTGGCAGGTACAATAACAACATTTAAAAGGCAGGTACATGGATGGAAAAGGCTTAGAGATATATGGGTAAATGGGACCGGCTTAGATGGGAATCTTGGCCGGCATGGATGAGTTAAGTCAAAGGTAGACACAAAAAGCTGGAGTAACTCAGCAGGACAGGCAGCATCTCTGGAGAGAAGGAATGGCCGTGACATTTTGGGTCAAGACCCTTCTTCAGACAGTCAAAGGGCCTGTTTCCATGCAATGATTCTAAAATAGAAGTGGAAGTCACTGTGGTCAATAAGCGTGGTTTCCAGAATGTTTTGCAACATACCGCAGAAGTCATAAGGTCATAAATGATAGGAGCAGAATTAGGCCAAACAGCCTATCATCTTATAGAGACATACAAAATTATAAAAGGACTGGACAAGCTAGATGCAGGAAAAATGTTCCCAATGTTGGGGGAAGTCCAGAACCAGGGGCCACAGTCTTAGAATAAAGGGGAGGCCATTTAAAACTGAGGCGAGAAGGAACTTTTTCACCCAGAGAGTTGTGAATTGTGGAATCTTCTGCCACAGAGGACAGTGGAGGCCAAATCACTGGATGAATTTAAGAGAGAGTTAGATAGAGCTCTAGGGGCTAGGGGAATCAAGGGATATGGGGGGAAGGCAGGCACGGGTTACTGATTGTGGATGATTAGCCATGATCACAATGAATGGTAGTGCTGGCTCGAATGGCTTCCTCCTGCACCTATTTTCTATGTTTCTAAGTCTACTCCGCCATTCAATCATGGCTAATCTATCTCTCCCTTCTAACCTAATTCTCCTGCCTTCAAGTTGTGAACACTGCCCAGTCCATCGGCTCTGACCTCCCCACCATCGAAGGGATTTATCGGAGTCGCTGCCTCAAAAAGGCAGCCAGCATCATCAGAGACCTACACCATCCTGACCACACACTCATTTCACCCCTGCCATCGGGAAGAAGGTACAGGAGCCTGAAAACTGTAACGTCCAGGTTCAGGAACAGTTTTGTTCCCTATAGCCACCTGGCTATTAAACACTACAACCTCAAATGAACTCTGAACTTCAATAGACTATTATTATTACTATTATTATTACACTACTATTGTTTGTTTTTTGAATGTATGTGTATGTATATATATATATGTGTGTGTGTGTGTGTATATATATATATATATGTGTGCTTGTGGGTATGTGTATATATACACACTGAACTTTTTTCTCTCGTTTATCATATTGCTTACAGTGTACTATGTTTACATATTCTGTTGTGCTGCAGCAAGTAAGAATTTCATTGTTCTATTTGGGACATAGGACATTAAAACACTCTTGACTCTCCTGACTCCCCATAACCTCTGACACCCAGAGTCAGAACATTCAACGTGAGTAGCAAGACTACAGAGCAAATGGCATTCTGAAAACATAAAGGTTTGTGACTACCAAATGATAGATGCACTTTGGAACAATAAAAATCTAATTTCTACAGCTATGTTACTTGAGGAATAACATCATTAGGTTGCGCATGGATGCAAAAATTATGTCATCAAAATAAACATAATTCTTAATTGGGAGTACCTGGTGGAATTTTAGGAATGGTGAAGTTCCACTTGATCTGCCAATCAAACATAATAAAAACCATTTAGCATATAACATATGTCGTTACTGATCTAATATATACCGTGCGTGATTGGATCTACGGTTACTGACTACATGAGCAACCAAGCTGAGATTTGAGAAAATCACCGTTTGCCAACATTTTTTACCTGTGCACAACCAGGTGGTAGTGCACCCACATATTTAAATGACATTTGAGGTAATGAAACAGTATTTACTTTTACAAAAATGACAATAATTTGCTGACCTGTCGTGTTTGAGATTCTGGCTTTGAACTCTGGCTGAGAAACATCCAGCTTGTTGGAAGCCAGAAGAAGCCTGATCTAACAGGTGAGGAATGTTTGCTGCTGCAAACTGGAAGTCTTGCAAAACTATCCGCTATTTACGCTTCCCCGTAGCTGCAGTCTTTCTGGCTTTCTCTACCTCTCCCTCTTTCCTTGCTCATCTGCTTCCAACCCAACCCAAACACCATTTTCCACCCCTCATCGAACTGCCTGACCTAAATTTTAAAGCATGGAACAACTGATTGGGCCAGTGTACTATGTTCTATATAAAGCTTCTCTCACCCTGCCTTATTGAACCCTGCTAATGTTTTTAATCTTATTTTGTAAACACAGTTCACCATGATGGGTGGCATAGTGGCACAACAGTATAGTTGCAGCCTTACAGTGCCAGAGACCCGGGTTCAATCCTGACTACAGGCGCTGTACTGTGTGGAGTTTGTGACCTCTGTGGGTTTTCCCCAGGAGCTCCGGTTTCTTCCCACACTTCAAAGACATACAGATTTGTAGGTTAATTGGCTTGGTATAATTGTAAATTGTCCCTAGTGTGTGCAGGATAGTGTTAACGTGCAAGGACTCGGTGGGCCAATGGGTCTGTTTCCGCCCTGTGTCTGTAAACTAATTATCCCAGGTAGTACTGGACACATATTGGACAAATGGTGGTTCGTGTGGGAATTACTAGTGAAAGTACTGCTTACAATGTTGTTGTGCACTAATTTAAAAAGTTCAGTAAATTCTTTGTACTTTGTTAACCCCCATATTTTTTTGTTTTTTTGAACATTGCCGGTTCAGGTAAAGCCTTGCATTTTCACGGTTCCATGCACCTCACAGAAGTATGATTACCTAGCAATTATCTCAACAATTATTTAATTATCTGACTGATTACCTGAAATTGATAATGATGCAGGTGCAACTATTCACAATTACTTGTGGAGCTTTAGTGAGTGGAAACTTCCTAGGTTGAATCAATTTAGATCTGGCTGTATGCCCAGATTTAACCTGGACTCACGATTGAGCAGACTCCACTCTGGGAGATGGAGTGAGACTCAGTTGAAAGCGAGCTTCAGCTGGTGCACCACTGAGGCTCTGCTCCAGTACCTGCTGAGAGCCTTTGACTGGAGGCCAAGTTGGGATTAAGCTTTGTCTCCCTGCAAACTCCATCAGGTTCCTTATTTATTACAGTTAAGATAAAGTCTCTGATATTTGCATTCATTTAAAATTATTAAAATAGATGTGAATATTTTTTTAATGAAACTAAAACAAATTAAAACATGTAATAAATCAATTAAACTAAACATTAAACTAAACATCTTTCCACTTCTCCAACCCTGGAATCCCTCTTGAAATGAGAGGGAGGTGATAACATCTGTCCTTCAGTTGGGAGAGCAAAACAGAAACTGCTAGAGGAATTCAGCGGGTCAGGTAATATCTGTGGAAGGAAATGGACAAGCAGCATTTGCTGACTAAATGTGTAGGGAGGAATTGCAGATGCTGGTTTACACCAAAGATAGACACAAAATGCTGGAGTAACTCACCGGGACAGGCAGCATCTCTGGAGAGAAGGAATGGGTGACGTTTCAGGTCAAGACCCCTCTTCAGACTTCAAGCAGTCTGAAGAAGGGTCTCGATCCAAAACACCACCATTCCTTCCCTCCAGGGATACTGCCTGTCCGGCTGAGTGACTCCGGCATTTTGCGTCTATCTTCACCTTTTGCTGCCTGAATGCTGAGTTACTCCTGCACTTTGTGCCCTTTTTTTCTAAACCAGCATCTGCATTTCCTTGTATCTCATTGTGGGTGGGGACCCTTCTTCAGACTAAAGAAGTATGTCCCCGACTTATAGGTTCATATTAGTCTGGGGTTCAATGACATAGGCACAGCCGGCTACAGCCAGCATATTTCATTAATATGGTTTCTGCATCAAACCTAGATTTTGCATAAAATATGCTAGCTTTTCTATTTGAAGTGAATCGCAAAGCAAGTTGAGAGCAAAGAGCATGCCAACACGAGTCTCTGGAGGAGGCAGATGGTGTAACTTTAGTCTGGACCGTCTCATGGAGTGCAAAATAAGAGACGAATAAACAGGATCTGAATAAGCGAAAAAGGAGAAATATAAAGCGATAAGCAAATGCAGAAAGGATGGATTTATAGTTGGAGAATGCAACAGATCAAGTTGAATAGGCAATGAAAAAATAATGTGACTGGACAAAACATCTAACAGTTTGGGATTTCCAACAGTGTTTTATTGTCACTCAATCTTGCCTTGATGTGGTAACATGCGGTGAACTTTGAGCATGGATTGAAATGATACCAAAAACAGACTAAAGAGGTTCTATGCATGATAAGACAAAGGTTTGCAAACACAAGTTCTTCCATATACATGAATCTTCGTGGCTATCCCTCGAGGTCGAGGATGGTGGCCTATGTTCCCTTGTTTTTATGAACTGTCAAGTGGCTTATGAGTCCTATCCTGGCTTTGAAAGTTCTTCGGCATTCAGGGCAGGTAATTCCAGATGTCAGATCGGGCTTTGGTTGTTGCTGCCTCTCTTTCCGTTTACTTTTCTTTTCTTCTAGTTCTGCACATCTGTTGGCTTTGAAGGTTGCTGTTCCTTTTTGGATGATGGTTCGCCAGAGTTTCCTGTCCTTGGCATTGGTTTCCCAATTTTCGATGTCGATTTCACATTTCTTCATGCTGGCTTTTAAGGCGTCTTTGAATCTCTTCTTTTGTCCGCCTCTTTTACGTTTGCCTTCTCTAAGCTGGGAGTAGAAGTCTTGTTTTGGTAGAGGCTCGTCTTCCATCCAAACAACATGACTGCTCCATCTTAGTTGGTTCTGGATGACGATGGCTTCGATGCTTGATGTTTTTGCTTCATTCAGCATGCTGACGTTGGAATCGATTGCATCAAGTATTCACCGCTTCCATGCCGGTTCTTGACTAGGAGCTTCCAGCCATCACGTAGCCTGTTCCTGTCACCCTTCCCTGATCGCTGAAAGTTTTGAGTGAAGGTTTGTGCTACTAACAGAACGAAGACACCTGTGCGTGCGTGTGTTTGTTTAACGTGTACTTGATGTTGCACTCCAAGAAGCACAAGGTCTTTCACAAATCAATCAACTAATTCTAATGGCAAGGGAACCAAGACGATTGGAGCTGATAGAACTGTTGCAGCCTTCATCCGCCTTCACAGCCATTGAGTTCAAGATAACTTTGTCCGCCTGGTTTGCCGTTGAGGTCTTGTAGGTCGGATCGTTCTTAGTCTGGACCCTCATCCTCAACCTTACCGTTATGGGTGGCCCTACCAGAAGCTGGTGCTTCCGACGGCATAGCTCTCGGAATCATGGGGGCACGCAAGCCTCTTCACCACAAGGTGAACGATACTAGCTGAGTCACAAGAGACTGGAGCAACAAACAATCTGCCGAAGTAACTTAGTGGGACAAGCAACATTGGTGAATTGAAATGGATGGTCAACATTTTCAATTGGGACCATTCATCTGGAGCGTAATTGACCTGATTAATTCTTCTGGCAGAGTAAGGTTAACACAAACTAAGGTTAGCCTTGCTGTAGCGGGCCATGTGAAGGTTTGGGAATCAATGTTCAAACCACACAATTGGCTGAAGACAGTCAGGCTTGAAGATAGATTTGCAAAATGTGATGTAAACAAACTTTGTGTGCACACATCGATTTTTGGGCTTCTGGATAACCCCCCAGGAGAGGTAGATCACATATTTAAATCATATAAATATATATATATCATATATATATTTCATATCAAATTTCTGAATGCAGTTGCAAGGATACTTTATAATTAATAGTTTATCATATCATATCATATCATATATATACAGCCGGAAACAGGCCTTTTCGGCCCTCCAAGTCTGTGCCGCCCAGCGATCCCCGTACATTAACACTATCCTACACCCACTAGGGACAATTTTTACATTTACCCAGCCAATTAACCTACATACCTGTACGTCTTTGGAGTGTGGGAGGAAACCGAAGATCTCGGAGAAAACCCACACAGGTCACGGGGAGAACGTACAAACTCCTTACAGTGCAGCACCCGTAGTCAGGATCGAACCTGAGTCTCCGGCGCTGCATTCGCTGTAAAGCAGCAACTCTACCGCTGCGCTACCGTGCCGGTACCAGTTCCCAGGAGTTCAGGAAATGGCAGAAGCAGGGTGAGACAATTTGGTGTGCATTGTTTCTTTACAGGCTTTTGCTTTTGCTTTTTTAAGATTGTACGTTACTTGCCTGGTTTACATATGCACCCATGGATGAATAAATTCAGTTGAACTGTTAAGCACACAAAACTGATACTCAGACTTGCAGATAACTTCACTTGTCGATTAAACCAGATGAGATATAAAGCTGTTTTTTTGCCAATTCAGAGCAGAATGATATATGGTGACTATTCGAAAAGGAGCAAGTCAGGGTAGAATAAATTAGTGAGTTTGTGAAAACCATCCAGAAACACGGAGCAGTGGTAGTTTTACCCAAAGCTGAAAAAAATATCAGACTGTGTGGAAACTACAAAGTCAAACCAAATCAAGCTGAAAACAGTGGAGAATATCTGCTGCTTCCTTTGAAAGAACAGATTTAGCAGCATCAAAAGTATTCATAAAATTGGATCTCTTCCATACCTGCATACAATAGGTCAGCAAAACCTGATCATCAAAGAGCACAAATACCAATGGAGTACCAGGGTTACCCTGGGGACTGTAGTTCTTTTTGTAAAATGTTCCAGGCTATGATGGATTGAATCTTGCAAGGAGAACATCATTGTTTGTGCAAGCAAGATGACCTGTTAATTAAGAGCACAAAGGAGAAAATACATGATTTTGAAGGAAGTTCACATGTGAAACAGAAACAACATAAATGCATGCTAGTATATCTTGGTTTGATGCCAATGCCTACAAACAGTGAAGAAGAAAGTAGAGGCCATAAGCAGTGCACCACCTAAGCTTGAAAATATAGCTTTTGCTGCATTATTATTTGATGTCTTTTCCTTGCTGTGCTATTGTATCACTTTTTGGTAAAGGATATGAAATGAGTGTGGAGCCAGGAGGAACATGGTGCAGATGAGTAATACTAGAAAAATAGGCAAGTGAAACTCTGCTTGCTCATTGTGATTTCACATGCGAATTGAAGTTGGCACGCACTTCTTAAAGTTAAGCATAGGTGCAGTGGCAAGTCGCTTAATGGATATGGGGAAAGAGAAAGGTATCATGGGTTGCACTGTGGTGCAGCAGTTGGCACCGCTGCCTCACAGCTCCAGGAATCATATTCAATCCCGAACTCAGATGCTGCTTGTGTTGAAGATGTACAATCTCCCTTTTACTGCACGGGTTTCCACAAGTACTCAATTTCCCTCCAACATCCAAGAGAGGTGTTGGTAGATTAATTGATGGCTGTAAATTATCCTTAAGCGTAGTTAAGTGGGGAAAAATAAGCAAAGTGGTGCTGATGGTCATGTGAGAGAAAGTTCATGGGTTCTAAGAGCAGAATTAGGCTATTCAGCTCATCAAGTCTACTCTGCCATTCAATCATGGCTGATCTATTTTTCCCTCTTAACCCCATTCTGCTGCCTTTGCCCATTACCCCTGCCACCTTTACTAATCACAAATCTCCACTTTAAAAATATCCATTGACATGGCCTCCACAGCCGTCTGTGGCAATGAATTTCACAGATTCACCACTATCTGACTAAAGAAATTCCTTCTCATCTCCTTTCCAAAGGAATGTCCTTTTATTCTGAGCCTATGACCTTTGGTCCTAGACTCTTCCACTAATTGAAACATCCTCTCCACATTCACTCTATCCACTCCAGTGGGCTGAATAGTCTCAATGTGTGTTGCAACAAGTCAGTAAGTTCACTTTTCACATCCTTCAAAACAGTGAACACAATTAGGTACGATGTGATAGAACTTTATTTATCCCAGGAGGGAAATTGATTTGCCAACATTCATAAAAACCCAAAACCCACAAAATAAATGAAACATGAAATTAAAATGACGAGTGGAAAGGATTGGGGATGTGCAAAGATTGGGGGGGGGGGGGGAGGGAGGGAGTCAGTCCCAGTCTCAGTCTACCCCATGGCAGAAGGGGAAGGGGTTGTACAGTTTGATCGGCACAGGGAAGAAGGATCTCCTGTGGTATTCTGTCCATCTTAGTGGAACCGGTTTGTTGCTGAAGGTACTCCTCAGGTTGACCAGTGTGTCATCGCAGGGGTGAGCTGTATTGTCCAGGATGCTCCACAGTTTGAGGAGCATCCTCCCCTCCACGACTACCCCCCCATGAATCCAACTCCGCCCCCAAGACGGAGCCAGCTTTCCTGATGAGTTTGTCAATTCTATTGGCATCCGCGGCCTTCGCCCTGCTGCCCCAGCACATGGCAGCAAAGAAGATGGCACTGGCTACCACCGATTGGTAGAACATCTGCAGCATCTTTCTGCAGACGTTGAAGGAGCGGAGCCTTCTCAAAAAGTACAGCCGGCTCTGTCCGAACGTGTACAAATCAAGAAGGAAGCACGGAGAATAGTGTTTAGAATAGATAGATTTGAGGCAGCTTCTTTACCATGGAAACGGATCATTATTCCAGTTAGTTATATTAAATCTCAAATCAGTGATAATTATAACAGTTGCATCATAGATGAAAAGGTGAGTAATCCTCCTGTTTCAGTATGACTGTGTACATGTAGACTTTTGTGAAAGAGGGAATGGGGAATCTCCTCCTTCCCTCTCATCTAACGGCGCCGCTGAGAGATCAATCAAAGTAGTGAAAGAAATTCGGAAGCGGGATTGTTACAGGGACATTTCCAACCCAGCACGAAACATTTCTTGGCCAATTCCTTGCTGAAATACACAGCATCTCTGCCCAACACCACAAGGATTCTGATGGAGAGAAAATTGAGAACATGTTTATGCCCTGTTCAACTAAATTGGGATTTAGAGTTGAACGGAAAATTAAAAATCTCGAACACAAAATCCGAAGAACATAGTTTCAGCTGAAACAAAGGTGTGTGTTCTTACCGCCCGCTCTGTAGCAAGTCAAGCGCACAGATTGGAGGTTTACAGTATCTGGTGACATTCAGAAGTACCCATGTAGATCAAGTAATCTCTGTTGGAAATGAATCAAATCCAGATGTTGAACAACATGATTATGAAGTTCCAAAATTTAATTTAGTATAGTTTATTGTCACATGTACAGAAATAAAAATGTAAGTAACGCTAATGGAAACACTAGCTGCGGCTTGCCTGCAGTCCGTCTGTCTTTTGTGTTTTTTGTTGTTTTTGTATGAATTTGTATGAATTGTAGTTTTAATATGGTGTAGTGTTTGTATGTTGAGGGGGGGGGGGGAACTGTAAAAAATTCTCTCTCCCGAACGGAGACACGAACTTTGTTTCTGTGTCGTGTCTCCGTTCCCGCTGCGGCCTACCACCGGCCATGCACCTGGGACCACCTGGGGCTCTGGTTCACAGAGCCCGCGGCCCAGACTCACCACCTGCGGCGCTGGCCGCCTGCCGATGCTGCGGGTGCGGCTGCGACTCGTCTCCGGAGGCTCCGTCGCGGGCCGCGTGGACGTGGGAAGCCCGCAGGCCCCTGGGTGGGGGCCGACATCGGGAGCTCCGGCAGCGGCAGAGGCAGCGTGTTCGCCCGCCCTGAATCGCGGGGCTTGGGTCGGCCCGCCGTGGACCTTTCACCGCCCAGCGAGCGCTCCAATGTCGGGAGCCCCGACGTGGCAAGTTCAACAGCCTGACCGCGGGAGAAGACGGCAGGGGAAGAGAAAAGACATTTTGGCCTTCCATCACAGTGAGAAGGGACTGGAGGGGACTCACTGGGATGGATGTTTCTTTTGTTTGGTGTTAGTGTATGATTGTATGTGTTATTGCATTTTTATTGAATTATTCTTATTGGTCTTAGTGTTTCAACTGCGGGTAATGTTTCATTTCACTACACATTTATGTGTATGTGACAAATAAACGACTATTGACTATTGACTATTGAAGGGAAGGCTATAATATGCTGTTACTACAATAACCACTTAAGCAGCAACAGAATTCACCAACAAGCACCAAGGCCTCACCTGGCTGGCAGTGTTTCAGTTCAGTTTAGTTTATTGTCAAGTGTACCGACGTACAGTGACAAGCTTTTGTTGCGTGCTATCCAGTCAGTAGAAAGACAATAAATGAGTACAATTGAGCTATTACGGTGTATAGGTACATGATAAGGGAATAAGGTTTAGTACAAAGTTAAACCAGTAAAGTCCAATCCACGATAGTCTGAGGGTCACCAGAGGTAGACAGTAGTTCAGCACTGCTCTCTGGTTGTGGTAGGATGATTTATTTGCCTGATAACAGCTGGGAGGAAACTGTCCCTGAATCTGGAGGTGTGCGTTTTCACACTTCTATACCTTTTGGTTGATGGGAGAGGGGAGAAGAGGGAGTGGCCAGGGTGCGACTCGTCCTTGATTATACTGCTGGCTTTGCCGAGGCAGCGTGAGGTTTAAATAGAGTCAATAGAAGGGAGGTTGGTTTGTGTGATGGTCTGGGCTGCGTCCACAATTCGCTGCAATTTCTTGCGGTCTTTGACGGAGCTGTTCCCAATCCAAGCTGTGATGCAACCTGATAAAATGCTTTCTCTGGTGCATCTGTAGAAGTTGGTGAGAGTTGTATGCTGCATGTCCTAAGCCTTCCAAGGAAGTGGAGCTGTTGGTGTGCTTTCCTGGTCGTTAAGATCTAAAATCTTGTTCAAATCCAGGACTACCAGTTCAAATGTGAAATCAATATCAAAATCAGGAAGACTCAACTACACCAGATTTATAGTTGTTTGTCAGTAAATATGCATATTGATCTCTATCTCATTGTTGCTTAAAAAAAAGAAGTGTAGCATATTTTTAAGCTGGGACATGCCATTCTGTCTGTGTATATGGACAAAAGAGTCTCACACAGTCTGAAATATTCTTTCTGCCATCTTAAAGTCTCAACACAGAAAGAAATTGCAGCGTAGTTCAGCGAGCAAAATAAATCACTTCCAGTTTATATATTACTAGATGGGTGTGCATCCGTTGGGTGCAAATCTGCTGCGGACGGTCCTGTGGGCGAGGCGACCCCCATTGGGTGGAAACCTCTCCTGCGGGCTCAGCAACCCTACCGAACCGTGGACCCGTTGCCGGGCGGGGAGTGTGCCCCAGGGCCTTGGGCGGGTGAGGGGGGACAGGGAAAAGCCACTGACCTCGGCACTGTTTCTCCTGAGGGCCTCTCCTGCGGTCCGGGCTACTCTCCGTAACATTCCCCCCATTCCCACTCCCCCCACACCCGCCTCTCCCCCCTATGCCCCTCCCCCTCCCTTTCCCCATCCCTCCACCCACTCCCCCCCCCACTCCCTCCACACCTCCCACACACTCCCCTCCACCCCCCTCCCCTTCCCCTCACTCCCCCACTCCATCCCCCTCAACCCCTCTTATCCTCCCTCATCCCCCCTCCCTCCCCCCCTCCCTCCCTCCCTCGGAGACAGATTTAAACTTTAAAATGTGAATAACTTAAAAAATATAACACTGATTTCAATGAAACTTCTTCCATTAGCACCAAAGGGACGACGGTGAGTAAGGTGGGCCTAAAATTGTCACGCTATCGTGTACCGTTTTGGCTGTAGTTCAGGAACAAACAAACAAACAAACGAGAGTTTTAGTATATAGATAGATAGATAGATAGATAGATAGATAGATAGATAGATAGATAGATAGATAGATAGATAGATAGATAGATAGATAGATAGATAGATAGATAGATAGATAGATAGATAGATAGATAGATAGATAGATAGATAGATGCTGTATCTCAGAACATTTGTGAGGGCATTACAACTTCCTCAGGAAGGAGTAAACATCATCATGGTTTAATGCCACATCCAACTCCGTCAGCACTAAACTAGCACCCTAAATTATGTGCTTCATTTCTATTAACTCAGAAGGGAATGATATATCCAATCACAAACTGAAGCAGTCATAAATTCCTGCAAGTGCATGCTAATATAATAATATTCAACCGCGGCAATCACTCAATGGTTCACATTTTTAAAAAAGCCTGTCTACATTGTCTGAACACTGCTTGGGCTGCATAATTAATGCAGCCTTGACCATGATTGAGTCAGGGAAAACCAATACCGCATGTCATCTTGGCGTTGAAGAGAGGGAGTCTTGGGATTCCAATGAACGTCAACTTATACAATCAGTTAATCAGTATCTTTAAAGTCCAAAGTCTAAAGCTCCTAGGGAAAGCAATATTAGATTCCCTCCAGAAATAGAATTCTATTATATATGGATAATTGGAGACCTGCCATGTTTCTTCCTCAGGAAGAATAGGTGACATTGGCCTGTGGTTCCCAAAGTGTTCCATCATGTGGGGTTTCCATGAGTCTTGCAGAGATGGATGGAGAAAGATTAATATGATTAGCCAACAATTCATTATCTCAAATGACTGTTGGAGTAGAGGAAGGCAAAGTCCAACAAAGCCAGTGCCAGTTGTGTGATCAGTATTTATAGCCCTGATATTTACAGTTATCTGCCAAGTTTTCTTGCCTGAGGGAACACATTAGAGCTTGTTTATAATCTTGGTGTTTGTCGGGAGATTACTATTGCCATTTGTTTAAAGTCAGTACCTGAAAATAACAAACTTCCATTTTATCTTTTTAGTTTGTTTCCCAACGAATTACAGCAAAAGCCAATAAAGTTGACAAAACTCTCTGCAGTTATAATTAGAGATAGTCTGTGGCAGGTATTAAACAGCAACCGGTATTGTGGATATTGAAGATAAACAACGAGGAACTGCAGGATGCAAGGAATGCCCTGCTACTTACTAGACGGAGTTAAAGGCAGCAGCAAACTTGGTTGTAAAAAAAGAACTTGCATTTTTATGGTGTTCAAGACATTCCATAAACTTCACAGTCAATGAAAAACTTTTAAAGTGCAGAAAGCACAGTAGTAAATTTACACGCATCAATATTTTTAATTCTAACATTGCAATAGTAACTAGATGAAGATGTCTGAAGAAAGAACCCAACCCGAAATGTCACCTTTCTCCAGAGATGTTGCCTGTCCTGCTGAGTTACTTTGTGTCCTTTTGATAATAATTATATGTTTGGTCTGTGATGGTGGCTAGTAAATGTTGCCTGGCATCCTGAGAGAACCTTTCTTCAAACAACTCTTGCTTGACACTCAATGGCGTTCCCATCTCTGAGTAACACACCATTGATATCTTGGGGCTCACCTTTGATCAGGAGTTTAACTGTAGTAGCCACATAATTATTGTGACTTCAATAGCAGGTCAGAGGCTGGTTGAGTGGTGAGACTCGCCTCCTGTGAAATTAGCTGTGACTCACTTTGACTCCTATCTTCAAAGTGTACGCTAATTAGCAGTGGGAAAGAAGTAAGCAGGGGAATAGTGGGGCAAAATTTTTTAATATTCAAACATTATTGCAAATCATACTGGTCATGTAAATATCGCCAGGCTATTCTTGTTTGACTGATGTTCTTGGGTCTTTTGGATATATTTTGAATCATGAAATAACCTCATGCTTACTTAGTCCAGGTGTTTATTTTCATTGCAAATTTAAACATTAATTGTAACTCAGAACGATGAGGACATTAAACTTCCTAAATATTGGCTTTGAACTAAAATCACCACCAAAAATGATGTCCCTTTGTGTAATTTTAGAAAGGCAGTGAACTGTGACTGGATACCTGCATCTGGACCCACTGAGACCATGGAATAATTTCCAAGATTTTGTGTATGCAAATTTTCAATCAAATAATGTACCCGCTACAAAAAAAAGTATTGCATTTATAATGGCAAGGGGAACAATTAGGTATTTTTATTCTCAAACAAAACACAAAGTGCTGGAGTAACTCAGTAGGTCAGACAGCATCTGTGGAGTTAATGTACAGATGACGTTTTGTGTTGGACCCTTATTCCTCCAGTATTTTGTGTTTTGCTCAAGATTGCTGCATGTGCAGTTCCTTGTGTCTCTTAGTTTTTATTCTCAGTTGAGCATACAATTTAAAAAAAAGTTATAACCGTTGTTCTCTCTCTTGAAGCATGAATATTGCATACAATCAGAAATACGATTGATGACTTCCCACCGCCCCATCAAGTCATTATAAAGGCAGGGCAGACCATGTTTTGGTCATGATATCCATTTGAAATAGTGAACATTCAGCCTTATTCCAAATTTTCTAGTCTTAAGACAAACCTTTTTACCAAGGACAAGACATCTTTGGATGTCTCGGGCACCCCAGGTCTTTTGATCCTTTACAGAGATGCTTGCATCTGACAAAATGGCCTTAATTATACTGAACCCTCTAGTTTTCCTTCCCGTTATGTAATGGCTGAGTGCAGTGGATTCAGTAAGAAACAACCAATTGCTTTTTTAGAGGAGGGGTTTTTATTTACCTGTTTAATAATGTCAGTGGTTTTGTTTAAACATGAATGCAGACATCTCTAAATTGCTGCCAATACTCAGGCCATCAATTTCCTGGCTGTCGGAGGTGCTAGCAATCAGTCTGATGAATGGTCCCAACCTAAAACATTGTTTATTCATTTCCTCCACTGTTGCTGCCTGACTCATTGAATTGCTTTGTGTTTTGCTCAATTTCCTGGCTCTACTGGGAGGTCATGTTGCAGTTGTATAAGACGTTGGTGAGGCCGCATTTAGAGTATTGTGTTCAGTTCTGGGCACCATGTTATAGGAAAGATGTTGTCAAGCTGGAAAGGGTACAGAAAAGATTTACAAGGATGTTGCCAGGGCGAGAGGGACTGAGCTATAGGGAGAGGTTGAGTAGGCTGGGACTCTAATCCTTGGAGTGCAGGAGGATGAGGGGTGATCTTATTGAGGTGTATAAAATCATGAGAGGAATAGATTGGGTAGATGCACAGTCTCTTGCAGAGTAGGTAGATAGAGCTCTTATGGATAGCGGAGTCAGGGGGTATGGGGAGAAGGCAGGAACGGGGTACAGATTGAGAATGATCAGCCATGATCACATTGAATGGTGGTGCTGGCTCGAAGGGCCGAATGGCCTCCTCCTGCACCTATTGTCTATTGTCTAATCAAGAACCAGAGGACATAGGTTTAAGGTGAAGGGAAAAGATTTAATAGGAATCTGAGGGGTAACTTTTAAGAAAATGATGTCAACAGCTAACTTAGGCTATAAAGAAGAAAGGGAAGGATAAAAGCTCTCGCACTGTGTTGCAGCAATAATGATAACTTTTAACCATGTTTTCAGGTAATTTATTTAAATATCTTTGTGTGTTATTTGTTTATTTAACCTATGCATGGTTCTGAATATTAGGAGTCTTCAGGAGTATTGAAAATCTAAGTCAATTAGATTCTTGAGGATTGGTGTCAAGTATTTGGTATTAAGTATTTAAAAATGGCAAGTATGTTTATCTGGAAACGTAAACTCTGACAACATGGTCGCTACAGGGCCCCTGCCTTACAATGACTACACTTTATTAACTGTGAACCACATCAGGACAATCTGAAAGGGATACAAGAGGTGCCAAATAAATGCAATTGTTGGTAAGGTACTCTTGGCTGCTTGGGTGTGCAGGTTGATTGTATTATATTGAATGGTCGGTATAAATAGGTGCACCAACCTTTCACAATTTTTTCATCCTCCCGCATGTAATCATCTGTATTATTGTACAATTATTCGATAATTAACCTCTACCCATAACGAAGCTGGATATTAATTGACTTGACCCTGACCAGTAATTTTAATTTTTCTTGCATATTATTCTTTCGTTGTAAACAAGACCCCTTTCTTTGGCACTTTTATTCATGTTCCATTCTTTTATTATTCCAGCAAGCAAAGCCTTAAATTATAAATCTGTCTTTGATTGAGAACCGTTCCATGCCAACCAGTCTCCAGTTTCTACAGAACCCCAATTAGAAAGCACAATGTATGCCCAGATGTTTTTATAATTAACAGTTTCTCCTGCGTTGTGGACTGATTAATGTTTTTATTTAAACTCATGAACAAGTATGCAATAGAGTATCTTTAACAAAAGTTTTGAAGTGATTAAATTGCCCATTGGTTTCAGGTTATTTGTTGTTCATTGCTTCAAGTGAACACGACTTAACTGACTTAAAGTTCGCAATGTATCATACAAAGGCTGAAAGTACAGCAATGTGAAGGAAAATCAATACCATAATAATATTAATAGTGTTCAGGGCAGCATGATTAACTGTTCTATGCATTTCCAACCCCAAGTAGAGATTTGGAGCAGAATCCTGTGGAAATAATGTAATTTCATGAGTAACAGAGGCCAGCAGATTGTGGTCAACCAATCTTGGATTGTTTAGATTAGCTTTAGTTTACTTTAGAGATACAGCATGGAAACAGGCCCTTCGGCCTACCAAGTCTGCAGCGACCAGCGATCCCCGCACATTAACACTAACCTACACACACTAGGACCAATTTTTACATTTATACTAAGCCAATTAACCTACAAACTTGCACATCTTTCCAGTGTGGAAGGAAACAAAGTTCTCGGAGAAAACCCACGTAGGTCACGGGGAGAGCGTACAAACACCGTACAGACAAGCAGCTATAGCCAGGATCGAACCCAGGTCTCTGGCGCTGTAAGCGCTGTAAGGCAGCAACTCTACCGCTGCGCCACCGTGCCGCTGGCACATTGGTCCCATCTTATGGCCTATATTTATGCCAAAGCTCCTTTAGCAGTAGAGTGACCTAGGCAGGAGAATCCCAGTGGATTCAGGAGCTCAACGTGTTTGCTGCACCTAGAGGTTGCCAAATTGTTTCGATAACAAATGTTCAGCCAACATCACTGACTATTTGCTGAGATGCACAGTTTCTCCAGGCATGGCTATCCCTGAAAAAGAAATGTTGACCTTGCGTGATATCAGCAGGTCATCTTTTTTATCTTGTGACTCTTAAAATTCAATAATAGCATATCTCATGGGTCAAAACAAATGATAGCTCAAAGCAACAGGACTAGGCCCTTTGACCAGCTTCCCTCTCAATATACTCAGTTTCAGTTTAATTATTTTCACGTGTACCGAGGTACAGTGAACAGCTTTTGTTGTGAGCTATCCAGTCAGCAGAAAGACAATACATGATTACAATCAAGCCAATACAGTGTATAGATAGACAATAAGGGAATAATGTTTAGCGCAAGGTTAAGCCAACAAAATCCGATCAATGAGGTAGATAGTAGTTCAGCACTGCTCTCTAGTTGTGGTAGGATGATTCAGTTGCCTGTTAAAAGCTGGGAAGAAGCTGTCCCTGAATCTGGAGGTGTGCGCTACTCCTGAAAAGTTCAATGAATAAATATCATAAGGAGATAGCACAGAGTTAGACATCAGAATGCAAGGGTTCTGATCCCGGGTGGAACAAAAAATAACAGATTCCAATTAACTAGCATCTTCAAGATAGCAAAATAACCCAAAGTGCTTTCCAGGAGAAATATCAGAATAAAGACTTCACACCAAGTCACGGAAAGAGATATTACCAAAATCTTATTCATAGAAGTGGTTTTAAAGTAGTGTTTTGAAGGAGTGAAGATTGAGAGTTAGATGTGTTAAAAGGGGAAATTCCAGAGCATAAATAAAATGAGAATAATTTTGAATTGAAGGAATGCAAAGGTCTACAGACTGGAGGGAAATATGGAGATGGAGAAAGCCATGGTAAAAAATATATTGTGTAAGGGCGAGAATTTAAGTTTGAGGCATTGTTGAGTTGTACCGGTAGTCAAGTTAGGATGGTGAGTGAAAGATGAGGGGAACCTAGTTTGAATTAAGCTAAATGCAGCAGAGATTTGGATGTGCAGGTATTCGGAGGAGGTGGAGGGAGGGAAACTGAAGCAAGAATGGATACCATTAAGGAAAGGATCATGTCATTCGCTAACTGTTCAGGACACACTGTCCCAATCGAAGAAAACAAGACCTTCTTTTGCAGAAATATATATTTTCTCGATGTCATTGTGAGAAATGGATTTACAGAAAGCATGAAACTAACACGGGTGGCACGGTGGTGCAGAGATAGGCGTGCTGCCTTACAGCGCCAGAGACCCGGGTTCGATCCTGACTACAGGTATTCCCTGTACGGAGTTTGTACGTTCTCCCCGTGACCTGCGTGGGTTTTCCCCGAGAACTTTGGTTTCCTCCCACTCTCGAAAGACGTACAGGTTTGTAAGATTAATTGGGTTGGTATAAATGTAAAATTTGTCCCTAGTGTAGGATAGTGTTAATGTGCGGGGATCGCTGGTCGGTGCGGACTCGGTGGGCTGAAAGGCCTGTTTCCGCGCTGTATCTCTAAACTAAACTAAACAAAACTTTTCCTAATGTGCTCCAGCTGCAGTGGGTCATCTGGGTGCAGCAAGAGTGGGAAAATCAAACAAATTCCTCTGCCTATAAAGCAGGTGAACTGGATAGTAATCTGTTATTGTCACAGGGAATCCCCCTGCTGACAAATTCTTTGGCAGGAATGAAGTGCAGAACAGTTGATATTGGCAATCTCCCAAGTGCATGTAGAGACAGTGCATGTAGAGACCCATCCAGAAAACAGTTAGCTATATGTCAAATGCATCTAACTAATCTGCAAGCTCAAACTGCTATTGGTGTTGCTATGGGAGCAGGAGGACATCTAAATCTATTTCAATCTTACGAATAGAATATTGGTTAACAAAACTGTTAAAGTTAATTGTAAGATCCAGGAGATTAATTTGGGGACCATCTAGAGTGGGAAGATGTCTATGTATTCGCAGGCTGCCATTTAGCAGTTCACGCCTGGATATCATATGAGAGCTGCTGCCAATATGTTTTAATGGCAGGAGATCTGGTAATAAAAGAAAGGAAAGCTCTTCAGCGGGTAGTCCATAGAGCTCAGAGGACCATCGGAACACAGCTACCAGACTTGGAGGGCATCTACAACACACGATGCCTCAGAAAAGCCACCAGCATCCACAAAGACTCTTCACACCCCTGCAACAGTCTGTTCGAACTCCTTCCATCGGGCAGACGATACAAGGCCTTCTACGCCCGCACCTCCAGACTCAGGAACAGCTTCATCCCCAGGGCCATAGCTGCTATGAACCGGTCCTGCTGAGCCGGATGGTCACATCGCACAGTGATCCGGCACAGATCTACTTGCACTTTATTCTGTCTTAAAACTGTTACAATTTGTTTAGTTGGGTTGCTGTTGTTTAAACTAACTAAATTATTGCATCGTATGGGAGGCGCATTTCCAATCTCGTTGTACCCCTGTACAATGACAATAAAGATATATTGTATTGTATTGTATTGTAAAAAAAGGTATAAAAAATTACAGGGCAAGTAACAGTAAACCAGCAATTTAGTAGATTGAGCAACATTGTTAAAAGGAAGCACTGTAACGCATTATGACAAACCGACCATTACATTAATCATAGATTAGATATATTTACTATGTTAGTAATGGAGATGTGCACATTACGAAGAAACTGAAAATAAGTATTTGATGACAATGTCAGGTGGATGATTTGCACCAATAATGTGTAAACAGAGAGGTTTGCAAAACACATGCATTTTCCAGGAAATAACGTGACTATCATTACTTCTGGAATGAAGGTCCATGTCCATGCATTTGGGGAAGATAAATGAAGTCTTGTTTCCATAGGAAACACAGGAACATCTACTTCAAGCTCATTGAACAAAGGCTTATATTCATATGGAACATCTCAGGATCTCAGGATGGCCCATGTTCTAGAAGCCTGGCTGATTTTAATTACGGGCCTGAAGTACATTTGTTAAATTCACGTAGGCAGGTAATTGGTTTGGGTTACAGCTGCAGCATCTGGATTCAACCCATTACTTAGCGGCTCAGACAGCATCTCTGGAGAACATGGATTGATGTTTTGGGTCGGTGCTCTTCTTTAGATACGATGATAGTGGAAGGAATCAAGATGTTGCAGTTCATTCATTCCATAGATGAGTTGCAGCCTTGTCTCAGTTTTGGGGCTTTCACCTTTGAGTCTGAAGGTCGTGGATTCAAGCCCCTTTCTGGGGACGTGCACATATTCCGGCCCGGTGAACTTGTCTTCAGTACTCAGCGAGTCCCATACTGTCAAAGGTGCCAGCCTGTGGACGAAATATTAAACTGAGACTGTATGTAAGCTCTGCAATTATTAGAAAATCACGTGAAGTTATTTGGAATACAGCAGGAGTGTTTTCCCTCAGTCGTCAACATCACGAAAAGATTGTGGCCGGCATAACATTGCTGCTCGTGGCACCTTGCTGTAAACAAGTTTGCTGCCACATTCCAGTACAGTCGCCTGTTTATTCAGCTGCATAGTTGACCCATCCTCAACAGAATTGGTGTTAGACTTGTCCTTATTGATCCAAATGCAAAAAGCAGGTTAGCTAATCAATACTTAAGTATTGGAGGAGACTCATGCAAATAAATTAAATACGTGTATACCAAAAGTAGGCTGTGAGTGAACCACCTGTGGCAGTAGAGCCAATACTGCATTCATCCTTTATGGGGATAAGTATCGATTTGCAAAGGTCTATGGGGGCCCTTTGCAGGTGAACACCAGGTTTGGTAACATAGAAACATAGAAAATAGGTGCAGGAGTAGGCCATTCGGCCCTTCGAGCCTGCACCGCCATTCAATATGATCATGGCTGATCATCCAACTCAGTATCCCGTACCTGCCTTCTCTCCATACCCCCGGATCCCTTTAGCCACAAGGGCCACATCTAACTCCCTCTTAAATATAGCCAATGAACTGGCCTCAACTACCTTCTGTGGCAGAGAATTCCACAGATTCACCACTCGCTGTGTGAAAAAAAACTTTCTCATCTCAGTCCTAAAAGACTTCCCCCTTATCCTTAAACTGTGACCCCTTGTTCTGGACTTCCCCAACATCGGGAACAATCTTCCTGCATCTAGCCTGTCCAACCCCTTAAGAATTTTGTAAGTTTCTATAAGATCCCCCCTCAAACTTCTAAATTCCAGCGAGTAGGAACATTGGAAGGAAGAAGTACTACCAACAAAAAAATGAGAGTAACATTCAACTAACATCTACAGTGGAGTCTTTCAAACCAGTGAGAAAACGAAAAACCGTGTTCACACAGTTATGACTCACTTTGCTTGAACGTAGTCAAAGATATCACTTTATCACAGCAGCAATCTCAAAATTTGTAAATGAATCTTTTGATGGGTCTTGCGTTGGTATTTGCATCCTGCTCCTCCACTCCACTTCCAACTGGAAAATCAAGGACGCTAATTGCGCAATAGTTTTGCTAAGGCTATAAGTACATGAAATTGTTTTACACCCCAGTTAGTCAATAGAAAACTAAATTTCCTTTTCTTTGCCCTCTTTCACTAGAATGTGGTGTGTTCCCTGAGGATGATAATTGTTAAGTGTTTCTCCGGGTGTGTAACACTCTACTTCCAATAGTATTGGCCACTCTTTGTGGTAGCAAAGCTTGTCACAGGGAGAACGTACAAACTCCGTACAGACAGCACCCATAGTCAGGATCAAACCTGGGTCTCTGACGCTATAAGGCAGCAACTCTAATGCTGTGCCACCGTGCCGCCCAATAATGATAAAGTCATTTTAATAAATAAACACTGGCTTTGCACATTGTACTAGTTTTTCTAAGAAATCAAAATTGTATTTTTTCACCTCTCAGAATTTCTTCGCTCTTTCAGTAGCCTTACATCTTTCCGAATTTTCCGGAGATGATCTTATTTCTTGGTTCAATTACATCAACAATGGCAAAGAAGACAAGCAGCTGACCTGTCTGGTGTTCTTCACCAAAGATACTTTAATATTAGACAATAGACAATAGGTGCAGGAGTAGGCCATTCGGCCCTTCGAGCCAGCACCGCCATTCAATGTGATCATGGCTGATCATTCTCAATCAGTACCCCGTTCCTGCCTTCTCCCCATACCCCCTGACTCCGCTATCCTTAAGAGCTCTATCTAGCTCTCTCTTGAATGCATTCAGAGAATTGGCCTCCACTGCCTTCTGAGGCAGAGAATTCCACAGATTCCCAACTCTCTGACTGAAAAAGTTTTTCCTCATCTCCGTTCTAAATGGCCTACCCCTTATTCTTAAACTGTGGCCCCTTGTTCTGGACTCCCCCAACATTGGGAACAGGTTTCCTGTCTCTAACGTGTCCAACCCCTTAATAATCGTATACGTTTCAATAAGATCCCCTCTCATCCTTCTAAAAATAAACGTGGCAGTAAATTAAGTTGAAAAAAATAAGGCAATGAGACTAGCTGCTCCCCTTTTTCAAGGAGACTACAAAAGAAAGATAGACTGAATGAGTTATGGGGAGAAAGCAGGAGAATGTGGTTAGATCAGCCATGATTGAATGGCGGAGTAGATTTGATGGGCCGAATGGCCTATTTCTGCTCCTATCACTTATGACCTTATGACTCTTCCTGTGCAGTCTTTTACTGCAATTGTCTCAGGTTGACTTTTATTCCAGTTTTCCGTCTCTATGGCAATAATTTGCATGTCCTTGTTTTGTTACTGCACTCTCTGTAATAAAATGTGCGGCCCTTTTTTTGTTCAGCTGCCTTCCCTGGCACTTCCTTGCACTCCAAAGATCTGAGCTCATGACCAGGAATTGCAATCCCATTCAGCATAACTAGATTGCCACAAGTTCAAAGGCACAGTCATTCAAATCAACCTAAAATCAACAAATCATCCTGTCAAGTCTCAGATGGGCATAAGCAATTCTACAGATTATTTAAAAGAAGAATAAAGGGCTTCTCTTGTATACCAATATTATTTTCACAAAGGACACATTAAAATAGATGATTTCTTGTTATTGGCTGTGTCAAATCTCACATGATATAAGAGTGAATACACCTTAAAATTACCATGTTGGCTTCAGGATGCTTTGGTAGTTCGTACGGTTGTGATCAATTGCACATAAAATAAATGCAAAATATTTAGTGTGGGAAATTACCGGCACAGCTTAATATCTCATGACTTCATAGAATGTTTCACACACCCCTTGTTAAAATATTCAGAAGAAGGAAGTCATAAGGTTCTTTTTCAGCCAATTGGACCGTTGCCTTTTCTATTTCTTATTCTGATAGAAGTAGCTGCAACTGCTGGTGGAAAAGCTATCGAAACGCAAGGCCAACATACAGGGCCTTCAATATTGTTTGGGACAAAGAACCATCATTTATTTATTTGCCTCTGTACTCCACAATTTGAGATTTACATAACATAGAAAATAGGTGCAGGAGGAGGCCATTTGGCCCTTAGAGCCAGCACCACCATTCATTGTGTTCATGACTGATCATCTACAATCAGTAACCTGTGCCTGCCTTCTCCCCATATCCCTTTGTTCCACTAGCCCCTAGAGCTCTATCTCACTCTCTTTTAAATTCATCCAGTGAATTGTCCTCCACTGCCTTCTGTGGCAGAGGATTCCACAAATTCACAACTCTGGGTGAAAAAGTTTCTTCTCACCTCAGTTTTAAATCGCCTCCCCTTTATTCTTAGACTGTGTCCCCTGGTTCTGGACTCTCCCAACATTGAGAACATTTTTCCTGCATCTAGCTTGTCTAGTCCTTTTCTGATTTTATACGTCTCTATAAGATCCCCTCTCATCCTGCTAAACTCCAGTGATTACAAGTCTAGTCTTTCCAATCTTTCCTCGTATGACAGTCCCTCCATCCCAGGGATTAACCTCGTGAACCTACGTTGCACTGCCTCAATAGCAAGGACGTCCTTCCTCAAATTAGGAGACCAAAACTGCACACAATACTCCAGATGTGGTCTGACCAGGGCCCTATACAGTTGCAGAAGGACTTCTTTGCTCCGGTACTTAAATCCTCTTGTTATGAAGGCCAACATGCCATTAGCTTTCTTCACTGCCTGCTGGGTTACTTTCTGTGACTGGTGTACAAGGACACCAAGGTCTCATTGCACTTCCCCATTACCTAATCTGACACCATTGAGACCGTTATGTCCAGTCACTCTACACTTCCATCCCCCACAAGGATGGTCTCGAAGCCCTCCGTTTCTTCCTCGACCGTAGAACCAGCCAATCCCCATCTACCAACACTCTCCTCCGCCTAGCAGAGCTGGTTCTTACCCTCAACAACTTCTCATTTGACTCCTCCCACTTCCTCTAAACCAGAGGCGTAGCTATGGGCACTCGCATGGGCCGTAGCTACGCCTGCCTCTTTGTCGGGTACGTCAAACAATCCCTGTTCCGGGCGTACACTGGCCCCACCTCCCCCCTCTACCTCCGCTACATCGACGACTGCATTGGTGCTCCCTCTTGTACCCATGCAGAACTCACTGACTTCATACACTTCACTTCCAATTTCCATCCTGCCCTTAAATATACCTGGACTATCTCTGACATCTCCCTCCCGTTTCTGGACCTCACCATCTCCATCACAGGAGACATAGAAACATAGAAACATAGAAAATAGGTGCAGGAGTAGGCCATTCGGCCCTTCGAGCCTGCACCGCCATTCAATATGATCATGGCTGATCATCCAGCTCAGTAGCCTGTACCTGCCTTCTCTCCATACCACCTGATCCCTTTAGTAAAAAGGGCCACATCTAACTCCCTCTTAAATATAGCCAATGAACTGGCCTCAACTACCTTCTGTGGCAGAGAATTCCACAGACTCACCACTCTCTGTGTGAAGAAATGTTTTCTCATCTCGGTCCTAAAAGACTTCCCCTTTATCCTTAAGCTGTGACCCCTGGTTCTGGACTCCCCCAACATCGGGAACAATCTTCCCGCATCTAGCCTCTCCAACCCCTTAAGAATTTTATATGTTTCTATAAGATCCCCCCTCAGTCTTCTAAATTCCAGCGAGTACAAGCCCAGTCTATCCAGTCTTTCCTCATATGTATGTCCTGCCATCCCAGGGATCAATCTGGTGAACCTCTGTACTCCCTCTAAGGCAAGAACGTCTTTCCTCAGGTTAGGAGACCAAAACTGCACACAATACTCCAGGTGCGGTCTCACCAAGGCCCTGTACAACTGCAACAGAACCTCCCTGCTCCTAAACTCAAATCCTCTTGCTATGAATGCCAACATACCATTCGCTTTCTTCACTGCCTGCTGCACCTGCATGCTTGCTTTCAATGACTGGTGCACCATGACACCCAGGTCACGTTGCATCTCCCCTTCTCCCAATCGGTCACCATTCAGGTAATACTCTGCTTTCCTGTTCTTGCCGCCAAAGTGGATAACCTCACATTTATCCACATTATATTGCATCTGCCATGCATTTGCCCACTCGCCTAATCTATCCAAGTCACTCTGCAGCCTCCTAGCATCCTCCTCGCAGCTAACACTGCCACCCAGCTTCGTGTCATCCGCAAACTTAGAGATGTTGCATTCAATTCCCTCGTCCAAATCATTAATATACACTGTAAATAACTGGGGTCCCAGCACTGAGCCTTGCGGTACCCCACTAGTCACTGCCCACCATTCCGAAAAGGACCCGTTTATTCCTACTCTTTGCTTCCTGTCCGCCAACCAATTTTCTATCCACCTCAACACTGAACCCTCAATACCGTGTGCTTTAAGTTTGTACACCAATCTCCTATGTGGGACCTTGTCGAAGGCCTTCTGAAAGTCCAGATATAACACATCGACTGGTTCTCCCTTATCCACTCTACTAGTTACATCCTCGAAAAATTCTATAAGATTCGTCAGACATGATTTGCCTTTGGTAAATCCATGCTGACTTTGTCCGATGATTTCACCACTTTCCAAATGTGATGCTATCACATCTTTAATAACTGACTCTAGCATTTTCCCCACTACCGATGTTAGGCTAACTGGTCTATAATTCCCCGTTTTCTCTCTCCCTCCCTTTTTAAAAAGTGGGGTTACATTAGCTACCCTCCAGTCCTCAGGAACTACTCCAGAATCTAAAGAGTTTTGAAAAATTATCACTAATGCATCCACTATTTCTGAGGCTACTTCCTTAAGCACTCTGGGATGCAGCCTATCTGGCCCTGGGGATTTATCTGCCTTTAATCCATTTAATTTACCTGACACCACTTCCCGACTAACCTGGATTACCCTCAGTTCCTCCATCTCATTAGACCCCCGGTCCCCCGCTATTTCCGGCAGACGGTTTATGTCTTCCTTAGTGAAGACAGAACCAAAGTATTTGTTCAATTGGTCTGCCATCTCCTTGTTCCCTATGATCAATTCACCTGTTTCCGACTGCAAGGGACCTACATTTGCCTTAACTAATCTTTTTTTCTTGACATATCTATAAAAGCTTTTGCAGTCTGTCTTTATGTTCCTTGCCAGTTTTCCCCTCATAATCTATTTTCCCTTTCCTAATTAAGCCCTTTGTCCTCCTCTGCTGGACTCTGAATTTCTCCCAGTCCTCTGGTATGCTACTTTTTCGGGCTAATCTGTATGCTTCATCTTTTGTTTTAATACTATCCTTGATTTCCCTTGTTAGCCACGGATGCACTACCTTTCCTGGTTTGTTCTTTTGCCAAACTGGGATGAACACTTGTTGTAGTTCATCCATGCGACCTTTAAATGCCTTCCATTGCATGTCCACCGTCAACCCTTTCAGCATCAATCGCCAGTCTATCTTGGACAATTCACGCCTCATACCCTCAAAGTTACCTTTCTTTAAGTTCAGAACACTTGTTTCTGTATCGACTTTGTCACTCTCCATCCTAATGAAGAACTCTACCATATTATGATCACTCTTGCCCAAGGGGCCTCGCACAACAAGACTGCTAACTAAACCTTCCTCATTACTCAATACCCAGTCTAGAATGGCCTGTTCTCTCGTTGGTTCCTCGACATGTTGGTTTAGAAAACCATCTCTCAAACATTCCAAGAAATCCTCTTCCTCAGCACCCCTGCCAGTTTGGTTCACCCAATCTATATGTAGATTGAAGTCACCCATTATAACTGCTGCACCTTTAGTGCATGCATTTCTAATTTCCTGCTTGATGCCATCCCCAACCTCCCTACTGCTGTTAGGTGGCCTGTACACAACTCCCACTAGCGTTTTCTGTTAGACAGACTAGTGACGGACATTTACTATAAACCCACTGACTCGCACAGCTATCTGGACTACACTTCTTCCCACCCGGTCCCCTGCAAAAAGTCTATCTCCTACTCCCAATTCCTCCGTCTACGCTGCATCTGCGCCTGGGATGAGGTGTTTCACACTAGGGCGTCAGAGATGTCCTCATTCTTCAGGAAACGGGGCTTCCCCTCCTCCATTATAGATGAGGCTCCCACTCATGTCTCTTCTACATCCCGCAGCTCCGCTCTTGTTCCCCCTCCCCCCACTCGCAACAAGGACAGAATACCCCTCGTTCTCACCTTCCACCCCACCAGCCAGCGGATCCAACATATCATCCGCCAACATTTCCGTCACCTACAACGGGACCCCACCACTGGCCATATCTTCCCATCCCCTCCCCTCTCTGCGTTCCGCAGAGACCGTTCCCTCCGTAACTCCCTGGTCCACTCGTCCCTTCCTACCCAAACCACCCCATCCCCGGGCACTTTCCCCTGCAACCGCACGAGATGCAACACCTGTCCCTTTACCTCCCCCCTCAACTCCATCCAAGGACCCAAACAGTCTTTCCAGGTGAGACAAAGGTTCACCTGCACCTCCTCCAACCTCATCTATTGCATCCGCTGCTCTAGATGTCAACTTATTTACATCGGCGATCGCTTCGCTCAACACCTGTGCTCGGTCTGCATTGACCAAACTGATCTCCCTGTGGCCGAGCACTTCAACTCCCCCTCCCACTCCCAGTCTGACCTTTCTGTCATGGGCCTCCACCAGTGCTATAGTGAGGCCCACCGGAAATTGGAGGAACAGCACCTCATATTTCGCCTGGGCAGCTTGCAGCCCAGTGGTATGAACATCAACTTCTCCAACTTTAGATAGTTCCTCTGTCCCTCTATTCCCCTCCTCCTTCCCAGATCTCCCTCTATCTTCCTGTCTCCACCTATATCCTTCCTTTGTCCCACCCCCCTGACATCAGTCTGAAGAAGGGTCTCGACCCGAAACGTCACCCATTCCTTCTCTCCCGAGATGCTGCCTGACCTGCTGAGTTACTCCAGCATTTTGTGAATAAATACCTTCCATTGAGATAATAATCTGTCTCCTTATTTTTGCCGCCAAGGTGGATAACCTCACATTTATCTACATTATACTGCATCTGCCACGCATCTGCCCACTCACTGAAACTGTGCAAGTCACCCTGCAACCTCATAACATCGTCTTCACAGTTCACACTGCCACTCAGCTTTGTGTCACCCGCAAACTTGCTAGTGTTACTTCTAATTTCATCATCCAAATCATTAATATATATTGTAAATAGTTGCGGCCCCAACACTGAGCCTTGTGGCACTCCACTTGTAATAGAAAAAATTACATGTGATTAAAGTGCACATTGTCAGATTTTAATAAAGGCCATTTTTATACATTTTGGTTTCACCATGTAGAAATTACAGCAGTATTTATACATAGTCCCCCCATTTCAGGGCACCATAATGTTTGGGACACAGCATTGTCATGTAAATGAAAGTAGTCATGTTTAGTATTTTGTTGCATATCCTTTGCATGCAATGACTGCTTGAAGTCTGCGATTCATGGACATCACCAGTTGCTGGGTGTCTTCTCTGGTGATGCTCTGCCAGACCTGTATTGCAGTCATCTTTAGCTTATGCTTCTTTTGGGGGCTAGTCCCCTTCAGTTTTCTCTTCAGCATATAAAAGGCATGCTCAATTGGGCTCAGATCAGGTGATTGACTTGGCCATTCAGGAATTGACCATTTTTTGGCTTTGGAAAAACTCCTTTGTTGCATTAGCAGTATGTTAGGGATCATTGTCTTGCTGCAGAATGAACCGCCGGCCAATGAGTTTTGAGGCATTTGTTAGAACTTGAGCAGATAGGATGTGTCTATACACTTCAGAATTCATTATGTTACTACCATCTGCAGTTGGATCATCAAAGAAGATAAGTGAGCCAGTGCCTTCAGCAGCTAAGCATGCCCAGGCCATAACACCTCCACCACTGTATTTCACAGATGAGTTGGTATGCTTTGGATCTTGGGCAACTGTGGTTGCTCTTTTAAGTACTTGTTGTCAAACTGTAACCTGGCCATCCTATTTTGGTAGCTAACCAGTGGTTTGCATCTTGGAGTGTAGCCTCTGTATTTCTGTTCATGAAGTTTTCTGTGGACAGTGGTCATTGACAAATCCATCTGACTCCTGAAGAGTGTTTTTGATCTGTCGACAGGTGTTTGGGGATTTTTATTATAGAGAGAAATCTTCTGCCATTAACTGTGGAGGTCTTCCTTGGCCTGCCAGTCCCTTTGCGATTAGTAAGCTCACCAGCGCTCTCTTTTTTCTTAATGATGTTCCAAACAGTTAATTTTGGTAAGCCTAAGGTTTGGCTGATTTCCCTAACAGTTTTATTCTTGTTTCTCAGTCTCATAATCGCTTGTTTGACTTTCATTGGTACAACTTTGGACCTCATGTTGATAAACAGCAATAAACATTTCCAAAGTTGATGGAAAGACTGGAGGAAGGACTGGGTGCTGAGAGCTCTCTTATACCTGCATTTAGGAGGCATTTAAACACACCTGAGCAATTACAAACACCTGTGAAGCCATGTGTCTCAAACATTATGGTGCCCTGAAATGGGGGGGACTATGTATAAACACAGCTGTAATTTCTACATGTTGAAACCAAAATGTATAAAAATGGCCTTTATTGAAGACTGACAATGTGCACTTTAACCACGTGTGATTTTTTCTATTACTAATGTCAAATTGTGGAGTGGAGAGGCAAATAAATAAATGATGGGTCTTTGCCCCAAACATTATGGAGGGCACTGTAAGTTTCACCATCATCATCCTACCCCATGCTCACTTCAATCCTTCACAATGGCTGGCAGGCTACTAGTTTAAAGAGATAAGGAGCATCGAAGTAATCCAATGCATTTGCAGGGAAATGAAAAAAGACATACTATCAAGTTCTGTCCACAACTTGCAGGTATTCTGACCATGAATTAAATTCTATCTTAGTTTGAAGAAATTATATAACTGAAAATATTCAGGCTCAGGGTTGCATTTGATGAATAATGAGAATGTGATTTTATGGTCGAGAGTCAAGAGTGTTTAATTGTCATGTGTACCAAGTGGAACAATGAAATTCTTTCGTGGAGCAGCACAATATATTTGTAAACATAGTACTCACTAGATAACGTAATAAATTTAAAAAGTTCAATAATAATAAAAATATATTATTAGTGCAAAACAAAACAAAAGCCCAAAGTCCCTAGTGCAACCAAGACAGTTCGTAGTTCAAAGTTTAGTTGGTGTTTGTTGCGTTCAGTAGCCTGATGGCTGCTGTGAAGAAGCTCTTCTTGAACCTTTACATCACAGTTTTCGGACTCCTGTACCTTCTTACTGATGGCACGAGTGAAATGAAAACATGGCCAGGGAGATGTGGGTCTTTGATGATGCTAGCTGCCTTTTTGAGGCAACGACTCCTGTAAATCCCTTCGATGGTGGGGAGGTCAGTATCTGTGATGGACCCACTTTTTGTAATCTCCTTTGTTCCTGGGTGTTCGAGTTGCCAAACCAAGCCATGATGCAACCAGTCAATTTGCTTTCTACCATACACCATTAGGTCAAGAGAATATTCATCGACAGACCGAATCTCCTCAATCATCTGAGGTGTTGATGGGCTTTCTTTATGATTGCTTCAATGTGCTGGATCCAGTACAAATCTTCAGAGATATGCACGTCGAGGAACTTGAAGTTGTTGATTCTCTCCACCACCGACCCGTTGATGAAGACAACTTCTGGCAGCTAGTTCCGGCCCAATGAGTTGGTGTTGTGCCGTCACTGATATTTGTCTCTTCCATTGATGCTAGTAACAAAGTCAACAATCAGCTCTTTGCATTTACTGAAGTTGAGAGTAAGGTTGGTGTTCTGGCACCATTCAATCAGACGATCGATCTCCCTCCTATACTCTGACGCATCATTACCTGCAATTTATCCAACAACCGTGGTTTTGTCGGCAAAGTTAAAGATGGGGTTGGAAGTTTGTCTGGCCACACAGTCATGTGCATAGAGTGAGTGGAGCAGGGGACTGAGCACACAGCATGGAGAGAGTATGTGGAGCAGGGGGCTGAGCACACGGCATAGAAGTGCTCCTGTGCTGATGATTATGGAGGAAGTGTTGTTGCCTATTCATACTTATTGTGGTCTGTTAATGAGGAAGTCAAGGATCCAGTTGCAAAGGGCTGTGCAGAGAAGCAGTTCCCTGAGCTTGATAACAAGTTTGGAGGGGGAAAATGGTGTTAAACACTGAGCTGCAGTCGAAGAACAATAGCCTGACCTATGTGTATTTATTGTCCAAGTGATCCGGTGTAGAGTGGAGAGCCAGTGAGATTGCATCCCGTGTTGATCTATTGTGGCAATCGGTAAATTGTAGGGGGTCCAGGTTCTTGCTGAGGTAGGAGCTAATATGTGCCAGATAACCAAAGCCCTTCATCATTATGGACATTAGTGCCATGATCAGTAATCATTGAGGCATTTTATCTTACCCTTATCGGGCATTAGTATTATTGATGCCTTTTTAAAGCAGGTGGGAACTTCAGACTTCAGTAATGAGAGGTCGAAGATGTCCGCAAAAACTCCAGCCAATTGGTCCGCGCAGGTTTTGAGAAGGCGACCAGGTCCACCATCAGGTCCAGACGCTTTCCGAGGTTGCTTCCCCCCCCGAAGGATCTTCTGACATCAGACTTAGTAACTGAGATTGCTGGACCATCATGGGTTATGAGGGCCTGAGAAGGCACATCAGTGTTCTCCCTGCGAAGCGTGCGTAGAACGCATTTAGCTGATCCAAGAGCGTTGCCTCATTGTTGTTTGAGCAGCCACTTGTTTTTGTCTTCTAGGAACTGCACGTTTCCTCTCCTCCCAGAATCTCATTTCCAATAAACATTTCAGGGCTGATACCATGAAGAAGTATGATTCTGGTAATTTGTAGGATGAGTAAACTATTCTGGTTACCTTAGTGGGGGCGGTTTCCATTTTAGTAAAGCTCTTCCAAAAGCCTTTGGCCACAAACAGGCGACATGCTATGTTACTGGCATCAGTGGAGGTGACAGATATTAATGAGGGCACAACACTGACTTACTGGGCAAGAACTAGTGAATTGCTCTTCCCACCAGAGACAAGGGGAACATGTTCATATTTACTTTGTGCAGATATCAAAATATCAACCTGGTTCAGAGTATGTTTCAGATCTAAACTACTGACTACTTTCTCCCACCCGCAGGCGTTCAGCAGCGTAATGCCATCGCATTTTGCCGGAAGGGTGCAGAGAAGATTTACCAGGATGTTGCCAGGACTCGAGAGCCTGAGCTACAGGGAGAGGTTGGGCAGGCTGGGGCTTTATTCCTTGGAGCACAAGAGGATGAGAGGTGATCTTATAGAGGTGTATAAGATCACAAGAGGAATAGATGAGGTAAATGCACAAAGCCTTGAACCCAGAGTAGGGGAATCAAGAACCAGAGGATGTAGGTTTAAAGTGACAGGGAAAAGATTTATTTGGAACCCGAGGGGCAACTTGTTTTACACAAATATATGGAACGAGCGGCCGGAGGAGGTAGTTGAGGCAGGTACTATCACAACGTTTAAAAACAATTGCACAGGTACATGAATAGGATAGGTTTAGATGGATGTGGGCCAAATGCAGGCAGACAGGACTAGTGTAGATGGGGCAGATAGTGTAGATAGTGTAGTTGGTTGGCATGGTCAAGGTGAGCCGAAGGGCCTACTTCCATGCTGCATGACTTCATGACTCTATGACATGGGTAGACCACAACAGGCCCTGCCTGCAAAATGCCCAAAGAAAGCTTGGACAGAGTACAGCTATGTCCCATGGTTACTCCAGCATTTTGTGAAATAAATACCTTCGATTTGTACCAGCATCTGCAGTTATTTTCTTACACCCCTTATGTCCCATGGTTTGTTCTCAGCAAAGCTGTCAAGAACAAGAAAGTTTCTGAATGTCTATGACTAAAGCAAGTAGGAATCTTTTGTTAACTTTTTAAAAAGGATAGTTAAATCTCTTAAAAACCTAAAGTTCATAATGAATTAAAAACATTATTGCAAACACAAAAGTGTGTAAATGACCCATCTTCCTCATCATTACTCTTTTTCATTAAAAAAAATGAATGGGCTCACTATTGCTCTACCAGTCTAAGCTGCCACAGGTTCAGTGGTTCAAATTCCACAGTGTACGATCCACAGGTTTGGATTCTGTTTTTGGACTCCAAGTGCAGTGAAGTATTGGGGAAAAGTCAGGAAAAGGCCAGTGGGGCATGGCCTGTATATTCAGCACTTAAGTGTTCGCACGGAAGTCTTGAGCATGATGTGCAGGAAAGAACTGCAGAGGCCAGCCTGTCCCGCTGAGTTACTCCAGCATTTGTGTCTTGAGCATGACGTTTACTTACAGCAAGTAAATGCCAGCAGTTCAACACATTGGGTTTCTGGCTTCTGTGTGAAAATGCATGTAAGAAGAGCAATAACATTTTTAATCATTGGAGATTGAGGAGATATTGATAGAGGCTTTGAGTCATACAGTCTTTGGGCATTTTGCAGGCAGGGCCTGTTGTGGTCTACCCATGTCATAGAGTCATTTACTCATGCAGCATGGAAATAGGGCCTTCGGCTCACCTTGACCATTCCGACCAACTACACTACCTACACTATCTGCCCCATCTACACCAGTCCCGCCTGCCTGCGTTTGGCCCACATCCATCTCAACCTATCCTAACTTAAGGATAGCGGAGTCAGGGGGTATGGGGAGAAAGCAGGAACGGGGTACTGATTGAGAATGATCAGCCATGATCACATTGAATGGCGGTGCTGGCTCGAAGGGCCAAATGGCCTACTCCTGCACCTATTGTCTATTGTCTATTGTCTATTCATGAACACACATGCGGCCCTTCGACCCAACTTGCCTATACTAACCAAGATTTTATTTATTTATTCGTGTCATCACACAGCTGTGTGCCAATAGCGAGCAAATTTTAAGTCAGGTTAATAGTTAAGTCAGGTACTACCACAATATTTAAAAGACATTTGGATAGTTGCATGGATAGGAAAGGTTTAGAGGGATATGGACCAAACATGGGCAGGCGGGACTAGCGTAAATGGAGCATCTTGGTTAGTCGCTACCAACTAACCAAGATGCCCCATCTACGCTAGTCCCACCTGCCCATGTTCAGCCCATATCCCTCTAAACCTTTCCTATCCACGCTACTATACAAATGTCTTTTAAATATTGTGATAGTACCCTACTTAACTACTTCCTCTGGCAACTCATTCCATTTTCCCACCACCCTCTGTGTGAAAAAAAGTTGCTCCTCAGGTTCCTGTCTTTTCTTTTCCACCTTGCACCTGTGTACTCTGATCATTGATTCCCCTACTCCATGTAGAAGACTCTGTGCATTCAGCCTGTATATTCCCTTCATGATTTTATTTACCACTATAAAATAACCCCTCAGCCTCCTGTGCTCCACGAATAAAGTCCTAGTTTGCCCAACCTTCTATTGTGAATGATAGGCTAAAATTATGGAAGGGGAGAAAGAAGCAGGCTGATTCTAGTGGTAGAGAGCTCAAGAATGAGGGACTGTTGGCAGACGATGAAACAAAAGATTTAGCACGGATTGCAGGAGAAAGCTCTTCAGAGAAAGGGTCTGAAATATACTTCCAGAGCAAATGATTGAAAAACAACATTCCAGATTAAGTCGAATACAGTGATGAAGAAACTGGGGTTCAAGGTATGTGAAAGCAGAAAAAAGTTGATGTCTTCTCCCCATTATTAAGGATCAGCATTTATCCTTCAACCAGTATGGGTGAAACAGATGAACTGATTGGCTCACATTGCTCATTTGAGATTTTGGCATGAACAAATTGGCTATATGCTTCCTCCATTATAACACTTCAATGGTACTCAATTAGCTATGAAACGCACTGGGACATTTTGTGAAAGGCATGTCATAAGTGCAAGAATCTTTACCCTGAAATATTATTTCTTGCTGAATTTTTGTTTAGTTCTCAATTTTACACAAACTCAATTACTTCTGCTTCCTGTAAACAGAGAGTAACGAGCATGAACCCGCTGGCTGGAAAATAATGCAAAAACTTCTATTTTGTCGAGTAACTAACTTCCGCAATATGGAAATAAAACTTCGCTTCTGTATATAAAGGGAAAGGAAGTTTATGCTGAGAGGGAAGGGTTAACAGAGCTGCACTGAAAACGAACACTTTTTGAATGGAGCTCTGGCAAACTGCTGCAACAACATCCTCTGTAATGTAATAGTAAACCCCAATAGGCTGGAGATTGCGTGACTAGAGCAGGCTCAGCTGTGACCTCAGAAAAGTGGTTATGAAAAAGATATGTCGATCAGAGGAACAGGTCTGCACCGCAGAAGTGACCAGCAATGCAGAAATGAGTCTCTTCTCCACCAGTCGGGGAAACACTGCCTTTCAGCAGAATTGTGCAGAATTTATGACAGTTTCATCTCCTGCTGTGAGCCAGGGCTCCGTTTTCAACCATGCTGGGTTGTATTTAATGCTATTATTCTATTTTTGTACCCAGTTGGGGGGGGGGCTATGAACCTGGCATCTTCCTCATGAAAGTACCTGTGACTCTTCTGTTCAGTTCATAAATCATTGATTCCGGCACTTCATTTTCTGCTAATATTTTAGATTCATCATTAATTTAACACACACTGACAGCAATGTATTAGGAGAGACACTCCTCGACAGCGGCTCGACCGCCGGCAGGCCCGGGGCTCCACCGCTGGTCCGCGCCGCCTGCCCGAACACCACGAGGCCGAGTCACGCAACGCCATTGCTGCCACGAGGAGCAGCGACCAGACTCACCGCCTCCCTGGCCGATCTCAGGCCCGGACCATCGAAGTTCCCGCCGTTGCCGACCTTCACTGTCTCCCCAGGGCCACAACTGCTGCTGCAGCAATGTATTACATGTGTAAAATGGAAGGGAAAGGACTAATAGTGGAATTTTGCACTACAAATAGCAGCAAAGCTATTATGATGGAATAAATTGCACAGCAGATTTTAGACTGTGCATCTGCACAGTTGACTGCTAACCTCCAAGTTCCTGCCTGATATGCTCTACGCCGCTAAATGTAACACCACACTGGTATCTCAGCAAAAGGCTGAGGACAGGACCCCTGGTAAGAATAAAATAAACCGCTAG
The DNA here is from genome assembly GCF_053455715.1 of Rhinoraja longicauda. Taxonomy (NCBI): domain Eukaryota; kingdom Metazoa; phylum Chordata; class Chondrichthyes; order Rajiformes; family Arhynchobatidae; genus Rhinoraja; species Rhinoraja longicauda. The sequence goes on from NC_135954.1 coordinate 17,943,827, forward strand.
AATTTGTAATGTCAAAAAAATGGTTTTGTTGTATTTACCTAGATCATAAGTTCATAAGTGATAGGAGCAGAATTAGGCCATTTGGCCCATCAAGTCTACTCCACCATTCAATCATGGCTGATCTATCTCTCCCTCCTACCCCATCGCATGGGAACCAGGGAGAGCTAGCTGACTCGATAGAAAATTGGCTTTATGGAAGGAAGCAAAGAGCGATGGTGGAAGGTTGTTTTTCAGATTGGAGGCCTATGGCTGGAGGCCTGTGCCTCAGGATTCGGTGCTGGGCCCATTGCTGTTTGCCATCTATATCAATGATTTGGATGAGAACATACATGGCATGATTAGTAAGTTTGTAGATGACACTAAAATGGGTGGTATTGTAGAAAGTGAAGGGTCTGTTCTCATGCTGTATGATTCTATGACGCTGTGACTTGCATATAAATAATTTTTAATAAGATGATGTCTTAATTATTGAAGTTATGAAGCGGTGATTAATTTCTGAGTACAACATTTTCACCCAATTGTCATATCTGAGTAGGAATTCCCTTTGAAACTTGTCTCGAACAGAAATGTTATTGCCAGCTGTGGCTCCAAACATAGCACTCTTCCCTCCCAGCCGAATGATCATAAATTCTAATGTCATTTGAGCAGAGAATCCAGACCAAGAGTTCAGTGCAATACAAGGAAATATGGTATTATTAGCGATGTTAGTTTTATGGTGAGACATAAAGTCCCAGCTGCCCTCTCGAAGGATGTAAATATTATATGGTAATTAAAAAAAGGACAGGGGGTTTCCTCATGGCATCATGATCTAAATGTTTCTTGATTATCATTGAGTTTTTAATTTAGAGATTCAGCATGGAAACAGGCCCTTCGGCCCACCAAGCCCTCGCTGGCTATCGGCCATCGATCACCCGATCACAATAGTTGTATGTTATCCTATTTCCTCATCCTCTCCCTACACATTAGGGGCAATTAACCTACAAACCTTGCACATCTTTGGGATGTGGGAGGAAACCGGAGCTCCCAGAGGAAACCCACATCGTCACAGGGAGAACGTGTAAATTCCACACTGACAGCAACTGAGGTCAGGATCGAACCCGGTTCTCTTGCTCTATCAGCTGTGCCATTGTGCCACCCTCATAGAATGATGTGTGCACATTATTGTGCTTCCTACCCCCAACTCTGACTATAGTTCAAAAACACTTTATTATAAAGTACATTCAGTCATTTGTCGTGAAGGGTGCTGCATAAACGTAAATCTTTGTTTCATTATTATCTCCAGCTACAGTTGTCAATATCTTCCAAATTAGATATATCTCACTATTGCTCAGTGCAGTCTGAGATATATGCAAATCTGTGGAAACATTAAATTATAGCACAAAGACAGGAAGCTCAGACAGTCTTGCACTCGAGAGTGAAGCGATGAGCCTGAGAATGATTCATCTACTGCCAGTAGGATATATGTGACCCATTCTCAAACTGTTAGGAAATTGCTTCCCTGTTCTGGCTGTTTTCCTGAATGGTCCATCAAGGGACAACATGAGAAGTTATGGACTAAAATTGCCACCTGTTAATAATGGAACAATTGCAACATTTTCTCAAGATCCTGACATTATCTTAATTGATTGCCTGGTTGTGATAATAATTTGTGCTTGAAGACCATATCAACAAACTCTTGTATTGATTCCACCACTGTAACATGGCTTCTTCTTCTTTGGTGTCCGTCGTTCAAATGTTACATCACTATCATCATCCGTCCTGAAAAGGGCGCAAGTTTCCGGCGACAATCAGTGGGAGCCATCACTTGTACAGTAGACGATGGTAGTAGCAGAATTAGCTCAGGACACTTCCAGTCTCCAGCCCCGCAACGTGGACGGTTCTGCTATGGGGCCTGTAACATGGCAAAACATCCTTACTAGCTTCATGGAAGCACCATTGGACAAAGATGGATGCTGACCAAAGGAAATTAAAAGGGTGATCAATGCTTGTTATTAAATAGATCTTATTATTAGGGCGGCACAGTAGCAGAGTTCATAGAGCTGCTACCTCAGAGTACTAGAGGACCTGGTTTGATCCTCACTTTGGGTGCTATCAGTATGGAGTTTGTATATTCTCCCATTGACCATGTGGATTTCCTCTGGATGCTTGCTTTTCATAAGATCATAAGATCATAAGCGATAAGAGTAGAATTAGGCCATTCGGCCCATCAAGTCTACTCCGTCATTCAATCATGGCTGATCTATCTCTCCGTCCCAACCTCATCTGCCTTCTCCCCATAACCTCTAACACCCGTTTTTCTCCCACATTTTATAAATGTGTGGGTTTGTAGGTTAATTGGCCCCTATAAATTGCTCCTAATATGTAGGGAGTGGATGAATGACTGATCGATGGTCTGTGGAATACTCAGTGGGCCAAGGGGTCTGTTTCCACATTGTATCTCTAAAACAAAATTTTAAAACCTCAGAAAAAATTACATAGGTGTTTATAATACTGGTGCCAGACTTCATTGGATTTACACGTTAAGCCCTCATTATAACAGTGCTGTAATTATGACTTTTGTGTGTTTTCACAAAAGATATGGGATTACCTTTCAGTGGGTTGGAATGCAACTCAACAATCAATCTAGGAAGTCAATCCCATTTTAAACTAATGTTGAAACTGTTTTCCTTCCTTCGTTCCCATTTGAACTGAAAATGTCCTTTGCTCAATTCTGATCAGTAACAAAATTGTTGGAATTTGCAAGTAATATCGTATAAATTGCAATAAAATTTTAATCAGTGAGACGATGTCAGAGGTAATCCATTGCACAGTTGCTGTGAAATGAGGTTATTGAATGGTTTAAGATAATAAACACTATCTATTATTCATTTATTCAGAAATGTATTTGATATTTAAATTTGATTCAGTTTTGAATGCATTTACATTAACAATGCTCTATATTGTCTTTATAGAGCTACTTTCTTTTGGTCATCGGTGCCAGCTCTGATTTGTTACTCCAGCAATTTGTGTCTATCTTCGGCGTAAACCAGCATCTGCAGTTCCTGGAGTAACAAGTCTGAGCTGCCACCGGACTAAAGACAATGGTGAGCTATTGTGGGCTCTACCTTTCCTTGGCCTTCGGTGCCAGCTCTGATTTGTTTTGAACCTCCAATTTCCCTCTCTGCTGACTCTCAGTCTGAAGAAGGGTCTCAACCCCAAATGTCACCTATTCCTTTTCTCCAGAGATGCTGCCTAACCCGCTGAGGTCCTAGAGCATTTTGTGTCTAACCACATGGGTGACACCTGGCCTATGGGTGAAAGCAAGACCTGCCTCAGATTGATTCAGACTCAGGCTCAAAAGCATTATCACATCCTTGTGATGGGATATTAACCTTAAATACATCAGAGCTACCCTGAATGTAACATGAACCTCCATTTAATATTGTGTCCTCAAAGACTACTGTCAACTGTATGATGGTACTCATACATGCACACAGGGCTGAAAATCTGGTAGGAAGCACCAATTATTATTTGTAGAAAAAAGGAACTGCAGATGTTGGTTTACCAAGGAAAGACAAAATGCTGAAGTTATTCAGCGGGCCAGGTAGCATTCCTGGAGAATATTGACTGGTGGACCTGAACACAAAACATCACCTGTCCACGTTCTCCAGGGATTTTGCCTGGCTCGCTGAGTTACTCCAGCATGTCTTTCCTTCACCAATTACTTTTGTTGTGATTAGTGGGAGGAATGACTCTGATTAGTATTGTTATGTAATAAAAAGAGAAAATGCTCGAAATATATCGCTGGTCACGTATCTGTGGAGAGAGAGAGGCAAAGTTAGAAAACCAGGCTTGATTTGGAATGCAGAGAAGGGGGAGGAATGGTCAGAAGAAAGGGGATATCTGATTGTTTTAACTCTCGGAGATCTATCAGGAGAAGGTACCGAATGAGATGAACGAGAACAGAGAAGAGAGTGAGGAAAACAACAGTGCTGGAACTGCGAATTACGGATTAGTGAGTTGCTGGGAAAATGAAATGAAAGTAAATGCTAGAGAGTGAAAAACTGAAGTAAGATCACAGCTTGATAACCTTTTGTCAGATTTGGCCAGTTGTGACACAAATAGAAAAGACTGGTTCCCTGAAACTGTAGATTCCTAAACGCCGTAATGTGTCAAGTCAGAAGATATGCTATTCCTAAAGCATATAGACAATAAACAATAGGTGCAGGAGTAGGCCATTCAGCCCTTCGAGCCAGCACCGCCAATCAATGGCTGATCATTCACAATCAGTACCCCGTTCCTGCCTTCTCCCCATACCCCCTGACTCCGCTATCTTTAAGAGCTCTATCAAGCTCTCTCGTGATATCGGGCATCACTGGAACAGTTTAAGTGGGACTGGGACAGAGAATTAAAGTGACAGGAACTGGAATCTCACAGTCATCCTTGTGGACTGAATGGAGGTATTCTGCAAGGCAGCCATCCAATCTACATTTGTTTTTTTTAAATAATTGAGGCTGGGACTATCCAAACGTTTAAGAAGCAGTTAGACAGATACATGGATGGGACGGGTTTGGAGGGATATGGACCAAACGCAGGCAGGTGGGACTAGTGTAGCTGGGACGTGTTGGCCGGTGTGGCCACACTGTATCACTCTATGAGTCGATGACAGCACGTCGTGAGCACCAGGTGTGGTATGCTAGATTGGTAAAAAGTGCAAGTGAATCTTTGCTTCAACATGGAGAAAATCTTTAGTTGTTTGGCCTGAAGCGAAGGTAGAGGGTGGGGTGAATAGTTAGCAGATCAGGAGTTACCTCTCTTGAGGTTAATGGGAAGGTGATAATGAAAGTGAGTATTGGTAGCTCTGGAAAGGTTTGTGAGTGAGTCATATAGGAATTGGTTCTTGCACAGGAACAGGCCTTTGAGCCACATTATCTGTGCCAAACAAATTGCCAAATTAAACTAATCGCCTCAGCATGCACGTGATCCATATCCCTCCATTCCTTGCATATCCATGCGCCTATCTAAAAGCCTCTTAAATGCCACCACCTCCCCAGGCAACCAACCCTGTTTTTTTTGTGCTGCAGGACAATTAATTAGTCTATCTTCATCTCGGGGAAAGGTTTGATATTTTGGCCTTTGTCATGCCAAGGTGTCTCGGGTTTATCAGGATTTTGAAAAGCTGATGAATGAATTTCAGTCCAGCAGCAATATAAGCATTAGCATCTCCCAAAGACTTTAGTTGATGAATCCAGATCTGGTGGGGCTACTGGTGTTTCTTCTCTGTGGAGTTTAAGTCCAGTCAACAGCCAGAGCATGAGGTTTCAGAGAAAGAAATTGTTTCCAGTAATGGGAGAGTGCAGAACCAGAGGGCACAGCCTCAGAATAGAACATAACATCAGAATGGAGACGAGGAGGAATTTCTCTATCCAGGGGGTGATGAGAATCTGTGGTATTCATTGTCACAGATGGCTGTGGCTTGGCAAAGCGTGGCTTCATGTTGCCTCGGCAAGGCCACCGGCATAATCAAGGACGAGCCTCACCCTGGTCACTCCCTCTTCTCCCCTCTTCCATGAGCCGAGGTACAGAAGTTTGAAAAAGGACATCTCCAGGTTCAGGGACCGTTACTTCACAGCTGTTATCAGGCAACTGAACCATCCTGTCACCAACTAGAGAGCGGACCTGACCTACCATCTACCTCATGGGAGACCTTCGGATTACCTTTAATCAGAGTTTATTGGACTTTATCTTGCACTAAACATTATTCCCGAGCTTTCTGTGGCAAAGAATTCCACAGATTCACCACCCTCTGAATAAAGAAATTCCTCTTCATCTTCCTAAAAGAACATCTTTTAATTCTGAGGCTATGACCTCTAGTCCTAGACTCTCCCACGAATGGAAACAGCCTCTCCACATCCACTCTATCCAAACCTTTCACTATTCGGTACATTTCAATGAGGTTCCCACTCATTCCTCTAAACTCCAGCGAGAACAAGCACAGTGCTGACAAACGCTTATCATAGGTTAACTCACTTAATCCTGAGATCATTCTTGTAAACCTTCTCTGGACCCTCTCCAGGGCTTCCTCAGATATCCTTCCTCAGATATGGTGCCCAAAATTGTTCACACTATTCCAAATGCGGCCTGACCAGCACCTTATAGAGTCACAGAATTAAATCCCTATTTATACATTTTGAAATATATGCTAGCATTGCATTTGCCCTCCTTACTACCGATTCGACTTGCAGATTAACTTTTTGGGAATCCTGCACCCAAGTCTACGCCTTTATTCCAGCTACCAAAATGCATGGCTCCACACTTTGCTGCACTATATTCCATCTGCCACTTCTCTGCCCACTCTCCCAACCTGTCCACGTCCTTCTGCAGAGCCCCTGCTTTGTCTGCACTACCTGCTCCTCCACCTATTTTCATATCTTCCGCAAACTTGGCCACAAAGCCTTCAATCCAATTCAGTGTTATAGCGAGGGTTTGCTGTATTTATACACACCTAGACTTTGACCACATTTGTTGCAACATTTTATTTGACAATAGACTTTGTCCCCAAAGCTGCTGCATTTCATTACGGAACACTAGATGTAAGTTGTCTGGTTAGTGGCCTAAAGCTATTGGAAGCAGATTCCTTTTATTTACCTTATCTGAAGCTTTCATGATTTTAAATAGCTCCTTCAGATTGCTTTTTGTCTTCTTTATTCCAGGAACAACTGCAACAGTAGAACTGCAATTGCTAATTGTTCAATTCTATAAATCTCTTTTGTACCATCTCCATCTTTTTAAAAGCATGATGCCCATAATTGGACATGGTGCTCCTGTTGGGTCTTAATTAGAAGTTCATATATACAATTATCTTGATTTATTGGTTTTCAGACTAGAAGTTTCTTTTCTTGATGTTTCTGGACATAATTATTGTTGTAAACCTGGGCTGTCACCTCTGCAGATTTATACATAGGTAGCTTTAGGCCTCTCTTCTCACAACTTCTGAAAGAGTCATAGAGTGATACAGTGGAAACAGGCCCTTCGCCCACCTTGCCAACACTGGCCAACAATGTCCCAGCTACACTAGTTCCACTTGCATGCACTTGGTCCAAATCCCTCCAAACCTGTCCTATCCATGTACCTGTCTAACTGTTTCTTAAACGATGGTATAGTCCCAGCCGCAACTACCTCCTCTAGTAGCTTGTTCCATACACCCACCACTGTTTGTGTGAAAAACCCTCGGATTCCTATTAAATCTTTTCCCCTTCACCTTGAACCTATGTCCTCTGGTCCTCGATTCCCCTACTCTGGGCAAGACACTCTGTGCATCTACCCGATCTATTCCTCTCATGATTTTGTACACCTCTATAAGATCCCCTCGCATCCTCCTGCGCTCCGTGGAATAGAGACCTAGCCTACTCAACCTCTCCCGATAGGTCACACCCTCTAGTCCTGGCAACATCCTCGTTAATCTTTTCTGAACCCTTTCCAGCTTGACAATATCTTTCCGAAAATATGGTGCCCAGAACTGAACACAATATTCTAAATGCGGTCTCACCAACGTCTTATACTTAGTTGACTTTACTTAGTTTTCTTATCTATGTTGACTTTTCTTCATTTTCCATCACACCGTATCATCTTCTTCTGCATAAAACATTTGCCAATAGGTTTGATTAGATTAAGCTTTCCTCAACAATTAGTTATTGCTTCATCCATTTTTAACTTTGCATCTTGCTGAACATATATGTAAAATTAATAGACCTATAGAAAATTTGGGTCCACATTCTTTGCAGCCAAGTCCTATAAATCTCTTCACTCCTTCCTCACTTCTTAGTTTCGAAATTCTATTGATTGAAGGATACCGCATGGAAACAAGTCCATTGGCCTACCACGTCCACGCTGACCATTGTTCATCTGTTCACAGTAATTCTACGTTATCCCACGTATAGATCCACTCCCTACACACCAGGGACAATTTACAGAGGCCAATTAACCTACAAACATGCACATCTTTGGGATGTGGGAGGGAACCGGAGCACCCAGAGGAAACCCACGCAGTCGCAGGAAGAACGTCCAAACTCCAGACAGCACTTGAGGTCAGGATCGAACCAGGGTCTCTGGCGCAGTGAGGCAGCAGCTCTATCAACTGTGCCGCTGTGCTGCCCAAGTCAGCTTTGGATACTCACACTCAGTGTGAAGAAGGGTCTCGACCCGGAACGTCACCCATTCTTTCTCTCCTGAGATGCTGCCTGACTTGCTGAGTTACTCCAGCATTTTGTGAATAAATACCTTGGATACTCACACTGTCAGTAATGTCTATAAAAAATATCAGTGGTCCAAATAATGATCTTATGGAGCTCCATCAGATGCCCTCAGCCAATGTGATGAAATAGCCATTCTCTAGAGCACATTTTATAATAATAATAATAATCCTTTATTCGGCCCACAACGGGGAAATTTGCAGGGTTATAGCAGCATAGTGGATAGCAAAAATAAATAAGCATTAATTTAAAAATAAAATAGCGGTAATTATCTTTATTTACTGGTCTGCTGGGAGCAGTGCTGGTTGTGCAGTCTGACGGCAGCAGGAAGGAAGGACCTTCGATATCTCTCCTTCACACACTTGGGGTGAAGAAGTCTGTCATTGAAGGAGCTGCTCAGTGGAGTGACAGTGTCCTGCATGGGGTGGGAGTCGTTGTCCAGCAGTGATAATAGCTTTGTCATCATCCTCCTCTCTCCCACCACCTGCACTGTCGAGGGGGCAGTTTATCCAGTCTCATCCTGTCAGCAGTTGAGATGCTGCTGCTCCAGCAGACCGCCCCATAGAAAATGGCTGATGCCACCACAGTGTCGAAGAAGGTCTTCAGGAGTGCCCCCTGCACTCCAAAGGACCTGAGTCTCCTCAGCAGGTATATTCTGGCCTTTCTTATACAGTGCATTGCTATTTTCTATCATTGAGTGAAGTTTTGTACCCATGCAGCCACTGCCAATTTATTCCATGGGTTCTCAATTTTGCTAATGAGTGTCTCTCTCTCTCTGGCATCCGTCCATCTGCGGGAGATGATGGTGCGGCTCGGCGTTGTCCTGCTTGGAGAGGGGGATTTTTTCAACTGTGGTTACATTTCCTTGTGTGACTGACTAGTCACACTAGTCCATGACAGGCAGATCCTTCCACAGTTTCCACAGGTGAGGTCGTCTCTGGTAGTTGTTCAGGAGAGTCCGTGGCTGCTGCCTTTGACCACATTGCGGCGTTGGCGCCTGTGCTCCAGGGCCTTGAACCACATGCCGTCGTGAAATTTCCTGCCACATTCCTAATGAGTGTAATGTGGCATTTTATCATCCATCTTTTGAATGTCCAAATATACACCAACAATCATGCTGATGGAAATGTCGGCCTTCATAACAAGAGGAGTTGAGTATAGGAGCAAAGATGTCCTTCGGCAGTTGTACAGGGCCCTAGCGAGACTGCACCTGGAGTGCTTTTGAGGGCGTGCAGCGTAGGTTTACTAGGTTAATTCCCGGAATGGCGGGACTGTCATATGTTGAAAGACTGGAGCGACTAGGCTTGTATACACTGGAATTTAGAAGGATGAGAGGAGATCTTATCGAAACGTATATGATTATTAAGGGGTTGGGCACATTAGAGGCAGGAAACATGTTCCCAATGTTGGGGGAGTCCAGAACAAGGGGCCACAGTTTAAGAATAAGGGGTAGGCCATTTAGAACTGAGATGAGGAAAAACTTTTTCAGTCAGAGAGTTGTGAATCTGTGGAATTCTCTGCCTCAGAAGGCAGTGGAGGCCAATTCTCTGAATGCATTCAAGAGAGAGCTAGATAGAGCTCTTAAGGATAGCGGAGTCAGGGGGTATGGGGAGAAGGCAGGAACGGGGTACTGATTGAGAATGATCAGCCATGATCACATTGAATGGCGATGCTGGCTCGAAGTGCCGAATGGCCTCCTCCTGCACCTATTGTCTATTGACCTTTATTGATCTTTTCATTATCTCATCAGAAAATGCAATCAGGTTAGTCAAACCTGATATCCTTCAGTTCTGATTGTTCATCTGTTTCTTATTTTTCTCTGCGATTATTATTTCTAGAGCAGATTCTGAACCCTGATAATGAAAAAACTGACTGACTTCACTTGCCAAGTTTGCCATTTTCCTCCCTTTTTTTTAACAAAGATGTAACTTTTGCAAGCCTTCAGTTCTTTCAGCCCACTCCTTTCTGAAAGGAACATGAGAAGCCTGCAGCCTGTACATCAGCAATTGTTACCCTTAATTTCCACTGCACTCAAGGGATGCATTCCATCCAGACCAGGTGACTCATCTACTTCATCTGCTGGTTGTCTTCTTTGTGCTTCTTACTATTGATATGTAACATAGCATTACAACAACTTCAACGATGGCAAAGTCCCTCCCTACCTTTGGTAAAACCTTTAGGAGCGGTACAGTATCACAGCGGTAAAGTTGCTGCCCTTACAGCGCCAGAGACCCGGGTTTGATCCTGACTGTGGGTGCTTATCTGTATGGAGGTTGTATGTTATCCCTGTAACTGCGTGGGTTTTCTCCGGGTGCTCCAGTTTCCTTCCACAATCCAAAGACGTAAAGGTTTGTATGTTAATTTGGCTTCATTAAAAATTGTAAATTGTCCCTAGAGTGTACTATAGTGCTAATTTACGAGGTGATCGCTGGTCAGTGTGGACTCAGTGGGCCGAAGGGCCTGTTTCCGCGCTGTACCTCTAAAGTCTAAAGTAAAGTCTGAAGTACTCCTGCCATTTCCTAGCCGTACCTTTCTTTCTGCTTGTAGTCTTAAGTTGGACCCCTATTAAAAGTACATGCATCAGTCTTTCTACTGATAGTATGCTTACTGAATTCTCTACTGCCCTAGTAGTGTTTCACAGGAATGTAATGAGATAAAAATTGGCTTTGAGCTGCTTAAGAACATGCCAGGACCGTGGGTAGAAGCTTGGCCAAAGAGGTAGGTTTTTTATTTTTAATAGGAAGATAGAGAATGTTGATGTGAGAAGAATGTGGAGGGAAGGAATTCAAGAGCTTAGCACCAATGCAACTGGAACCTGGACTTTCAGTCGTCGGGCAAGGTTAGTAGAGTTGGACATGACTGCTCTGAGTCGGTAGACTGATCCATATTCCAGGACACTGTGGCAAAGCTAAATGAGTACACCACTGCCAACACAGACTTCATCATTAAGTGTGTAAAGGAGTGCATGCCAAAGAAGACAATACAAGTGTTCCCCAACCGGAAACCATGGATGAACCATGAGATCCACGCCCTGGTGAAGTCTATGTCTATGGCATTCACATAGGGTGATCCCAACCTGTACAAGAAATCTAGATATGACATCTACAAAGCGATTAAAGGTGCCAGTAGAAAATTACAGACCAAACCAGAGTTCCGGAATAACTGCTTGGCACTCATTGTTTCTGGCAAGGCTTGCAAGCTATAATGGGCCACAAAGTGAAGTCGGGGAATGTCAGAGGCCACAAATCGTCTGTCCCGACAAGCTCAATGCATTCTATGCACATTTTGAACAGAAGGGCAGTGGAATAATGTCACCCACCCCAACAGCTTTGGTAGCACCTACACCCATGGTCACCATCACAGACGTCAGGTCGGCATTCCTGAGAGTAAACCCATGGAAAGCAACTGGCTCAGATCGAGCTCCTGGCCGTGTCCTCAGTACCTGTGTGAACCAGCTGGCAGGAGTATTAGCCAGCGTCTTTAACCTTTCCTAGTCCATTCTGAGTTTCGCACATGCTTTAAGAAGAACACTCACCCTGGAGCCACAGAAAATCAAGGTAGTATGTTCCTGGATTGATGGGATTGCAGAGAAGTATAGGCCTGGATCACTCTGATTAAAGCTTGTGGTGTCAGAAAGCCTTTTCTACGGTTTCCAAATGGATACTTGGTAACAGTTGAAATACTTTTATATCTTTAAAACATATTAAAAAATATTAATAACGTTTCTTAATATTAACACTAATAGACTCAACTTTTGTAAACTATTCAGGAATACTAATACTGAACTAAAGTTAGGTGAAGCTAAAACACCTGATTTTATCTGAACACCTGAATTAACCTCACTTACCTTTTGTGATGATGGACAGTATCCCCATTCAAATGAACTGGGCAGTTCAACGTGCCAACAATGGATGGTGTAAAGATGAGACACCTTATCTGATATACATTCAGCCCCACTGTCAGTAAGGTTAAAAATTGCCCTGGACTCAATAGACAATAGGTGCAGGAGTAGGCCATTCGGCCCTTCGAGCCAGCACCGCCATTCAATGTGATCATGGCTGATCATTCTCAATCAGTACCCCGTTCCTGCCTTCTCCCCATATCCCATGACTCCGCTATCCTTAAGAGCTCTATCTAGCTCTCTCTTGAATGCGTTCAGAGAATTGGCCTCCACTGCCTTCTGAGGCAGAGAATTCCACAGGTTCACAACTCTCTGACTGAAAAAGGTTTTCCTCATCTCCGTTCTAAATGGTCTACCCCTTATTCTTAAACTGTGGCCTTTTGTGATGATGGACAGTATCCCCATTCAAATGAACTGGGCAGTTCGACGTGCCAACAATGGATGGTGTAAAGATGCGACACCTTATCTGAGATACATTCAGCCCCACTGTCAGTAAGATTAAAAATTGCCCTGGACTCGTTACCAGTTCAGTGGTGCAGTGGGAGATTGGGCATACTGGCATTTGATCTCCAGCATATTCAGAGCATCCAAACTGCGTTACACAGGCACAGAAGGTGATGATACCAGTTAGCTGGCGGTTCTCCAGAAACAATAACTTTAATCAGAGTAATCCAGCCCTATAACTCTCTGTAATCCCATTCATCCATTAGCAGATAGTCATTTTTCTTATATTAGTGGTATCATTTTCTGCAGAATATCCTGGATTCAGAAGACAAATTTCAATCCTTACATATTCCATCCTATTTTAATGTCTCCAACATAAAATATATAACACAAAGCATGTGTAGGAAAGAACTGCAGATGCTGGTTTAAATCGAAGATAGACACAAAATGCTGGAGTGGGACAGGTAGCATCTCTGGAGGGAAGGAATGGGTGATGTTTCAGGATGTGACCCTTCTTCAGACTGAACTGAACTTAACACAAAGCATGGTGACCCATTGATACCTTTAGGACTATCATGCTCTGGAAGCCTAATTAGAATCATTTCCTCCATTATGCTGTTTTCTGCTGGAGTCCAACGTGATCATTCAACCAATAAGATTCCTATAAATCAGTAGGTTGTTATGTTAACCACTGTGCACTTGCGAACATATTGAAATGTTTTCCAAAAACATCAAAATGACAATGTATCAAAGGCTATTACGCATGGTTAATAAATACAGCCCTTGCTGGCAACACCCATATGCATTCAAGAAGAAATGAAGGCATAAAGCTATCACACATCAAATGGGGTATGTCCAGAAACATAAACGATACGTTTCTTTGGCATGAAGTCTCTTCAGCAGCCCCATCTTGGCTCTAAATTTACTCTCTAATCTCCTTTCTGCCTTTGGGATGTAGTCCAATATTTTTTACACTACACTTGCAAAGCTAATTTCCTGAGCAGCGGTTCTTATTTGAAGCAAGATTCGTGCAATTTATTACATTAGATCCTTTTGCAGACTTTTGATGCCATTCGTGAACAATTCCCGCTAACTCACCATTTTTCTTTTGTCTTCTCCTGATGGTATGAAAGGCTTGAGTTTTCCAGTGTTTTTCAGTCACCCCAGTTTTACTGATATTTGGGTTTTTTTTTTCCAGCTGCTAGTACAAGAATGTTGCTGATCTATTTCACAGCGCGAATTGTAAAATATTTTTGTTGTGCAGCTCTTGCACCAATTTAACTTTCTGCAAAGGCTTCTGTTTTGGTATAAACTTAAATGAATCTGAAATTGTATTGTTCATTACCCAAATCTCACTAAGTCATCCATCACTCCTGTTCCTTTCATCCACCAATAGTATCCATGCCATCAATACTGAAATATTAGCACTGTGTCCACCAGTAGCATTCCTTAAGTTTAAAGTTTTCATGCTAAAATGAGCAGAATAAGTGGCAGTGAAAATCAATCTAAACTAAAATCTTATCATTGGAAGACACAGGCTATGATTGTATCATTGTTTTTTTCCAGGCTTAAGTTGGCTTTTGGAAATAAAACAATGTATTAAATCATGGATCCAGCAAAGCAATTACTCTTTTATTGGACTAGTAATGTGGAGAATATGAAATTTAAATACGGTTTATTAACATGTGAAAATGTAAAGTTAATATTTGTATAGGAGGCCATGAACATTGATAGACCATGATTAGGGGCTAGTGGAATCAAGGGATATGGGGAGAAGGCACCGGTTACTGATTGTGGATAATAATAATAATAATAATAATAATATTCATTTATTGTCATTGCAACGAGTACAACGAAATTAAAAAATAGCCAATCCTGACGGTGCGTACAAACATATATGCAATAAATGCAAAAACAAATAAATACATAAATACAATTAAATACAATTATATTAAGTACAAGATTTTTTAACGGTGTTGCCTAGTGCAAAGGTAGTGTTCAGTTCTCGTATGGCCCTGGGGTAAAAACTGTTCTTAAGTCTGTTTGTTCGGGATTTGATCGACCTGAAACGTCGACCAGAGGGCAGATGAACAAACAGACGGTGGCCGGGGTGGGATGGATCTTTTATTATTTTGCCTGCTCTACTGAGGCAGCGTAGGCTGAACAGGTGATCCAGGGAGGGCAGTGAGCAGCCGATGATCTTCTGGGCCGTCGTGATGACCCTCTGAAGGGCCTTCCTGTCCTTTTCTGAGCAGCTGGCATACCATGTGGTTATACAGTATGCCAGCACACTCTCGATGGAGCAGCGATAGAAGGACAACATGAGCTTCTCCTGCAGGTTGGTTTTCCTGAGGATCCTCAGGAAGTGGAGTCTCTGCTGTGCCTTCTTTACTGTGGTGATGGTGTTGGTAGACCAGGTAAGATCCTCTGCGATGTGCGTACCCAGGAACCTGAAAGCTGGTACCCTTTCCACACAGACCCCATTGATGTAGAGTGGGTCGTAGTCTACACTGGTTTTTCTAAAGTCAATTATAAGTTCCTTTGTTTTGGAGGAGTTCAGGACCAGATTGTTCACTGAACACCATGCTGCCAGCCTTTGGATTTCATCCCTATAGGCTGTCTCATCTCCTTCTGAGATGAGTCCAACCACAGTCGTGTCATCCGCGAACTTGATGATGGTGTTGGTGGGATGGGTGGGGGCGCAGTCGTGAGTGTAGAGGGAGTAAAGGATGGGGCTCAACACACAGCCCTGTGGTGAGCCGGTGCTCAGTGTAATGGTGGAGGAGAGGTGAGGGCCTATTTTGACGGTCTGGGGGCGGTTGGTCAGGAAGTCCTTGATCCATTGGCAGATGGTTTGTGAAAATCCAAGGTCGGAAAGTTTGGTGACCAGTCTGCTCGGGATGACCGTGTTAAAGGCAGAGCTGAAGTCGAGGAAGAGCATCCTCACATAACTCCCCTGGTGTTCAAGGTGGGTCAGTGCAGTGTGAAGAGCAGTGTCGATGGCATCCCCTGTAGACCTATTTGCTCTGTAGGCAAACTGGTGTGGGTCGAAGGTGGGTGGGAGGCTGGCTTTGATGTGCTGCAGGACCAGTCTCTCGAAGCACTTTGTGATGACCGGTGTGAGTGCTACCGGACGGTAGTCGTTAAGACCGCTGATGACAGACTTTTTCGGCAGTGGGATGATTGTGGCGGACTTCAGGCAGGGAGGGATGGTGGATTTTAAAAGGGACAGGTTGAAGATTTTTGTGAAGACCTCAGATAATTGGTCTGCACATTCCCTCAGCACTCTGCCCGTCACACCATCGGGGCCTGCAGCTTTCCTGGGATTCACTGCTCTGAGCACGCGCTTAACATCATACTCCTGCACAGTGAAGGTGTTGCTGTCAGGTGCTGGAGAGGGTGTTATGTCTGCCACTGTAGCTTTCACCTCGAAACGAGCAAAGAAACAGTTAAGTTCCTCTGCCAGCGAGGCGTCGCCGTCGGCAGTCGTGCGGTTGCTGGTCTTGTAGTTGGTGATGTGCTGGATGCCTTGCCATACCCGCCGTGGGTCATTGTTGGAAAAGTGGTCCTCAATCTTCCTCTTGTAGGACGCTTTGGCATCCTTGATGCCTCTCTTCAGGTTGGTTCTAGCAGCACTGTATAGAGCTCTATCACTAGACCTGAAGGCGGTGTTACGGTCCTTGAGGAGAGACCTGACATCCTTTGTCATCCAGGGTTTTTGATTGGGATACAACCGGATGCGTTTGTCGACGGTGACATTGTCAACACAGTTTTGGATGTAGCAAAGTACAGTTGATGTGTACTCCTCCAAGTCCTGATCCTCAAAAATATCCCAGTTCAGCCATGATCACAATGAATGGCGGTGCTGGCTCGAAGGGCCAAATGGCCTCCTCGTGCACCGATTTTCTATGTTTCTAAGGGGGCTAACTGTGGTACTGGCAATTTGCCAGCTGATGTTGAAAGGCTGGAGCAATTAGGCTTGTATACACTGGAATATAGAAGGATGAGGGGGGATCTTATTGAAACATATAAGATAATTAGGGGATTGGACACATTAGAGGCAGGAAACATGTTCCCAATGTTGGGGGAGTCCAGAACAAGGGGCCACAGTTTAAGAATAAGGGGTAGGCCATTTAGAACGGAGATGAGGAAGAACCTTTTCAGTCAGAGAGTGGTGAAGGTGTGGAATTCTCTGCCTCAGAAGGCAGTGGAGGCCAGTTCGTTGGATGCTTTCAAGAGAGAGCTGGATAGAGCTCTTAAGGATAGCGGAGTGAAGGGGTATGGGGAGAAGGCAGGAACGGGGTACTGATTGAGAGTGATCAGCCATGATCGCATTGAATGGCGGTGCTGGCTCGAAGGGCTGAATGGCCTACTCCTGCACCTATTGTCTATTGTCTATTGACTTCTGTGCAGATCTCAGGCGCCTAATTATTTATCGACTACAGGCCAGCCTTCAACAACATAAACGTATGCAAACACATCTCCAAACTCCTGGACCTTGGAATCTGCTCGTCCCTATGTCACTGGATCTTACATTGACTTTCTGACCCACAGACCACACAGAGTGTAGATAGGTGACACCTTCTCCGCAATAGTTCTCAACATCCCTGGGACGGCAGGACTTTCATATGAAGAAAGACTGGATAGACTAGGCTTGTACTCGCTGGAATTTAGAAGACCGAGGGGGGATCTTATTGAAACATATAAAATCCATAAGGGGTTGGAGAGGCTAGATGCGGGAAGATTGTTCCCGATGTTGGGGAAGTCCAGAACCAGGGGTCACAGCTTAAGGATAAGGGGGAAGTCTTTTAGGACCGAGGTGAGAAAACATTTCTTCACACAGAGAGTGGTGAGTCTGTAGAATTCTCTGCCACAGAAGGTAGTTGAGGCCAGTTCATTGGCTATATTTAAGAGGGAGTTAGATGTGGCCCTTGTGGCTAAAGGGACCAGGGGGTATGGAGAGAAGGCAGGTACAGGTTACTGAGCTGGATGATCAGCCATGATCATATTGAATGGCGGAGCAGGCTCGAAGGGTCGAATGGCCTACTCCTGCACCTAGTTTCTATGTTTCTATCAGAGCCCCACAAGGATTTAGTCTTGATCATTCCTTCTCGCTCCTCCCGTCAGGTAAAAAATACAGACGTTCAAAAGTGTGACCACCAGACTCAAGAACAGCTTCTTTCCCTCTGCTGTTAGGTTTCTGGCTGGTCCTTCCATAAGTTAGTTACAGTCCGATTCATCGCTATCCCTATGCAGATATTGAGTTTTGTCCATGGAATTGTTGCGTTACAAAGCTGAAAACCATATTCTGCACTCTGTATCTTCCCCTTTCCTCTACCTATTATACTTGAGTTTGACTTGATTGTATTTTTATTTCGTATTATCGTAATGGGAGTTATCTACAGGCCCCCAAATGGTAGCCTCGACATAGGGTGCAAGTTGAATCAGGAGCTAAAATTGGCATGTCGCAAATGTAATGCTACGGTGGTTATGGGAGATTTCAACATGCAGGTAGACTGGGAAAATCAGGTTGGTAATGGACCCCAGGAAAGAGAGTTTGTGGAGTGTCTCAGAGATGGATTCTTAGAACAGCTTGTACTGGAGCCTACAAGGGAGAAGACAATTCTGGATTTAGTGTTGTGTAATGAACCTGATCTGATAAGGGGACTCGAGGTAAAAGAGCCATTAGGAGGCAGTGATCACAATATGATAAGTTTTACTCTACAAATTGAGAGGGAGAAGGGAAAATCGGAGGTGTCAGTATTACAGTATAGCAAAGGGGATTACTGAGGCATGAGGCAGGAGCTGGCCAGAATTGACTGGAAGGAGGCCCTAGCAGGGAAGATGGTGGAACAGCAATGGCAGGTATTCCTGGGAATAATGCAGAAGTTGCAGGATCAATTTATCCCAAAGAGGAGGAAAGATTCTAAGGGGAGTAAGAGGCACCTGTGGCTGACAAGGGAAGTCAAGAACAGCATAAAAATAAAAGAGAAGAAGTATAACATAACAAAGAAGAGGGGGAAGCCAGAGGATTGGGACTCTTTTAAAGAGCAACAGAAGATGACTAAGAAGGCAATATGGGGAGAAAAGATGAGGTACGAGGGTAAACTAGCCAATAATATAAAGGAGGATAGTAAAAGCTTTTTTAGGTATGTCCCTTGAAGACAGAAGCGGGGGAATTTATTATGGGGAACAAGGAAATGGCAGACGAGTTGAACCAGTACTTTGGATCTGTCTTCACTAAGCAAGATACAAGCAATCTCCCAGATGTTCTAGTGGCAAGACATCCTAGGGTGACGGAGGAACTGAAGGAAATCCACATTAGGCAGGAAATGGTGTTGGGTAGACTGATGGGACTGAAGGTTGATAAATCCCCAGGGCCTGATGGTATGCATCCCAGGGTACTAAAGGAGGTGGCGCTCGAAATTGTGGACGCATTGGTGATCATTTTCCAATGTTCTATAGATTCAGGATCAGTTAATATGGATTGGAGGGTAGCTAATGTTGTCCCACTTTTTAAGAAGGGAGGGAGAGAGAAAACGGAAAATTATAGACCAGTTAGACTTACATCAGTGGTGGGGAAGATGCTGGAGTCAATTATAAAAGACAAAATTGCGGAGCATTTGGATAGTAGTAACAGGATCGTTCCGAGTCAGCATGGATTTACGAAGGGGAAATCATGCTTGACTAATCTTCTGGAATTCTTTGAGGATGTAACTAGGAAAATTGACAGGGGAGAGCCGGTGGATGTGGTGTAACTCGATTTTCAGAACGCCTTCGAAAAGGTTCCACATAGGAGATTAGTGGGCAAAATTAGAGCACATGGTATTGGAGGTAGGGTGCTGACATGGATAGAAAATTGGTTGACAGACAGAAAGCAAAGAGTGGGGATAAATGGGTCCCTTTCAGAATGGCAGGCAGTAACTAGTGTGGTACCGTAAGGCTCGGTGCTGGGACTGCAGCTATTTACAATATACATTAATGACTTGGATGAAGGGATTAAAAGTACCATTAGCAAATTTGCAGATGATACAAAGCTGGGTGGTAGTGTGAACTGTGAGGAAGATGCTATGAGGTTGCAGGGTGACTTGGACAGGTTGTGTGAGTGGGCGGATGCATGGCAGGTGAAGATTAATGTGGATAAGTGTGAGGTTATCCACTTTGGTGGTAAGAATAGGAAGGCAGAGTATTATCTGAATGGTGTCAAGTTAGGAAAAGGGGACGTACAATGAGATCTGGGTGTCCTAGTGCATCAGTCACTGAAAGGAAGCATGCAGGTACAGCAGGCAGTGAAGAAAGCCAATGGAATGTTGGCCTTCATAACAAGAGGAGTTGAGTATAAGAGCAAAGAGGTCCTTCTGCAGTTGTACAGACCCCTAGTGAGACCGTACCTGGAGTACTGTGTGCAGTTTTGGTCTCCAAATTTGAGGAAGGATATTCTTGCTATTGAGGGCGTGCAGCATAGGTTTACTAGGTTAATTCCCGGAATGGCGGGACTGTCATATGTTGAAAGACTGGAGCGACTAGGCTTGTATACACTGGAATTTAGAAGGATGAGAGGGGATCTTATCTAAATTGTTAAGATTATTAAGGGGTTGGACACGTTAGAGACAGGAAACATGTTCCCAATGTTGGGGGAGTCCAGAACAAGGGGCCACAGTTTAAGAATAAGGGGTAGGCCATTTAGAACGGAGATGAGGAAAAACATTTTCAATCAGAGAGTTGTGAATCTGTGGAATTCTCTGCCTCAGAAGGCAGTGGAGGCCAATTCTCTAAATGCATTCAAGAGAGAGCTCTTAAGGATAGCGGAGTCATGGGGTATGGGGAGAAGGCAGGAACGGGGTACTGATTGAGAATGATCAGCCATGATCACATTGAATGGCGGTGCTGGCTCGAAGGGCCGAATGGCCTACTCCTGCACCTATTGTCTATTGTCTATTATCTGATCTGATCTGATTGGATAGCATGCAAAACATTGCTTTTCACTGTACCTTGGTACACATGGCAATAATAAACCTAAACCTAAAGCATCCACCAACAGTCTATTTGAGTCCAATCTGGGCAGAATCGGAATAATAGAGTTGACTCACAGAATGCACACTCCATGACCCTGGTATCTGTTTGCTGGATCTAAACTGTGGGGTGGGGATCTGATTATTGGACCCACACTTTGTAAGGTGGGGATCTGTTTAGTGCACCTATGCTGTGGGGCTGAAGCTCCAAGAGGGCCGTGGCTTTTAGTCAACTGAATGCAAGACCTGAAGGACTGTGGCCCTCGCTCGGTCGAACACAATTTGAATACTGGATCGGCGGACTATTTCTGGACAATCTGCTAAATGGGATGTGCTTAGGTAACACAATACTCTACTGGACTGTTTGTAAGAAAATAATTTCACTGTGCATTTAGCATATGTGTCAATAAAAGCACAATTGAACCATTGAACTGTGTGGGATGGGGAACTGTTTACTGGTTCTATGCTATTTAGGGTGGGGATCGATTTAATGGAGGCGGTGAGAATGGGGGTGTTTAATAAACACACACTGCGTGGGATGGAGATCTATTTAATGGATTCACACTCTTTGGGGTGGGGATCTGTTGACTGGATCCATGCTGTTTGGGGTGGGGATCGATTTAATGGACACACACTGGGTGAGAGTGGGGATCTGTTTAATAGGCACGCACTGGTTGAGAATGTTTTATGGACACACACTGGGTGGGATGGAGATCTATTTAATGGATTTACACTCTTTGGAGTTTGGATCTGTTCACTGGACACACGCTTGATGAGGTAGGGGTCATTTTGTGGAAACCTAGTTGGCTTTGCCTTCGCCATGAGCAAATGTCCATGACTGCATTAACCAGGAATTGGAAAGTCCATTAACTCACGCACTGAAATCATTTAGGATGGAAATTCTTGCGGCTGCATCATAAATGCTCACTTTGTAGCGAAAGCAAACAAAAATGACAGGACGTGACCAATTAATCTATCCTCCTTTCAACATATTTATTTGTTGAGTGAATCATAATGGCCTGGAAATTCTATTGCATAACACAATATTATCAATGTGCTACTCAGTGGAATTTTATTTGGAGCGTGCTTGGGACACATCCGCAATTATGTTAAGTGCTTACTGTGACACGTCATGCCTATTTACTATGGTGGATCATCAACTTGGGCTAAGCTTATCAGCCTCAAAATATAAGGGTGTTACACCAGTTAGTGATATTGATAGTGTAGCGGCCAGCTTCTCGTCTATATCAATTCACTCCCAAGCTGCTACTTGCATAGACTGGGTCAGCGATAAGCGTAATGACTCAAACAAATAATAACAGAGATCCTCCTTGACGTTTAATAGTTATTCTTCTTTATTTGAAGGTGCAATAAACATGTTGGCATATCTCTTGTCACCGACTGGTTATAAATTGCTAGGTAAAATTCCATATCTTACCACAGTCTATGCGATCGATACTGGTTGCCAGATATTACTTCGACACAGTTTGTATTAATCTTCTTGTTAATAAAACTTACAGGCGATTACATCATGGCTGATAAATCTTTTGGTGGAGCTTCTAGCTGACCTTCTATCAGCACCTCCCAGCTCACACACTCTGCCCACACGTACCCTACTGCCCGTACTCTGGCTCCGCCCAGCCCCTACGTAAGCATTGCATTAACTCTATAGTGTCCAGACTACAGCAGAATACAAGGTAATAATATTAATAAGCAAAAATAACTAATAACTGCAAAATGGCTCCTCCAGATAGTGAACTCCAGTGACCCTGGTTAAATCCTGACCTCAGGTCCTATCTGTGTCAAGTTTACGTGTTCTGTGAGTTTCCCCTGGGAGCTCTTTTTTCCTGCTAGTCCTAAAATAGTCCAACTGTAAATTACCCCTTTAGATTGGTAAGTATCAAGAGAATCAAAGGAGAGCATTTGAAAGAAAATATTGTGGCTTGAGGCAAATCAGGAGAGGGTTGGGGTTATTGTATTGGGCATTGGCATGAACCCCGTAGCACAAATGGCATCCTTCTGTGCTAAAATATGTAAAGATTTCTGCATACAAGCGGCTCAGTATTAGCAAGGTTCATAACACTGGGATGGTCTGTATAATACATGTGAGTGAATAGTACCATCTTCAAAAAATTATCATCTCACGTTTGTAAAAAAATCTTACAGAATCCCAAGGTTTACAATTCTATCGATATTAAAGTTTATCAGGGCGGCACGATGGCGCAGCAATAGAATTGCTGCCTTACAGCGCTTACAGCGCTTGAGACCTAGGTTCGATCCTGACTTTGGGTGAATGTCTGTACGGAGTTTGTCCGTTCTCCCCCATTTACTGCGTGGGTTTTCTCCGAGAACTTCAGTTTCCTCCCATACTCCAAAGCCTTATTGGCTTGGCTTGGTAGAAATGTAAAAATTGTCCCTAGTGTAGGATAGATAGGGTTAATGAGCAGGGATCGCTGGTCAGTGCGAACGCAGTGGTCCGAAATGCCTGTTTCCTCGCTGTATCTCTAAACTAAACTAAACTCAACCAAGTGACTCAGCAATATCATATAGTCTGCCTACTAGGCTGAAGTGTATAACAATCATGTGGTAAACGTGGTACGTTTGGTTCCATTCCTCAGAGGTGGACTGTAATTGTCGAAGGCAATACTCCTGTACAGTGCTTGAGGTACAGAGACTTGGAGGAGAAATCTCCTCTTTGGGATAGACGTTCTGGAGTACAGGACTTTAGCTCCTTTTTCATATCTATCTCATCAACTCCAAAATAATTTCTGAATCAATAGTTCATTTACATACACTATAAGGAAAGAAGAAAGGAAAAAAAATCCAGCACTCCACACTACCCTAACTTCACTGAAATTTGTCTATGATAGATAAGAAGGATGCTAGCAGTGGTTTTGACAACATGGGAGAGGGAAATCCTGCCCAACTCTTTTTTCCTGCCAGTCTCAAAGTAGTGCTACTGTAAATTAACCTTTAGACTGGTAAGTATCAAGGGAATCAATATGGAGCATTTGAAATAAAATAAATTGCAGGCTACAGGCAATTCAGAAGAAGGATTTTGGGACTGTTGGGATTGCTCTGTTGGGAATCGGTATGAAACCCCTAATGCAAATGGTATCCTTCTGCGTCAAAGTATGTAATTAAAGATTTCTGCACACTGGAGGCTCAGAAACAGCAGAGGCCTCATTGAGTGAAGAACACTTAAGTGCAAGTTGAAGCTTGTTTTGTCATCAGTTAAAGGGGGCCCAATACTGTCAGATGCTTAAAGGTATCACCTGCTCTGCTTCAAGTGGCTATCTGTGCGATCTCTTTCCCTCTCCTCCATTCGCCCCTCCCCCAATAATATTCTCAGGACCCTTTCTCATTTTCCCCTCACTATCCCCTGCCCTGATCACCTCTCCAATGCACAGAGTCCTGAACCCCAGTATCAGTATCCTGGCCCCAACCAACCACCATCTCCCCACGGCCATCCCAGGCCATCCCATAACTCTGACTCTGGCCCATTATTCTCCCAGCCAATGCCAAACCTAGTCCAATTAGTTTAGTTTAGTTCAGAGATACAGCGTGGAAACACGCCCTTCGGCTCATCGAGTCCGCACCAATCAGCGATCAATGCACATTAACACTATCTTACACACACTCGGGACAATTTTACATTTTATACCAAGCCAATTAACCTACAAACCGGTACGTCTTTGAAGTGTGGGAGGAAACCGAAGATCTCGGAGAAAACCCACACGGTCACAGGGAGAACGTACAAACTCTGTACAGACAGCACCCGTAGTCGGGATCGAACCCGGGTCTCTGTCGTTGCTAGCGCTGGAAGGCAGCAAATCTACCGCAATGCCACTGTGCCGCCCAATTCTTTGCCACCCTCGACTCACCTCCAATGAAGATCTTTAACCTCGTTAATCTACACCCCTTTTTTCTGTCTCCATCCAACCCTCACCAAATGATTTCTTCTGTGACAAGATTTTGCAGTCCTCATTGCCAAACATGGTGAAAAGGGGTGATTTTGTTGTGTACAATATCTTGGGCTATGTGGGGTGGGACGAGGATTGAAGATAGGGGTGGACTTGCACAAATCTGCCATGGACATCCTACACTGTGGGACTTTAATGCCCATGTCCAGGTGTCAATAGACAATAGATGCAGGCGTAGGCCATTCAGCCCTTCGAGCCAGCACCGCCATTCAATGTGATCATGGCTGATCATTCTCAATCAGTACCCCGTTCCTGCCTTCTCCCCATACACCCTGACTCCACTATCTTTAAGAGCTCTATCTAGCTCTCTCTTGAAAGCATCCAGAGAATTTGCCTCCACTGCCTTCTGAGGCAGAGAATTCCACAGATTTACAACTCTCTAGTTGTAGCCTAAGCTACAATTCTTATTCTTAAACTGTGGCCCCTGGTTCTGGACTCCCCCAACGTCGGGAACATGTTTCCTGCCTCTAATGTGTCCAATCCCTTAATAATCTTATATGTTCCAATAAGATCCCCTCTCATCCTTCTAAATTCCAGCGTATAAAAGCCTAGTCGCGCCAGTCTTTCAAAATACGACAGTCCCGCCGTTCCGGGAATTAACCTAGTGAACCTACGCTGCACCGTCAGAACATACAATCTCTCCTTAGAGTTGTAGCAGATCCTAAATGAAAAATTAGATTCTGACCTTACCCCAACTCCGACATGGTCTGTTCTGAAAGGAAAAGTAATTGTAGGTTTGTGTCCAAATGGGTTCCCTGTTAAAACAAACTCATTTAGAGACATGCCTACAATTATCTTAGAGAGATAACTGTGGTTTAAGTCATGCCTAATATTCTGCGTCTGCAAAAGACAGTCCATAAAAATGGGCCAAAATGACCTGGGATTTCTCCGGCATCATTTTACCAAGAGATGGCCAAACCGTGGATCTATCCCAACCCCATCTCTATTGTGTAGGCGGTGAGACTAATCATTCTATTTGCTGAGATAAAAATGGTCAGAAACCTCCACTGTTAATAGGCCACTGAATTATCCCATTCTCCAAAGAGATGCGTAGAATCAAGATCAACCCTGGCATCTTTTGACCACTGTTTTCTTAACGCCTCTTTCCCCTTGATCGCAAAAATACACATCAGCTAATGAAGTTAAGGGGAAAGTGATGGCGGAGGGGGGATTGGATTACTTCACAGGAAAATGAGTGGCCTGATTCACATGACACGATGATCTTAAATTGCTAAATGTACTCTGGCACTTAGGCATGAAATATCCTTCGTGGGTGCAAGCCATGAAATTTGATCTGACGGTGCACTATAAATACTGTTTAAAATGTTCATGAGATAAATTAAGTGAGAAACAAAATGAATAAAGGAATTCCCGTTTCGCACCATCAATATCCTTAGGATGTTTTAAAGAGCTTACAGGGAGCAAATTATTACTGGAATATAATCACTTATATAGGATGCACAGCAGGAATCGGTTCACAATGTGGACCCTCAATCAACTAAATGAAATGACCAGATCACCTGATTCTTGTTGGTGCTCATAAGGTCATATGGTCATGTGATAGGAGTAGAATTAGGCCATTCAGCCCATCAAGTCTACTCCGCCATTCAATCATGGCTGATCTATCTGTCCCTCCTAACCCCATTCTCCTGCCTTCTCCCCATAACCTCTGACACATGTACTAATTAAAAATCTATCTATCTCTGCTTGAAAAATATCCACTGACTTGGCCTCTACAGCCTTCTTTGGCAAGGAATTCCACAGAATCACCAACCGTTGGCTAAATAAATTTCTCCTAATCTCCTTCCTAAAAGAACGCCCTTTAATTCTGAGGCTATGACCTCTAGTCCTAGACTCTCCCACTAGTGGAAACATCCTCTCCACATCCACTCTTTCCTGATTGAGGGGAAAGGACAAAAGGAGACCCGACCCCCTCTTGCTCTTCAAATAATGGCATGCTGTCTTTTCTGATATTTAACACAAACTGGCCAAGCATCAATCAATTAGCCAGTAGCCACAAATATATTAGAGGTTTCTTTTGGGGGTGTGATTTGCAGAGAGAGGAGGTAGCAGCAAGTGGAAAATGGGCGAATCTGAAAATGTTGGTTCTCGGTATCTGCAGTGGATGAATGAACTAATAGGCTCTAAAAATGCAAAGACCAAATAACTGATTCTAACATCATAAAACTGACATTGTAGCTGAAAATTTTCATCTTTGTTCTTTTAAAAGTATCGTATAAACAGTCAGAATTCTGTTTCAATTTTATCTGTCACTATAAATGTTTAAGTTTGTCATCTTCCCGCTTAATGTAACGGAACAAAACAGGGCATAGCCAGCAAACGTACAGAATGTTGTGTTATCTGCCTTTTAGGTTAGTCCTTGGATAACTTGAAAGTCCAAGCATTAAGTTTGATTTATTCAGCCCCTTCGTCTTTGGTAACATGCATTTATTGTAGTTTTTCTTTTCCCACAGCTTTATGGCATTAAAATCCCAAAGTATCCTTGACACGAATAAATACAAATAGGAACTGGCAAGAGTCAAAAAAATACTTTCTCTATTAAAGTTAGGATCATCTGAAAGGAATTAAGAAAATCTCAGACCCAATAAGTTCCATTCAGTTGCATCAACTAAAGGGAGTGTTTTTTGGAACTTTGTTATGTACTTAACCTGGGAGTTTCAGCAATTTTTGAATATGCTTTTTAAAAAAGTTTGCCTTGAAACTTTTTTATCGTAAACCATGTGCCGGTAAAACCTTGCACTTCATACTCCAACCTCAGTTGGGCTTATATCATCAGTTCATCCATCGTCACTTAGTTAAGGGTGGAACGGTGGGGCAGCGGTAGAGTTGCTGCCTTACACTGCCAGATACCGGGGTTCGATCCTGACTACGGGTGCTTGTCTTGGTACCGAAAACAAAGTTTTTGCATTCTCGCTATGACCTGCGTGTGTTTTCTCCAAGATCTTTGATTTCCTCCCACACTCCAAAGTCATGCAGGTTTGTAGGTTAATTGGCCTGGTGTAAATGGAAATTGTCCCTAGTGTGTGTGGGATAGTGTTAATGTGCAGGGAGTACAGGTCGGTGCGGACTCGGTGGGACGAAGGGCCTAGTTTATTTTATAAGCTAAACTAAACTTCTGGATCATCATATCTAGCATCACACCATCGTACAGATGGCATGGATTCAAGAAGAATATATGCCACTCTTTTCTCAAGAGGATCTCCTGAACTGAGCCCAATGCTACCGCACTGCATGATAAAAGTTGGGTTGAGAACTGGTCATGCCCGAGGTTTTGGCTGTAGAAACATTGGGTGGGATGGATAAGGCTCAGACTGTTAATGTCATGGTCCTCAGTCAAATCAAGCCCTGTCAAACTGTAGTCCCACCAATTTAGCACTTGGCTTGCCCTGAAACGTTTGTTTTTCTCAGGCACCTTAACTTTAATGCATGGTTTGTCACAATAAATAATGAACTTGTCCACAACTAGAAGCTTTTACTTAATTGTCTACATTTATAGCAAATCTGATCTGAACCAGAACCATTCTTGGCAAACTAATTATATTTTCATGTGGATATTATAATGCTGGCAAAATCCTTCCTTTTGGCAATGCACATCTTACACTGAATGTTTTGTCTGTTAATAGTAAAAAATGATTACAAGTTGTTCTATGCCACATATTGTAAAATAGCAAGCCAAGAACTGAAGACGCGGGGGCAAGAGGAAGGCATTCTATCTTACTCCCCCATTCAACAAGATTATGGGTGATCTTCTTTCTCATTATTTGCCTGCCTTATTCCTGCTTGGATAGAGTGGATGTGGAGAGGATGTTTCCACTAGTGGGAGAGTCGAGGACTAGAAGTCATAGCCTCAGAATAAAAGGGCATTCCTTTAGGAAGGAGATGAGGTGGAATTTGTTTAGTCAGAGGGTTGTGAATCTGTGGAATTCTTTGCCGCAGAAGGTTGTGGAGGCCAAGTCAGTGGATATTTTTAAGGCAGAGATAGATTCTTGATTAGTATGGGTATCAATGTTGACACCATTGGGTTGTAAGTAGACGTACTGTCCCAGGAATCAGTATCATGAATCTTGTGTTATCTATCCATTTCTCTATGCTGCATTACTCCATTTCTATCACTTTCAATGAGTTCGCTGATGAAGTAGAGAACCAAGATTTTCTAACCTCAATTATCAAGTTACAGTACACACTCTTTATTAATGTATGCATGAGCTCAAAGGCAGAACTCCAACCAATCCCCCCCTCCTGCACAGCTCCAACTCTGGGAATCAAGATTATTTTATTTTAATTTAGAGATACAGCACAAAAACAGGCCCTTTGCCCCACCGAGTCCGCGCCGACCAGCGATCCCCGCACACTAACACTATCCTACATACACTAGGGATAATTTACTATTTTACTTAAGCCAATTAACTTACAAACCTGTATGTCTTTGGAGAGTGGGAGGAAATCGGAGCACCCGGAGAAAACCAACACTGGGGGAGAATGTCCAAACCAAGGGGAGAATGTCCAAACCCCATACAGACAGCACCCGTAGTCAGGATCAAACCAGATCTCTGGCGCTGTAAGGCATCACCTCTACCGCTGCACCACTGTGCTCCTAATCTCCAATGAGATGCTAGTCAACCAAGATCATTTTGCATATCATGGGAACCATCTGTCAGCAAGAACAGATATGGGTAAAGTCCACCAGTGCTTCCAATGCACCAGCGCAGCTTTCAGCTGCCTGAGGGAAAGAGAATATGAGGAACGAGTATCCACAGCCAATACAAAGCATATGGTCGATTGAGCTGTATCAGTCCTTGCCTTATCTGGAATGCATTGCCAGAGGAGGTGTTGGAATTAAAAACAAACACTATGTTTAAGGAGACTTTAGAAGGCACTTGAATAGGCAAAGCACACAAGGACTTGGATCTAACGTGGACAAATGGAATAGTGCATATAGGTAAAGAGGTCGGCATGGATATTGTGTGCTGTACAACTCTATGATTCTAAATGTGTGAGTGGGATTACAGAATGAAACATGCTACATGTATCTTCAGAAGAAACCAGGAAATTGCAAGTCAAAAGACCCAACTTACCTTATTTATTAGGTTTTAAGATTCTCAATTTGGGATGAAGTTTACACATAAAACACTTCAGCAAATGAAATTAATGGCAGATTTTTATCTGTAAGAAGATATTTAGGGCAGCAATTCATTCATTTTTTTTGAGGAAATCATGTGCATGAAAACCAGTAATACCGTGGACATTGTAAGTGAGGTTTCTGAGAAGGCAGCACAAATCAATTCCATTTGCTGTGAAGACTAAAATGGAATAGGAGGAGCGATTGTGCGCTGGGGGCGGGCAGAGAAATAAAACCAAACTTTAATCTTGCAGTTAGATGTATGAGCCTGATAACTGAGCCAGGGTCAGCAGAGTGTATCATCATGGTGCTTCTTTCATGTTTGTTGCTTGGAGAATCATTCATTATTTCATCATTTTACACAAAGGGTGGTGGGTGTATGGAACAAGCTGCTAGAGGAGGTAGTTGAGACTGGGATTATCCCATCGTTTAAGAAACAGTAGACAGGTACATGAATAGGACAAGTTTGGAGAGATATGGACCAGGTGCAGGCAGGTGGGACTAGTGTAGCTGGGACATGTTGGCCGGTGTGGGCAAGTTGGGCCGAAGGGCCTGTTTCCACACTGTATCACTCTATGACTCAATTATGTGTCACATTGTCTATTCCTGACAACCACTATTGCAGACTGGGGAGGTTATTTAATCTAAGATAGACACGAAATGCTTGAGTAACTCAGGGGGCAGGAGCATCATTGGAGAGAAGGAATGGGTGATGTTTCGGGTCAAGACCCTACGAAGACCCATTCCTTCTCTCCAGAGATGCTGCCTGAGTTACTGCAGCATTTTGTGTCTATCTTCGATTTAAACCAGCATCTGCACTTCTTTCCTACACAGGTTATTTCATCTGTTCAAGTGTCTTTCCGTGAAATACACACCCAGCTGCTATATTTTTTGAGACACAAAGAGATTGCTGATGCTGGAATCTGCAGCAACAAACAATCTGCTGGATGAACTCAGCAGAGACCGTTCCCTCCGCAACTCCCTGGTCCACTCGTCCCTTCCTACCCAAACCACCCTAACCCCGGGCACTTTCCCTTGCAACCGCACGAGATGCAACACCTGTCCCTTTACCTCCCCCCTCAACTCCATCAAAGGACCCAAACATTCTTTCCAGGTGAGACAGAGGTTCACCTGCACCTCCTCCAACCTCATCTATTGCATCCGCTGCTCTAGATGTCAACTCATCTATATCGGCGAAACCAAGCGCAGGCTCGGCGATCGCTTCGCTGAACACCTGCGCTCGGTCCGCATTAACGCCACTGATCTCCCGGTGGCCCAGCACTTCAACTCCCCCTCCCATTCCCAGTCTGACCTCTCTGTCATGGGCCTCCTCCAGTGCCATAGTGAGGCCCGCCGGAAATTGGAGGAGCAGCACCTCATATTTCGCCTGGGCAGTTTGCGGCCCGGTGGTATGAACGTCGACTTCTCCAACTTCAGATAGCTCCTCTGTCCCTCCCTTCCCCTCCTCCTTCCCAGATCTCCCTCTATCTTCCTGTCTCCACCTATATCCTTCCTTTGTCCCACCCCCGACATCAGTCTGAAGAAGGGTCTCGACCCGAAACGTCACCCATTCCTTCTCTCCCGAGATGCTGCCTGACCTGCTGAGTTACTCCAGCATTTTGTGAATAAATCGATTTGTACCAGCATCTGCAGTTATTTTCTTATACTACTGGGAGCAAATAAGTCTAGATTCAATATAAATAAGTCTAGATTCAAATATAAATAAGTCTAGGTGCTCCATACTGCTCTTCATAGCCAAGGGAAAACATGCTGTTGGAAGTGATGAAACATAGGTTCGTGTGGGTCAAGGACGTCTTCTTTGCGTCCTGTAATTCTGCTCTCGCTCCCCCTCTCCCCAGGCGCAACAAGGATAGAGTTCCCCTGGTCCTCAACTTTCACCTCACCAGTCTCCGTATCAAACACATTGTTTTCCGACATTTCCGTCACCTCCAATGTGATCCCACTACCAGTCACATCTTCCCATCCCTACTCCTTTCTTCCTTTCACAGAAACCATTCCGTCCACTTGGTTCACTCATCCCTTCCCACCGAATCCACCACGTACTTTCCTCTGCCACAGCAGGAGATGTGACACTTTCCATATACCTCCTTCCTCAACTCTATCCAGGGACTACAACACGTTCCAAGTTCACATGCACCTTTCTCTCACCTCTTCTACTGAATCCGGTGTACCCGATGTGGCTTCCTGTATGTCGGCAAGACCCAGCGTAGACTCGGGAACCATTTTTGCCAACCACTTGTGCTTGGTCCACCAAGCCTACTGGATCTCCCGGTTGCTGACCATATTAATTCCTCTTCCCATTTCTGTACTGACCCTTCAGTCCTGGGCTTCCTCCATTGCTAGAGTGAGGCCACACACTAACTGGAGGAACAGCACCTCATTTCCACTTGGGTAGCTTCCAACCCAACAGTATGAGCATTGAATTCTCCAATTTTAGGTAACTACAACCCCCCTTCCCCCCCCCCTTTTTCTTCCCACCCACCCTCCCCTGTGCCCCAACTGGACTTCCCTCCCTCCCCTGCCACCGACATACCTTCTTCTACCTTCACAATATGCAACTCTTCACTCCTTTTGTCTCACACCTTCTATCTTTTTATCTCTAGCTTTAGTCCAACCATGGGCTTATCAAAAATAATCCTCACCTGTATCCACCTATTACTCGCTAGGCTTTGTCCCGCCCCTCCTGCCGTCAAAATTTATTCCCCATGTCGCTGTAGACTGTTGAAAGTGCTGTTACATTTTTGTTAAATCTATTCTCAAATTCCCTTTGAAAGTATGCCAAAGTTGTTGTTTTAGTTTATTCCACAAGATTAATCAACATTTATTTAATTGTGCCTATGTTCATGTTCATGCAGCTACTGCAGGCCCAAGAGGGTGGTGAATCTTTGGAATTCTTTGTCACAGAAGGCTGTGGAGGCCAAGTCAATGGATATTTTTAAGGTAGAAATAGAGATTCTTGATTAGCACGGGTGTCAAGGGGTTATGGGGAGAAGGCAGGAAAATGGGGCTAGGAGGGAGAGATAGATCAGCCATGATTGATTGGCGGAGTAGACTTGATGGGCTGAATGGCCTAATTCTGCTCCTATCACTTATGAAGCGTGGCAATTTCATACCATATATGATTTGCGCTCTGAGATAGCTATGCAACATTCCATAGAACCCAACGTCAGTGTAGAAGCATCTGATTTGAGTAGTGCAATGGTTATTTTATGTGAAAGGTCTACTTAAACCACAAAAAAATGCGTGTAAGTGGTGACTGGATTTAGAATTTACAGGTGTTGTCCGTAATAAACTGAATTATACAATTGGAATCGTAAAAGAGGAAATTACAATGACTATCCAGTGGTTACTTCTCTCTGTGCAAGTGCATTATATAAGCCCCCAGTGCATCCTACAACAATACTGAGTATTAAACATAACACCGAGTTTGTTGGCAGTTACACTTTGTGAATTAAAAACAGGCTAACAGTGCTCACTAGATATGTATTGAAAATGATTTCAAATAGATACAATAGGGGTCAACTTACAGCATTTAATGTGCTTCATATGTGTCTGTAATTTTCCGTCTAATTTTTAGAGTTTTAATTTTAAACACACAGCATGGAAACATGTCCTTTGGCCCACTGATTCCACACCAACCATTAATCACTCTTTCCTATTAGTTCAATGTCATCACACTTTCTCATCCAGTCTTTACACACTCAGGGTAACTTACAGAGGCCAACTAATCTACTGACTCGTACGTCTTTGGGATGTAAGAGGAAACCAGAGCACCCACAGGAAATCCATGCAGTCACATGGCAAACATGCAAACTCCACACAGACAGCACCCAAGGTCAGGATCAAACCCGGCTTCACCACTGTGACACCCATCCTATTTAAGGGAGATAATTGTTACAGTCATGAATACTGTCTGGTAAAACAGGGTATATTTCTTCTCATTTCTAGATTTAGGTTTGTTCATTTCAAGCTGATCTCAAATGGTCTGGTGTTCAATAGTTATGTTCAACATTAACTTACTTTATTGCCATGATCAGTGTCTTGCAGTGTTTCAAAGATCTCCCTAGGTCCTATTTGTCCAGTGAGAGCAGGGTTCTCCCTTCATTATTTAAACCATTTGATTGATAAATTCAGATAATGTATGCGTGAAAATTTGGTTTGATTTCCCTCCGTGGACATATGTGTCATTTAATGTAGATAAGTGTGAGGTTATTCACTTTGGAAGTAAGAATAGAAAGGCAGATTATTATCTGAATGGTGTCAAGTTAGGAAGAGGGGATGTTCAACGAGATCTGGGTGTCCTAGTGCATCAGTCACTGAAAGGAAGCATGCAGGTACAGCAGGCAGTGAAGAAAGCCAATGGAATGTTGGCCTTCATAACAAGAGGAGTTGAGTATAGGAGCAAAGAGGTCCTTCTACAGTTGTACAGGGCCCTGGTGAGACCGCACCTGGAGTACTGTGTGCAGTTTTGGTCTCCAAATTTGAGGACGGATATTCTTGCTATTGAGGGCGTGCAGCGTAGGTTCACTAGGTTAATTCCCGGAATGGCGGGACTGTCGTATGTTGAAAGGCTGGAGCAATTAGGCTTGTATACACTGGAATTTAGAAGGATGAGGGGGGATCTTATTGAAACATATAAGATAATTAGGGGATTGGACACATTAGAGGCAGGAAACATGTTCCCAATGTTGGGGGAGTCCAGAACAAGGGGCCACAGTTTAAGAATAAGGGGTAGGCCATTTAGAACGGAGATGAGGAAGAACTTTTTCAGTCAGAGAGTGGTGAAGGTGTGGAATTCTCTGCCTCAGAAGGCAGTGGAGGCCAGTTCGTTGGATGCTTTCAAGAGAGAGCTGGATAGAGCTCTTAAGGATAGCGGAGTGAGGGGGTATGGGGAGAAGGCAGGAACGGGGTACTGATTGAGAGTGATCAGCCATGATCGCATTGAATGGCGGTGCTGGCTCGAAGGGCTGAATGGCCTACTCCTGCACCTATTGTCTATTGTCTATTGTCTATCTCACCTTCTCAATTATTTCAAATAATGTGCGCATGTTGCTAGACCTCTGAAGAGGCAATAAAGTATCCCTGTAGAATCTCTCCAAATGACATCTTACAACCTAGGCCAATGCCCGAGACCCCTCTTCAATAGGTTGACTTTTTACCCTCAAAACAGTTAGTCATTGAGGGGGTCTTTTATTCAACTAAATTGGTAAAGTGAGGAAATGCTTTTCAGATCCCTGTTAGTTCCTGGCATGGACTTGATTTAACCTTTTATTAAAATAATTTAATCCTGGCCAATATTAACATATTAACAATAACATATCAACAACCCAATTTTAGACTCAGCCCAATATTCTCTTCCATGATTTCAGAATCCAAAATAGTGCTCATTCACTATTGCCCAACTGATTCAATGGCTTGCAATGTTTGGCCAGACAATATTCTGGTGTTTTGTTTTGCATGATTCCCTCTATATTATTCATTAAATCAAAGTACTGACATAAGCAAGTCATTGTTAACAATGCATAGACAGCCAGCCGCCAGTCATTCAGGAAATTAATTTTAGATTCTTTGTTACTTCTCACAAACCTGTGATAGTTTCCCTTTCCCAATGTCTTCCTTTCCCATAGGATCTTTTCAATCAGAAAGCAGAACATTTGAGAATTTAGGATCCAGATTACCAGACATGGTGGAAAAACAATAGTGAATAGAGAATAGTGAAAGGCTTGGATAGAGTGGATGTTTCCACTCGTGGGAGAGTCTAGGACTAGAGGTCAAAGCCTCAGAGTTAAAGGACTTAGGAAAGAGATGAGGAGAAATTTATTTAGTCAAAAGGTGGTGAATCTGTGGAATTCTTTGGCACAGAAGGCTGTGGGGTCATGTTAGTGGATATTTTTAAGGCAGAGATAGATAGATTCTTGATTAGTTCAGGTGTCAGAGGTTATGAGGAGAAGGCAGGAGAATGGGGTAAGGAAGGAGAGATAGATCAGCCATGATTGAATGGCGGACTGGACTTGATGGGCTGAATGGTCCAATTCTACTCCTATCCCTTATGAAGAACATTCTGAAAAGCTTTAAAATTCCCAAGTAACATCTCTCATTAATTTTGTGAGAACAGAGTATTTTGTTCAAAGTTAAATTTGCCTTGCTGCGCATTGTCAGCCCACATCATGACTCATGGCATTGAGCTAGATATTCATTCTCCCCTTAGTCTCTAGAAATACTTCCGAGAATGTTAGGTGATTCAGAAGAAATTTGCCTCCACAACTATGGTCAGCCACTGATTGACATTAGGCCAATTTTCTGCTCCAAGAATACTTTAAACTCATGACATTTCTCTCACATCATTACACATTCAGAATATGTCAATGATCTTCATGGAAAGCAGGAGGAAAAAAATTGAGTTGAGTTGAAATAGTTCATGGCACACAAATAATTAAGGAGAATTTTGCACCATACGGAACTTTCGCATCTCACGGTGTTACCAGTTGATTCTCCACCAACCCCCTCCCCCTGCCCCTTTTTAAATTTAATTTCTTGAACTGGAGGACTTATCGTGAGCAAGTTGCATGGACTAATAAAAAGAAGATGTTTTAAAAGTGACACACACTCAGGAGAGAGTGTTCCCTATGGTTGTCCTTTCTGCTGAGCCATGTGCACATTGAACAGTTTGGATCAGCAGGAGTTTACATAGGAATTTAAAGGAAAATTTGATTGTATTGAGGGGGATGTTAAACACGCACATATTTAACATATTTGCAGTGCAAAGCTTGCACGAACATGCCATGCATTTCATTGTGTATGGGGACTGAGGAGTCACCTCGTGAAGCATTTAAAATGGTAGAGATTCAGTAGTTTGGAAACAAACCTGTAACTATTTCCACTGATGGTAGAATCAAAAACAAGGAGATATAATCTTAAATCTGGGGCTGGCCCATTCAAGGGTGAAATAAGACAGCACCTTATTTTATAAGCGACCTTTGTAGTCAGGAAGTCCATTCCTTAAAAATCGCTGAATCTTGAAATAATCGGAGGCTTCAGGACTCAGATCTATTTGTGTGGAGTAAATATATCAAGTTGTATGAAACAAAAGCAGATAAATTAAATAAAATTACAAATTAGCCATTATTCAATGGAGTAGACTCAAGGGATTAAGCAGCCCGCTCTTAACTTCAATAGATCACACATTGTACCGTCAAGCGTGCTTTTTTATGTTACATGACAATTATTCCAAGAGGGATAATAGACTTCCTATCCACATGGAAGGAAGTCGTGTCAAAGTAATGTCCCAGAAAGTGGAAAATTGGTGAACAACATTACAAGGGCAGATGCATGCAGTGCATTTTTTCCATACATAATTCCGAATGGGAGGGAAAAGAAGAGGGATTCAGGAAGTGGAAATGGGTTACTTATCATAGAAGTTTAAACATTTATCAGGGAAATCACCTGTGGTGATTCTATGTCATGTGTGGACACATCGGGTCAATGGTCATGTAAAATAGCCTTGGAAAATGAACCATTTGCCTTAAAAGGATTAGACAGTGAGTCCATTCTATTCCCTTTTAATTCTTAAGGGATAATTTTCATATTTTCTTCTCATTCCTCGATAAATCCACAGATTAGAAATGTCGTGTCAGCTGTATGTGGCAGTTGACCCAGAATCTCCGATATGAAATCTGGATCGGCAAAGCTCCTGGACTGAAGTAGATCTGCAATCACCCACCCTCATCTCCTCTTTCCTTCACTCACTTGCATCCTTTATGGTTCTCTTTGATTCTTTCAATCATTTTCTTCCCTCTCATTTTATTTCCCTCATTCATTCTCTCTTTCCTTGTCTTTTCCTTTTTACTCTTTTTCTTCTTTACATTTCTCTCTTTAGCTTTCTTTTCATTCCACTTTCCATACCCTTCTGTGCCTTATTAATACTTTTTAACTGTGTCTATTGCTCTCCTTACTTTATACATTATATGCATGCATGCATGTGTGTGAATATATATATATATGTCTGTGTGTGTGGGGGGGGGAGGGGGGGGGGAAAGAACTGCAGATCCTGGTTTAAATCGAAGGTAGACAAACTGCTGGAGTAACTTAGCGGGACAGGCAGCATGTCTGGAGAGAAGGTATGGTGACGTTTTGGGTCGAGACCCTTCTTCAGACACATATTATATATATATATGTGTGTGTGTGTGTGTGTGTGTGTGTGTGTGTGTGCGCGTGAATACTTATGTGTGTGTACGTGCAGATATATAGATAAATATATATATGAGTGTGTATATAATTAGCATACTTGTTTCTTTAAAATGGCTAAAAAATTTAGGTGCCATAAATAAAGAGAACTTTCAGGGTATCTGATACAACAAACAGTAATGAATTAGGTTCCATTACATTCCGGTTTAACCTTTAAGAACAGCAATGAATGTTTGGCAGCGGTCATCAATATTTAACAGCTGTTGTTATTATGAAATTCTTTATAGAGTTATGTGGCTTGCCCGCTTGCACGCAATGGCTTTGAACACGAGCCAGCAGCATGTCAGACACAGGGAGAAGATTGACAGTCTGCTATGTTGCGTGACAGCGGGCTTTGCTCAGCTGGCAGTGTGTTCAGTGTTTCAGTTGCATGGAATTCCACTGTTTTGTTTTAAGAGGATGGGTTGGGGTTGGGTGGCGAGAGGGGAAGGAGGGAGGGGGAGGGGGGGGGGGGGTGGGGGGAGGGGTGCTAGTTGAAGTGAGAGGAGGAGAGGGTGGAGCTAAACTGATGAGATGGCTCCGTGCCAAACCCCCCGCCCCATGTGTCTGCAGTGCAGAGAGCTTCTTCTGTCGACTGCACGCAAAGCTGTCAGAGATGAATGTATTCAGACACGCATGAGCGGTTACTAAACCTGAGACTGGGCAACAGTGATCCAGATTACAGACAGAAGGGGAAAACATAATCTGCCTCTTTAGAATCTAGTGCAACAATACAGATAAAAATAACAGCATTTTATTTTAAAACTGCATGCTTGGATGCGGGGGGAACGTACTCGGCAAAAATACACGTGTGTTCAGGTGGCATGAGGCAATGCCAAGAGTGGGATTGTGTAAACAAAAAGAATGGCATTCTAGGAAATCCACTAATTCTAGCCTTAATGAACTGCAAGATCTTTAAGCAAGCTTTGTACCCTCCCACTGTTAATCACCCGGCACCTCGTCCTTTCCAATGAGCGGGAGAGTTGTTGGCTGGGTAGCAGGAGGCCATCTGAGGACAAATGGTTGTCACCAGCATATTGGCACGCTACTTGAATAAACCGCAGCACGCGTGTGCTAGCTCAAATGTGGGGAAGTTTGAGCACCCCTGCAAGTACCTTTTGCTCAGGAACACTTTTATCCAAAAAGCCAGGATTGCACGTGTGCTCTCACAGTTTAATTTAGTTTATTATTGTCTTGTGTACCGAGGTACAGTGAAAAGCTTTTTGTTGATGAAGATCAAGCCGTCCACAGTGTAAAAGACACATGATAAAGGGGATATGGTTTAGCGCAAGTTAAAGTCCAGTAAAATCTGACTAAAGATAGTTTGAAGGTCTCCAATGCGGTAGATTTTAGGTCAGGACCACTCTCTAGTTGGTGAGAGATGATGGTTCAGTTGCCTGATAACAGCTGGTGCCTGTGGGCTGTAGATAGCCTTGAGGTGGAAGTGCCTATGCTTAACCCTGCCCTCCTCACTACTGGACATTGCTTGATCCATCGCTGTCTCTGCACTCAACAATATTGCCATTTTCCACCCCATTTCATCTGCTGCTGAGGCCCTCATCCATTATTTTGCCAGCGGTGAGATTCAAAATGTATCCTTTGCCAGTCCTTCTCTTTGCCCTCTCTTTAGAACAGATCTTCCAAACCCCCCATGGCTTGAATTGCATGAGGTCCCATTCAACCATTACTGATTTAAATAGGCACCCAATTCTGTGATTTTGAAGTACCCACCATATCAAATTTCCCTGGGATCTCACTATCTCTGCAGACATTCACCAAGCCTCATAACTTTGCACCATCTCTGCAATCCTCAATTTCTGAGCTCTGTGCTCCCTCCCTTCACTTCACCACTGGCAACTGGGTTCTCACCAGGTCGTAAATTTTTCATTTCTTTCTATATTTCAGTCTTCCTGCTTCTTCCTTAAAGATGCTCTGAAAATCTTATTTATTTGACCAAGCATTTGGTCATCAGTCCTAACATCTCCTTGTACTTAATTGTTAGATTTCCCCTACTAGCACTGTACGATGACTTGAAATGACTTATTGTGCTAAAGATGCTGTATAAATGTAAGTTGTTCTTTTTTTCTTCCTGTCTACCTGTCTTGGATCTACTAATGCAGCACAGGTTTAGCCCCAAGATTCTGCCTTATAAAGACCTCCAAGTGATTTTGAAATCCACTGAATCATTTTGGAAACCGAGCTACTGAGGCGGTTTTTAATTTCTCCACCAACTCTCCGCAAATATCCCTTTATAGAAATTCTAACATTACAACGAATAGACCTCTTGCTAATTAGGCAGACAAGACAAATTTCCATTCAAAGCATTTGAAGTTCCTAGGACTCTAGTGGTAGAAAATATTATAGAGTTTGGGGGCCATGCATCTCTTACCCGAGAAAGTTAGAGCTGGGAATAGAAGCGACAGTATTTCATGGGTTCTACAATTGTGCGTTGCCAGTTGGGTTGTGAGCTGCAGTCCTTACTTATCCATCACTAGATGTCAGTGTTCAGCACGAATGAGAGTAAAACTAGACATCCTAAAGCTCAGGACCTCTGGGTAAGCCACAGTTATCCATATTTCTCTGGTTGTTGTGTAATTTCCTCAGTTCCACCAAGGTTGGGGAAAGAGAGGAACAAATCTCAAAGAATTCCCAGTTACGGGGCTGAGAGCTACAGTGAGCTTCACTGTGATGTTTTTCACAGTTAAGTGGACAGTCAATTTTCAATAATAGAATTAGAAACATAGAAACATAGAAACATAGACAGTAGGTGCAGGAGGAGGCCATTCGGCCCTTCGAGCCAGCACCGCCATTCACTGTGATCATGGCTGATCATTCACAATCAGCAACCCGTGCCTGCCTTCTCCCCATATCCCCTGATTCCACTAGCCCCCAGTGCTCTATTTAACTCTCTTTTAAATCCATCCAGTAAATTGAAACTAAAAACTCAAACGTTTCCATCACCCCCTAATTCTTAATCTTAATTTCTTATGTTTTAACCCAGTAAAACTTCAGCAAAGGAAATAATTATTCCAAACAGCAAATTGTCAGTGTAAATTTAGGAAAATAAAATTATTGAACACAAATCAACTAGATGTTTATTCACATGCACCCCCCCCCCCCCAAATTTAACAGAAAATGCTCAAATTACTCAACAGGCAAGCAGCATATGTGGACAGAGATATGGAGTTAATGTTTCAGATCAATAACCCATCATAAAAATTCTGATGAATGGTCATGGACCTGAAACATTAACTCTGTTCTGTCTCTACAGATGCTGTCTGATTTTGCTGAATACAGTATCACTAACATTTATTACTTCATATGCAAATGTCAATACAACTTTTTTCAGTTAGAGAGTTGTAAATCTGTGGAATTCTCTGCCTCAGAAGGCAGTGGAGGCCAATTCTCCGGATGCTTTCAAGAGAGAGCTCTTAAAGACAGCGGTGTCAGGGGGTATGGGGAGAAGGCGGGAACGTGGTACTGATGGTGAATGAGCAGCCATGATCACAATGAATGGCGGTGCTGGCTCGAAGGCCGAATGGCCTACTCCTGCACCTATTGTCTATTGTCAAATAAATTCTCGTAAAAACAATTATCCCTGTTAACGGTGATCACATTCTTAAATCTACTCACTGTTAGTCTTAGCTAAATTGTTAAATCCATTCACCCTGTTGCAGTCACACAATCAAACACATTCACACTGCTAGTTTTAATCCCACTGCTAAACCCATCTACTCCGTGAACTGTAGTCACGCTTATAAAACCATTTACAGTCCAGTCATAGTGATAAACCCATCTGTGCCACTAGCTGTAGTCACACTGATAAACACATTCACACTGCTAGTTCTAATCACACTGTTAAGGTCATTCACACTGTTACTTTTAGTCACACATTAACCCCATCCACACATTTAACTGTACTGACAATGATAAACCCATCTACACCACTAGTTCTAGTCAATTTGCTAAACTCTCTTGTTTAGGTAGTTCTGGTTACTTTGTCAAACTCTATCATACTGTTAATCCCAAACATGCAACAAATCTCATCAAACTGCAAGTCCAGTTCACACTAATTTATTTTACACTGAATAGAATTTAATGGAATCCAGGGAAAAATCATCTCCCAAAATAAATACCAGATGGAGAAGATGTTTAAAATCATAGAATCTTGCAGCCGAGGAGGAGGTCAACTGGTCTATCCAGCTTGTTTCATTTCAGTGAAAGAGCTATAAAAGTAGTCCCACATCCCCATTCATTTCCACAGCTTGTAAATTCTTTGCTTTTGAAGCATTTAAACAATTCCCTTTTGAAATGCATTATTGAACTTGCTTCCACCCTTTCTTTGCTCCCAACTCTCAGTTCTTTGGCCAACTATGTTAAATTCATGGCCTCTCTTACTGA
Organism: Rhinoraja longicauda; assembly: GCF_053455715.1. NCBI lineage: Eukaryota > Metazoa > Chordata > Chondrichthyes > Rajiformes > Arhynchobatidae > Rhinoraja > Rhinoraja longicauda. The sequence goes on from NC_135954.1 coordinate 17,986,183, forward strand.
GCCTCCTACCAGTGAAACAATTTCTTCATATCTATTCTATCAAACCAAAGTTCAAGACTGATCATTTGAACTTCTCCTTAAACTTCTCTACTCTGAGGAGAACAATCTGAAGAAGGCTCGACCCGAAATGTCACCCATTCTTTCTATCCAGAGACGCTGCCTGTTCAGCTGAGTTACTCCAGTATTTTGTGACAATCTCAGCCTCTGGTATCCCTACATTCCTGAAGTCCATTGCCGCTGAAGTGAAAATAAATTAAAACGTTAATTATTCATTAATAAACATTAATAATTGCTAATTGTGCTAGCTACAGAGATCTTGCAGCGTGGATTTTGAAGAGAGCCATCATAGATCCATCGAGTTGTAGAGCACTGAAACAGGTCCTTTGGCCCATCACATCCATGCTGATCTTTTTTGCACATTTTTGCATTACGACCACATACTTATCTGTCTTGCCTTTTAAAATATCTGTCCAAATGCCAATAATCTGTCCAAATAATAATTGTATCTGATTCCACCACTTCCTTTTTACAGCGCTTTCCAGATGCTAACCACCCACTGTTTAAAAAAACTTATCCCTTCAAATTCCCTTTCAAAAAATGTTCCTCTCACCTGAAACTTATGATCCTTTTTTACCTAACCTGACGATGGACAAAATATTTTGATTATTTACTTATATCTTTGCCTCTCATATTCACATATATACTCTCTCAAGGTCATCACAAGTTCATAAGTTATAGGAGTAAAATTAAGCCATTCGGCCCATCGAGCCTACTCGGCTATTCAATCATGGCTGATCTCTGCCTCCTAATCCCATTTTCCTGCTTTCTCCCCATAACCCTTGACACCCGTTCTAATCAAGAATTCGTCTATCTCTGCCTTAAGAATATCCACGGCCGACCTCCACAGCCCTCTGTGGCAATATCCACATTTTAACCACTGTCTCACTAAAAAAGTTCCTCATCACCTCCTTTCTAAAAGATAGCCCTTTAATTCTGAGGTTGACCTCTGGTCCTAGACACTCCCGCCAGTGGGAACATCCTTTCCACATCCACCCTATCTATGCCTTTCATTATTCTGTAAGTTTCAATGAGGTCCCCCCTCAACCTTCTAAACTCCAGCGAGTAAAGGCCCAGTGCTGTCAAACGCTCATCATATGCTAACCCACTCATTCCTGGAATCCTGTCATCACCTCAGCCTTCTTTGCTCCAGGGAAAACACACCCAACTGATTCAATCTCGTCCCATTCTCCAATCCAGGTAACATCCTGGTGCATCTCATATGTGTGGTCTTTATTGTATGAGGATTTGAATACGAGAGTAAAAAAATCTCACTACATTGACATATGGTCTTTGTGAGAACACATCTGGGATGTTGTACAGGATTTTTATTTTTCCTACATGAAAAATATACTTGCCGTAGAAAGTGTGCAGCAAAGATTTGGAAGATGCATTGCGTCACACCACCAGTGACGGGTTTGGTCTTTCTATATGGAGCTTGCACATTCTCTATGTGGTTGCATGGGTTTGCTCCGGATCCTCTGGTTTCCTTCCACATCTCAAAGATGGTGCATGGTCTTAGGTTAATAGGCCACCATAAAAATACCCTCCGTCTCGAGGTGAATGGCAGAACCTAGGAGGAATTTTTGATCTTCTTACATGGAAAAATATACTTATCATAGAAGGAGTGCAGCGATGATTTGGCAGATTAATCCTGGAATGGCAATCTGGTCTGTTGTATGAGGAGTAATTGAGGTGGGTTTGGGGGGGATGGGGAGGTGAGGCCAACACCTTCTTGAGTTTAGAAGAATGAATGGTGAAAACATTGAAATGCATACAATTATTTGTGGGCTTCACAATGTAGTGGAAAGGATGTTTTGATGGCAGAGGAGCCTAGAAGCAGGGCTCACAACCTTAAAATAAAGGGGAAGCTACTTGGACTGAAATGAGAAAAAAACAAGTTAACTTAAAGAGAATCTTTGGGAATCTCCGTGGAGGGTTAGTCAATGATGGCAGGTTAATTGGCTTTTGGATTTTAAAAGAATCTAGGCATATGGTGAAAGAGCAGAAAATGTTGTATTCAAGAGAGAGTTAGATATCACTCTTGGGGCCAACGGAATCAAAGGATATAGGGAGAAAGCAGGAACGGGGTACTGATTTTGGATGATTAGCCATGATCTTATTGAATGATGGTGCTGGCTCGAAGGGCCGAGTGGCCAAATCCTGCACATATTTTCTATGTTTCTATGTTGTTTGAGGTTGAAGCTCAACTATGATCTTGTAGAGTGATGTGGTATCACAAAATGCTGGAGTAACTCAGCAGGTCAGGCAGCATCTAGGAGAGAGGGAATGGGCTACGTTTCGGGTCGGGACCCTTCTTCAGACTGATGTCAGGGGGCGGGACAAAGAAAGGATATAGGTGGAGACAGGAAGACAGTGGGAGAACTGGGAAGGGAAGGGGGGGAGGGGGGGGGGGGGGGGGGGAAGGAGAGAGACAGAGGAACTATCTAAAGTTGGAGAAGTCAATATTTATACCGTTGGGCTGCAAGCTGCCCAAGCGAAATATGAGGTGCTGTTCCTCCAATTTCCGGTGGGCCTCACTATGGCACTGGAGGAGGCCCATGACAGAAAGGTCAGACTGGGAGTGGGAGGGGGAGTTGAAGTGCTCAGCCACCGGGAGATCAGGTTGGTTAAGGCGGACTGAGCGAAGGTGTTGAGCGAAACGTTCGCCGAGCCTGCGTTTGGTCTCGCCGATGTAGAGAAGTTGACATCCAGAGCAGCGGATACAATAGATGAGGTTGGAGGAGGTGCAGGTGAACCTCTGTCTCACCTGGAAAGACTGTTTGGGTCCTTGGATGGAGTTGAGGGGGGAGGTAAAGGGACAGGTGTTGCATCTCCTGCGGTTGCAGGGTAGAGTTGTAGAATGATAAAACAGCCTCAAGAAGTGGCATGGCCTGCTCCTGTTGCATATGTTTGATTCAAAGGCACTTTGGAGATCCGTTTTGTTTCAGCAGTGCAAGCCATATTTAGTTGCAAGATTTAGGAAAAATCTCTCTCTATCTTTGAAGACCGTTTCCGACATTTAGCACTACCAGTGAAGCTACTGCGTGTGCATCAGTCTCCTCTGCCCATAATCTTGCAATTCTTCGATGAACATAGTGTATGGCACCATGCAAAGTCCGGTGGACAGTAACACACCCTCTGATGCCAGCCGATTTATTTTACACATCCTTTTCAATGGGTCTGCTCTGACAACACTCTCCAAATTAAAACTCAGCAGTTATAAGCTAATATACTATAATGATAAGAACACCAGAATACATAATCGTCAGCTTAGTAAAATATCTGAAAAGGTGACGGGTGACTCCCTCGTTAGTGGGGGGTGGAGGGGAGGGGTTGTTGCCTTCCTAATAAACTATCTGTGTTATGATTTTCTGTAATGTGAAGGCACACATTCTGCGCATGCTTCAAGAAATGCAAGTTTTAAAAAAAACCTCAACAAAAATTCCGTGAGAGTGAATATTTATTCTGCTTCTCCGATATTTTGGTTGTGATTTGTGAATTTCCAGTACCTGAACTTCTGTGCACATAAGCATCATCTGATACTGTAACATAAAGACATGTTTGAACATAAGACCAATAGTTTGATTTTAAGGATCATTTTTCATTCTTAAGGAAAGATAAATATAGGAGTTTAAGGAGAAAATTACAAAGGCTGAGGGCAGAGATTGCTGAAAACAAACTCACCTATTGCAGAGCAAGGAAAATGAGGGACGTACATGAAATGGTGGCACGGTGGCGCAGCTGTAGAGTTGCTGCCTTACAGCGCCAGAGCTCCGGGTTCGATCCTGACTACAGGTGCATGTCTGTACAGAGCTTGTATGTTTTTCCCAGAGACCTGTGTGGGTTTTCACTGGGATCTCCAGTTTCCTCCCACACTCCAAAGACAAAAGGTTGGGTCAATTAATTGGCTTGGTAAAATTGTAAATTGTCCCTAGAGTGTGTAGTTAGTGTTAGTGCGCAGGGATCGCGGGTCGACGTGGACTCGGTGGATTGAAGGGTCTGTTTCCAAGCTGAATCTCTAAACTAAACTAAACTAAACTAAAGAAGCTTGAATAGAGGAATGGTGTACGCCCAGGTTACAGAAAATGGGAGTCACACAGCCATAAATGGAGTTTAAAAGGAGTGACATCAAACCATTCCAAACCCTTTCTCCCTCTCATATTTTTTGCATCAAGTTTTTTACAACAATTTTTTAATTGAGGTATTGTTGCACTAGAAACACATGAATGAGATATGCCATGTATCTCTGTACACTGTGAATTGTTTGATTGTAATCATGTATTGTCTTTCTGCTGAATGGTTAGCACGCAACAAAAGCTTTTCACTGAACCTCAGTATCTGTGACATGAAAGGAAAACTGAACTGAAAACTGAACTGAAACTGAACTGAACTGGGATTTACAGAACCTCCTTCCTGCCTTTGCATTGCACTGCGTTGTTAGATTGCCTATTTAAATTGGCAAAAAAACACAAGCAGTTGACCAGATTTCTAAGTAGGATCTTTAATTTCACATCTGTGTTGAATGAAAATGACATAAATTTCACATGCATTAGCGTGAGATGAGGAGCTGTGGTTGGAAAACTTCTCTGGTTTCATGATCATTTCGCTACTGTGCATTAGATGAAGTCGCATTGCCTTCTGAATGTCCATGGTATAAAGTGCCCTAACAGAAGTCTACGTCCAGTGCCATTGGACCCTTAACATCGAAATGAGGAATACCTCTACACCTCCTTTCTCTTCTCTGCCATACACCCTTGACCTCGACAAACTAGGCAATCTTGAAGCAGAGATTCTCAGTCTGCAAACTCATGCTCAGATAAAAACATCAAACCATTGCAACCCTTTAGTCCCTCTCATATTTTTTGCATCAAATCCGATCAGAATTCCTGAGGATTTCCCGTGTGGGAGCATAAAATGGGACAGATCGCCTTTTATCATTCTGTTTCTTCTAGTTGACCACTTTGTAGTGGGGCAGGGGGAGGGGGGCGAAGGAGAGCATTCTTCCATCTTCAGAACTGACTTCTCCCTTGTGAAATATCCCAATTTCTCCTCTGGTGCAGCAAACCAACACAACAGGTGGCAAAGAAGGCCTCTTTCGATTGATATTTTAGAACTCACACTATATCAAACTATATCAACTGTAAAGGGTTGCAATGGTTTGATGTTTTTATCTAATTGATATTTTAGAACTCACACTATATCAGACTTAACTGACTTTAATAATTGTTTTTTGATTGTAATGCAGCCTTGGAAGACACAGAGTTGAGAAAGGAGTCTCAGCATCTTCTCAGCCACAACACTCGGGATAATCAGCTCACGTCTTTAAACAGGAATTCATCACTGGAAGGAGAGCTTCTGCTTGATGTGAGTAGTACCTGTAACAAGTAAAATCTGGCATTAAGTGTAAAGTTCCTTCTGAGGTTTTCCCATCTCTTGATGCCCAGTAATGTTGGCAGTAGGATTGTTTCTTTTTGATAATATTTTGGTTGCTTGTTACACTACTAAGGAAGGCTAGTGTCAGACCTTTGGAGTAGGAGTGGAGTTGTATATGTACCAAACTGGGTAAATATGGCAGTTTTTTTTCACCATAGGACAAGAGTGAGCCTTTTGGGATTTTATACAAAACAACTTCTAGATCCCTTTCGCTGATGATAGATTCTTTATGTCCAGATTCTTAAAAGCTGAGCTCATATTTCAGAAACACCCCTTTTCATCAATAGAACAGTTCTGCAGGTCCAGTTTACATGCCCCAAAAACTATTGGCCTTAATCTTTTGTTCTAACGATCTTGTTTAATACCACAAGCTGCTGTTAAGGAGAAAATTATTCAGCAATTAATGCAGTGAAATAGATTACAGGTGACTTGTGCATCATACACTTTGCACTGGAAAACCAATAAAAGTGTAGTTGTTGGAATTTGAAACAAAAACCTAAAATAATGGAAAAATACATCCAGTCAAGAAGCATCTGTGGAAAGAGGAGCCAGTCAACATTTTAGGTTAGCAATAGAATACATTTTGCACTCCCCTGCCACTAGCCTCAGAGAAAATAAAAACGTCCTCAATCATCCATAAGTTTAAACATTATTTGCCAATTACACTTCAGAAAACACCAGCTTGGTATTTAAAATGACATGTTTAATGAGGAGCTTTACGTCCCTACACTCGTTCTTAAACTTTCAACCTTAAAAGGGGTTTTCAAGTCATTTCTTTCTTACTTTTCCCTTCTAGCTCTTAATCTTTCTTTCCTTCTTTGTTTTTTCCTTCTGCATCTAATTCAGATCAAATTCACCCTATTTCCTCCTCTTCGTCTTTCTTGTCTCGATCTTTGAATCTCATTAATAAGGGGGAAGCTAACCCTTCTTCAGACTCCGTTTCAGTGCGAGACCCTTCACCCTACAGAGAAAAAGTCTTTTGAGTTAAAGGGTAGGAGAATTATTCTAAGATAGCATGTTAGGGACTGCTTCTCCAGAACAAAATCTGGCTTATTGTTTGGTTTGGGGATCTTTGTTTATTAGCAACTGTTGACGGGTTGCACCCAATAAAGACAGACAGTGCGACTAAGCCATGCCATGTTTATTTTAGGCTTAGATCCTTTAACAACCATTGGTATCATAAGGTCATAAGCGATAGATGTAGAATTAGGCCATTCAGCCCATCAAGTCTACTCTGCCATTCAATCATGGCTGATCTATCTCTCCCTCCTAAACCCATTCTTCTGCCTTCTCCCCATAACCTCTGACACCTGTACTAATCAAGAATCTATCTCTGCCTTAAAAATATCCATTGACTTGGCCTCCACAGCCTTCTGTGGCAAATAATTCCATAGATTCACCACCCTCAAAGATAGTTTTATTTATGAAAGAGGACACAGAGTGCTGGAGCAGTTCAGCAGGTCAGGCAGCATCTCAGGAGAACATGGATAGGTGACATTTCCCTTCTTCACACCGACCTGAAACGTCACCCACCAATGTTTTCTGAGTTGCTGCTTGACCCGAAGAGCCAAGTCCAGAACTCTGTCTTGAACCAGCATCTGCAATTCCTTGTTTCCATCGTTTCTATGTAGTTCATGTGTCTGCAACAATGACATTGCAAAAGTTCATAAGCTAAACGGAAAGGCTCTCACTATGAACAAAATAATTCTTCTTGCTGAATAATAATGATTCTATTCCCACCTTTACCAACTCAATATGTTTTTCTGCTCACTACCACTTTTGACGATGCTAAAACATAGGCACTTCAAAGAAAAAATAAAATCTTTCTGAACTTGAGAACAAGAACATCAGAGTCCTTCAGTGATAGGTATTAGCTCATAAGAAGTTGCAGTGAATGCAAAAATGACTTATTTTGCATTCATGAGGGTTACATAATATAAAGTGGCATGACTCTGCCATAGACAGTAGCAATACAATAAATTAATTAAAAAGATGGTCATCGCCAGACTATTGACTGAATGTGAGAGGCAGGAAACCTGTTCCCAATGTTCTGGGAGCCCAGAACAAGGGGCCACAGTTTAAGAATAAGGGGTAGGCCATTTAGAACGGAGATGAGGAAAAACATTTTCAGTCAGAGAGTTGTGAATCTGTGGAATTCTCTGCCTCAGAAGGCAGTGGAGGCCAATTCTCTGAATACATTCAAGAGAGAGCTGGATAGAGCTCTTAAGGATAGCGGAGTCAGGGGGTATGGGGAGAAGGCAGGAACGGGGTACTGATTGAGAATGATCAGCCATGATCACATTGAATGGCGAATGGCCTCCTCCTGCACCTATTGTCTATTGTCTATTGTCTAAAGAGCATTGAACATTAATCAAGAATTGATCCTGATATTCAGTATTATCTGACCTCCCTGTAGTTTTGACCTGCTCATGAATGATGCAAGGATCATAGACTTTTCCAAGCGGATGTTTTCACTGCTTTGTTCTTGATATTGGATTGATGCTGTTGCATTTTGTAAAATATTATCTGCATAGTAGATGCTTATTGTGAAAATGCTCAACATCTAAAAAATAGTTCTTGAGATATGGGAAACAATGGAATTTGCTGGTCACCTTTGTTCTCTTGAGATGGTGGTTAGCTGCTGCCCAGTAACAATCTTATTATTGTTGTGCAGCAGTCACATACAAAAATGGTTTTCAGAGAGCAGTTGAGACGAAATCAGGTTGAAGTAGTCACATATAGCTCGGATAAGAAAGGCAAGATTCCTAATATTAAGAACATTACTAGGAATTTAACATTTTAAAAAGTGTGTAAAAAAATTAAGCACAAAAAGATATTATACTTTAGTTGATTCGTTTAATGCATATATATTTTGGATTTTATTTCTATTGCCATACAGATGCATTGGCAGTGGAGTTATGAAACATTTTTGAAATGATGTAATTCTCAGGGAAATTGGAACCTTTTCTTCCTTTGCGTTTTTGTATGCGCGCGTGTGTGGTCTTTCAGTCTTTTGTGTATAATTATTGTAAATTGCTCAAAGCCTTTTTTTTTAACAAAAGCAAATACTGGGCCTCTCTCTCAATGCCTGTTCTTATTAAGAAGTCATTTTTGCTTTGAGTCCTTCAGCAACAAGATGAACCTGATGAATTTTTGGATTTAAGAAGCTACACAATAAACTTTGTTCAAGGACAATGTTGTCAATCTTAAACATTCTTGCAGAAAGTTGAGGAACAAACTCTGCAGACACAAACAAATGATGGATTGATGGTTTGCAAATCATAAAACATGATGTAAAGTAATTTGGCAATGCTTAGAATATGATCATGAAATGGAAATAATAAGCAGATCCTTGGCATTTCTGTGGGAAGAATCAGTGGCAGATTTAAGTTACGAATGTTCTGTGCTCCCATGATACTCTTATGTTTTGCATTGGAACTTCATAAGATCGTAAGTGACAGGAGTAGAGTTAGCCCATTCGGCCCATCAAGTCTATGCCGCCATTCAATAATGGCTGATTTATCTCTCCCTCCTAACCCCATTCTCCTGCCTTCTCCCCATAACCTCTGACACCCGTACTAATCAAGAATTCTGTTTCAAAATAGCAGTGTTGAGAAAGTTAAGGGTTAAATGCTGTGGTCCTTAGGCTGTGTGAACATTTGTGAACACATTCACCATGCTGCCTCTGAATACCATGGAGTTGCAATAGAGTGAAAATAAAACATTCATCTTCCTCTCAACTTCCTGCTGCTGATTTTCTGTCCTGAAGCTGCAGATAGACCCAACTACATAATCTGCCTGTTCTTCATCTGTTGAAACTTTACAATCATGTGCTAACACACACATATGCATGCACAGATACATATAGATACATGTGCATGCACACACATGCATGATGAGAGAAATCAAGGCTCTTGTCAGGAAAAATAAAGGCATGCGTCAGGTATACGTAGCTCGAATCAAGTGTTTCCAGGGAGGAGTATAAGTGATTGTGGAGCTTGCTTAAGAAGGAAATTGTGGGAACAAAAGAGGTAATGAAATTACTCTATTAGATAAGATTAGGCAGGCTCCAAATTAATTACTTAATCAGAATAAGGGGTAGGCCATTTAGAACTGAGATGAATTGAATGCAACATCTCTAAGTTTGCGGATGACACGAAGCTGGGTGGCAGTGTTAGCTGCGAGGAGGATGCTAGGAGGCTACAGAATAACTTGGATAGATTAGGCGAGTGGGCAAATGCATGGCAGATGCAATATAATGTGGATAAATGTGAGGTTATCCACTTTGGCGGCAAGAACAGGAAAGCAGAGTATTACCTGAATGGTGAACGATTAGGAGAAGGGGAGATGCAACGTGACCTGGGTGTCATTGTGCACCAGTCATTGAAAGCAAGCGTGCAGGTGCAGCAGGCAGTGAAGAAAGCGAATGGTATGTTGGCATTCATAGCAAGAGGATTTGAGTTTAGGAGTAGGGAGGTTCTACTGCAGTTGTACAGGGCCTTGGTGAGACCGCACCTGGAGTATTGTGTGCAGTTTTGGTCTCCTAATCTGAGGAAAGACGTTCTTGCCTTAGAGGGAGTACAGAGAAGGTTCACTAGATTGATCCCTGGGATGGCGGGACTTTCATATGAAGAAAGACTGGATAGACTAGGCTTGTACTCGCTGGAATTTAGAAGACTGAGGGAGGATCTTATAGAAACATATAAAATTCTTAAGGGGTTGGAGAGGCTAGATGCGGGAAGATTGTTCCCGATGTTGGGGGAGTCCAGAACCAGGGGTCACAGCTTAAGGATAAGGGGGAAGTCTTTTAGGACCGAGATGAGAAAACATTTCTTCACACAGAGAGTGGTGAGTCTGTGGAATTCTCTGCCACAGAAGGTAGTTGAGGCCAGTTCATTGGCTATATTTAAGAGGGAGTTAGATGTGGCCCTTTTTGCTAAAGGGATCAGGGGGTATGGAGAGAAGGCAGGTACAGGTTACTGAGCTGGATGATCAGCCATGATCATATTGAATGGCGGTGCGGGCTCGAAGGGCCGAATGGCCTACTCCTGCACCTATTTTCTATGTTTCTATGAGGAAAAGCTTTTTCAGTCAGAGAGTTGTGAATCTGTGGAATTCTCTGCCTCAGAAGGCAGTGGAGGCCAATTCTCTGAATGCATTCAAGAGAGAGCTAGATAGAGCTCTTAATGATAGCGGAGTTAGGGGGTATGGGGAGAAGGCAGGAACGGGGTACTGATTGAGAATGATCAGCTATGATCACATTGAATGGCGATGCTGGCTCGAGGGGCCGAATGGCCTCCTCCTGCACCTATTGTCTATTGTCTATAATTTTATAAGTATGTTAAGGGAAAAGATTAATTAAATAGGGGATGTGAGCCGCTAAGAAACCTCAGTGGTCAACTGCGGATGGAGCCACAGGAGATGAGCAAGGTCCTCGATGAAAATATCTCCTGTGTTTTTACCGCATAGAAAGATAGGAAGACTAGGGGACTTGGGAAAGTTAATTGAGATGATTTGAGGGCAGTCGTATTATATTTGAGGAGGTGCTGGATGTCCTATGACATATCAAGGCCAATAAATTTCCTGAACCTGGTCAGATATATCCAAGGACTCTATGGGAAGCTAAAGAGAAATTGTAGGTGCCCTGGCTGAGATACATGCATCTTCATTAGATACGGGTGAGGTGTCAGAAGACTGGACGGTGGCCTAAGTTGTGCCTCTATTTACCAAGGACTGCTAACAAAAACTTGAGAACTATAGCCTAGTAAGCCTAACATCTGTGGTAGGAAAATTACTGGAGAGGATTCTGAGGGATAACATATAGTATACATGCATTTGGAAAGAGAGGAGTTGATTAGGTTTAGCCAGCTTGATTTTGTGCATGGGAGATATGGTCTCACAAATTTGATCATGTTTTTAAGGTAACCAAGAAAGTTGTTGAAGGAGGGGTTGTAGACATAGTCTGTATGGACCTCAGCAAGACCTTTGATATGGTTCCACATGGCAGGCCGCTCTGCAATGTTGGATCGCATGGAATCCAGGGAGAGATGTTATAAGGCAACTGAACCATCTTACCGCAACTAGAGGGCAATCCTGAACTACTATCTACATCATCAGGAACCCTGGGACTATCTTTGATCAGACTTTACTGGCATTATCTTGCACTAAACGTTATTCCCTTATCATGTATTTGTACACTGTGAATGGCTTGATTGTAATCATGTATTGTTTTTTCGCTGGCTGGTTAGCACGCAACAAAAGTTTTTCACTGTACCTCGGTACCTGTGACAATTAACTTAAACTGAAACTGAGATAGCTAACTGGATATGGAATTGGCTTCATGGTAGGAAGTCGAAGGTGGTGGGGTGGTAGGTTGGTTTTTCGGACTGGAGGACTGTGCCTAATGGTGTGCTTCAGAGATTGGTGCTGGGCCCATTGCTGTTTATCATCTACATCAATGATTTGGGGAAAAATGTACAAGGCATGATTAGTAAACTTACAGATGACACTAAACAAGTACATGGATGGGAAAGGTTACGAGGGATATGGTCCACATGAGACTCATATCCCTCTAAACCTTTTCTACCCATGTACCATTCCAAGTGTATTTTAAATGTTGTTATTGCACCCGCCTTGACTACTACTTCCTCTGGCAGCTCAATATGCCTACCACCCTTTGTGTGAAATATTTGCGCCTCGGGTTACCATTAAATCTTTCTCCTCTTATCTTAAACCTATGCTTTCTTGTTCTTAATCCCCTTATACTAGGAAAAAAGATTAGATGCTTTCACCCAATCTGGTCCCCTCATGATTTAAAACCACTGTAAGATCGTACCTCAGCCTCCAGCACATCAAGGAATAAAGTCCTGTCCAATCTCTGCTTATCGGCCCTCTCCTCCGTACTCTTTCCAGTTTAATGGCATCTCTCCTTGAGCAGAGCGACCAGAACTGAGCACAGTTCTCCAAATAGTCCTTGCCTCAGTTATTCCAGAATTCTGCTGTCGATCTCTGCCACATCACAGTTTGTGCTGATGGCTGCGTTCGGCAGGACAAATTAACAGTGCGTAGAGAGTTTGTGCACCTTTTCTTCAGCCCATAGAGCAGTCATGGCCATGTGCGTGCATTGCAGGATTCCCCTAATTTTATGCATTGAATGGTTGCACTCCTGCTACGCAGAGACATCTCCCTCCCTCCTCCTATGAGAAGTGCCTGGTTGTTGCTTGGAGTTTCTCCATGGCTCACTTGTATGAAGAACATACGAAGTGGAAGGCCCAGATAGAGTGGATGTGGAGAGGATGTTTCCACTAGTGGAAGAGTCTTGGACCTGAGGCCATAGCCTTAGACTAAAAGGATATACCTTTAGGAAGGAGATGAGGAGGAATTTCTTTAGTCAGGGGGTGGTGAATCAGTGGAATTCAATGCCACAGAAGGCTGTGGAGGCCGTCAATGGATATTTTTAAGGCAGAGATTGAAAGATTCATGATTAGTAGTGTGTCAGGAATCATGGGGAGAAGGCAGTAGAATGGGGTTGTGAGGGAGAGATAGATCAGCCATGATTGAATGACAGGGTAGACTTGATGGGCCGAATGGCCTAATTCTGCTCCTATCACATGAACTTATGAACATATTTCCTGTATACATTGCCCTTCTCCAGACATTTCATGTAGTTCTAACCCCTTGGGAGCACACTTCCACCGATCAACTTCCATCATTACTGCACCCATTTATTTTGTGGCAACATTCACCTGCAGCGAGAAAATCATTATTCATGTTGTGGCATGACCCTGCTGCAAAGATCACACCTGGTGCTCCCCATGATGGATTCTGCAAGAACCTGCTGCATGTTAATAGGAAATGTCATGCTGAAACTAACAATGTCTTTTTCGGCATGGTATTACAAAGGGAATCCCAACTCTACTGTTCACTAATTCTTCAGCCGAGGTTCTCACTGTTTGTGCAACTTTCACAAACAGAGTGATCCACAATGCTGCCTTGGATTTAGATTTAGATTTAGAGATACAGCGCAGAAACAGGCCCTTCGGCCCACCGGGTCCGTGCCGCCCAGCGATCCCCGCACACTAACACTATCCTACACCCACTAGGGACAATTATTACATTTGCCCAGCCAATTAACCTACATACCAGTACGTCTTTGGAGTGTGGGAGGAAACCGAAGATCTCGGAGAAAACCCACGCAGGTCACGGGAAGAACGTACAAACTCCGTACAGATGGCGCCCGTAGTCAGGATCGAACCTGAGTCTCCGGCGCTGCATTCGCTGCAAGGCAGCAACTGTACCGCTGCGCCACAGTGTCCAATGTCCAATAAAAACCGTATGGAGCCAGTTAAAGCATACCATGGGATCATTATGTGTAGGAAGGAGCTGCAGATGCAGCTTTTTGTGTCTACCATGGGATCTTTGTGTGTAGTAAGGTTCAAAGGTTGAAAGGTATTTTATTGTCACATGTACCAATTAAGGTACAGTGAAACTCGATTTACCATAGGAGTTGGATTCGGAAGAGCTGCAGATGCAGCTTTTTGTGTCTACCATGGGATCGTTATCCTCACCGGAGGGAATAGTTGGTACCAAGGTTTAGTATCTCATCCAAAGACATCACTGTTGGCAATGCAGCATTCCTTCAGCATGTGAAAGATTCGCTGCCATATTCCAGGTTGCAAACTCAGTCGGAAGATTTTTCAAAATGGAATGTGTTACTTAAATCTTTTTTGTAACATGTGTTTTCAGTGAGGATTTTCTTGTAAAGGTTTCTTCTGGTGCATTTATGAAGATTAATGACTTTTTGATTAATCATTGTATATTTATCCGGATCTAAGAAGCTCTTTGATTTGTTTGCCTTTTTGAAAGAGAAGTCTGTAATAGGATCCAGCAGTTCAGTTGTAATCCAGGGTTTACACGTAGAGCCACATCTACCAGTTTGAGATTGGATGCAGTTTGTCATTACTGGCATAGAATCATCTGAGAGACAATTGTAGGCAATGTCAGGGGAACCAGAACTCGGGAAGCTGCAGGGGACATCGGGAAACATTTTTTCAACATCTTGTTTTGCCCAGCTTGCATATCCAGAGGGAATGGGAAAATGAAGAGGGAAGTTAAGGAAAATGGAAGTAAAGCTGAAATCTGTGAAAAAGAAGTTGAATGTGTCAGGGGAGCTTGAATAAAGGACGTCAGAACAATAAAAGTGATGGATTTATTAAATTTCTGTTGGCATGAAATACTTGCATTGAGACACATAACATAAGAAATACTCTAAAACCAGTAATCATGAACACACGCTTCTTCACAATTGCATTACTGGCACTTTTATGTTACTTGGGCACAGCGTATGAAAATGTTATAACATGACCATAGAAAGATAAGTTGCATAGGGAGAAAAACGGTCATTTTTTAGCTTAATTATCAGCAGTCCTTTGTATGGCTTAGAAAGAACAAGTGTCCAATAATCAGACGTTCCCATGATACTCAGTATGTGTAAAGATGCTTTAATGTCTTAATGAAGTTGAAAGCCATAAATTCAATGAAGGGGAACATTTAGTTATTCAAAATCCACTGGTTGTTAATTGGACATTTTTCTTTTGACAAATTAGTCAAAACCACAAAGAATTATGAATGAAGTTTTGAAACTAGGTCAAGCAGATCAATTTGAAGTAGAAAGTTGCTTGATACTTGAATGGACAAAAAAAAGAAGAGATTCACTGTATTGAGTGGTGTTGATGCCTGGATGAAGACTACAGTGAAGGAGTGATTAAGATTCTAATGCTTTTCAAAAAATCTCTGCTTCATAAAGCTCTTTGAAATTAGGAAGAGATTTGCCCTGTAGTTGGGGAAAGACTTCTTCCTGTGGTTAGGGAACCAGTGACAAGAGTTAACCAAGAATGTGAGAAGTAAGGTTTGGAAAAACTTCTGCAGTGAGTTACTGATTGGAATGTTTTCCCACAGAGTGGTCGTGCCAGAGATCATTGCATAATTTAAGCAAGATTTGAGTTCATGTTTGAAGGAGAATAATAATAATAATAATAATGCATTTTATTTATATAGCGCTTTTCATATACTCAAAGACGCTTTACAGAGATTTTGAGAACATAGGGAAATGAATAAATAGATAAATAAGTAAATAAATAAATGAACAGAGAAAGGAGACAGAAGGTGAGGTGACCTTCAGTGGTTGAAGGCAGTACTGAACAGGTGAGACTTCAGTGATGTTTTGAATGTGGTGAGTGTGGAGGAGTCTCTAACGGTTTGGGGTAGTGAGTTCCATAGGGTGGGAGCAGCGATGGAGAAAGCCCTGTCCCCCCAGGATCTGAGTTTGGTCCGGATGTGGGGGGATAGGAGATTGGCAGCGGCAGAGCGGAGGGTGCAGGTGGGAGTGTGCCTGTGGAGGAGGTCGGTCAGGTAGAATGGGGCCAGGTTATGGAGGGCTTTGTATGTTATGAGGAGGATTTTGTACTGGATTCTCTGGGGGATGGGGAGCCAGTGGAGTTTATAAAGGACGGGGGTGATATGGTCACGGATCGAGGTGTGTGTGAGTAGACGGGCAGCAGAGTTTTGAATGTATTGAAGTTTATTGATGATTTTTGAGGGTGCGCCATAGAGGAGGCTGTTGCAGTAGTCCAGACGGGAGGTGATGAAGGCGTGGATGAGGGTTTCTGCAGCTGTGGAGGAGAGGGATGGATGGAGACGGGCAATGTTTTTGAGGTGGAAGAAGGCTGTCTTTGTGATGTGTTTGATGTGTTTGTCGAAGGAGAGGGTTTGATCAAGGATGATTCCAAGATTCCGGATGTGAGGTGAGGTGGATACTGGGAAACCACCAATGTTGAGGATGAAGTTTTGGGTGGATTTGGTGAGCGTTTTTGGACCAATGATGATGATTTCAGATTTGTTGCAATTGAGTTTGAGGAAGTTTGATTGAAGCCAAGATTTTATTTCAGTGATGCAGTTTGTCAGTGTAGAGTGTGTGGTGGGGGAGATTGACTTGGTGGTCTGTTATAGGTCTGGTTATAGATATAGGTCTGTTGAAAAAGGGTGCAGTGGAGAGTATTAGTTCTTGCTTCACTTTTGCAAAACATTGGTACAGATTATTTGACTTTGTTCTGTGGTGCAGACACCTCTGGCCCCAGAGATGGATCTGCTCAAGCTACCATAAACCGTGTCTGTCTCTGATCATTCTGCCACGACCCAGCCACTGTATTTGACTAAATACTGGCGTGTCACAAAGCTCCATTTGTTCAAGGAATTAAGATGGTGGTTGCAAGTTGCTGAATAAATTGTTTGCCCAAAACATCAATTTTAGTCACCTTTATTTATCTAGTCAGGAACATGGATTTGGTGAAATACCTAACCTCCTCAGTCTTCTCTGGAAGTAGAGGCGTGAGTGAGCTTTCTTTGTGGTTACATCTTCGTGCTGGGCCCAGGACAGATCTTCAGAAATATGCACATCGAACAACTTTAAGTCTTTGACTCTCTTCACGGCCATGCCATTGATGAAGGCACGTTAACGCGCTTTCTCTTCCCGAAGTAAACAATCAGCTCCATGGCCTTGCTAACATTGAGAGCAAGATTGTTGCTTATAAATTCATAAATTATAGGAGCAGAATTAGGCCATTCGGCCCATTTACTCCACTATTCAAACATGGCTGATTTATCTCTCCCACCTAACCCCATTCTCCTGCCTTCTCCCCATAACCCCTGACACCCGTACTAATCAAGTTGCTTGGCACCATTCAATCACTAATTTAGGCTTTCTCCAATGTTATAAAGTATTGCACCGCAAGATGCTTTGTAGGACATTGTAAATGGCGGAAAAGGGCAAATACATGTCTTCTTTTACCTTGCATAAGGTATTACTCCAGTATCCCAAACATTGACCTCTGCTGAGCTGCTAGAATTATGCTCTTGCGTCATCTCATTCAGCTCGGATTCTACCTGTTGTAGAGAACAAAAAAAGGGTATATATTTATTAAAAGTGGACCATAGGAGTATAAGAAACAGAAGCAGGAGTTAGGAATAGATCACATGCCCGAAAATCTACACCACCATTAACTGTTCATGTTGTTCGTAGGCCGTGTTCACGTTTCTGATTATTCCTATATCGCACTGTTCAAGAAAATCTACCTAGTAGTTGATTATCTACTCCTGCCTTTGGAGTAGGCAAATCAAAAGACTCACAACTCATTGTGTGAAGAAATTTCTGCTCATTATTGTCCTTAACGGCTGATACCTTACCCTAAATCAATATCCCTTAGTTCTCGACTTTCTTTGCAGACGAAACAACCTTTTGGTATTTACCCCTGTCGGTCCCACTCAGAATCACGACTGTTTTATTGAAATTGCCCCTTATTCATTAGATCTTCAGTAAGTGTACGCCAATCTTCCTCAATATCTCTGCATAGTTCAGTCTCTTGAATCTATGCGGCAACAGTTCCAAGACAAAGAAATAGTGCCTGAACTACAAAATTACATGCAGTACTTTAGATTTCACCAAAGCCTTGAACAATCTCAGCATGACCTCCTCCCCCTTGTCCTCCACTCCCTTTGTAATAAAGGCCAACATTCCATTTGTCTTCCAAACTGCACACTATGCCTGCATGTTTATTTGCTGCAAAAAAGGACACAAAGTGCTGGCATAACTCAGCGGGTCAGGTGGCAGGGACAATATTTCCCTTGGCTTGGATCAGGGGGAAGACCTAGAACAAGGGGGTCACAACTTTAGGATATGGGGCAAAACATTTAGGAGTAACAATTTGTGAAGGTATTTATTCACAAAATGCTGGAGTAACTCAGCAGGTCAGGCAGCATCGCAGGAGAGAAGGAATGGGTGACGTTTCGGGTCGAGACCCTTCTTCAGACAATTTGTGAACATTTTTTTCATTCAGTTTATTAACTCCACTCTGAACCTATGGAGTTTTCCAGTACAGGCCCCAAGGCCAAGTCACTGAATGTATTTAATAGGGTGGTGAATCGATTTCTATTTACAAAATGCATCGAGAAATATGGGGAGAGAGCAAGAATATAGTGTGGAGCTGGAGGATCATCCATAATGACACTGAATGGCAATGCAGACTTGAGGGGCTGACTAGCTTGCTCCTGATCCTATTTTTTAACGTCGATGAATTCTACCAACAGATTAACTAATGTTTGTGTATCTGTCCTATCAAATCCATTTAAACTTTTATTTCTGATGAATGTGTTGATCATTCGTGTTATTTTAGATTAGCCTGCACATCCAAAACAAATGTCAACATTTCTAACTTGGGCTTGTTGGACCATCAAGGAAATCAGATTTATCCTTGTTCTGAACCAGCAGGGAATAACATTCGTCTTTGAAGATCTTTTTGCACCCAACCAGAATTCAGAGAACAAAGCTAGAACAAAATGTGCTGAGCTGAGTCGCTTCCTGTGAAACACCAATGCCCGATACCAACCTGTGACCAACAAAGTGAGGAAACATCTGTCTGATGTTGGACTCCACTTTCCCCAGAACAATAAAAATAAAGCATTCTTCCTTTACTTACACCACACAGTTCATTTCAAAGAGATGGAAGGTTCAAAACATTTATTAATATTCATTTCTTATCTCAATTTTGATGGGAAGTTTCCTCAATATACCCTTAAAAAAGAGTGTCAAGATTGGCAGCATGCATCAAGCCCAGTATTTCCTATCCTCTTCGGAAAGTGAATCATTGTGGATCAGTGATATTTTTAAATAAAAGTAGATTCGTGAATGGAAAGAAAGAATTTAATAAAGATTCGCATTTATAAAGGACATTTCAAGACTTAAGAATGTGCGAAAGCATTTTCCATCCGGGTGTCCAAAGCGTTGTCATTATATGACAAGAAAGAATTGATAAACTCCATTTGCTTTTATATACTCTATGCGAAATGCCAGATAATCTTTTTTTTAGTGTTGCTTATTGAGGATTAATTATTGCCCAAAATACATGAACAAACAAATGTACTCTCCTTCAAAATAGTCTACTTGAGGTTTACAATGTTGTAAAAGGTGTCAGCTGAGGTTATGCTCTCAAGTCCTGAATCCACACATTGTGACTAAGAGATGTCACAGGCCAAAGTCTATTGTTATAGTAAGGTGTGCCAAAGATGGGAATTAAATCTGGTTATTGCTGAGCTGAGGATCTACCAAATAACAATTAGTTAACATTGGCAAAGGAAAACAAAACTAGTTTATTTTACTTATTACACCTTATTAATGTAGATGAAAAATGGGTTCAGCATACAGATCAAAAGCAGTACCTGAGCACCAAGCTTCCATTGAAAGTGCCGATTATTAATGGGTTTAAGTTTAGCTTAGTTTAGAGATACAGTGTGGAAACAGGCCCTTCAGCTCACCAAGTCCATGCCGACCAACAATCACCCATGCACAATGTGTAGGAAAAAATTGCAGATGCTGGTTTAAATCGAAGGTAGACACAAAATGCTAGAGTAACTCAGCGGGACAGACAGCATCTCTGGAGGGAAGGAATGGGTGACGTTTCATGTTGAGACCCTTCTTCAGACTGAAGATGGTATCACCTATACACTAGTTCTATCCCACGCATTAGGGACAATTTACAAAAGCCAATTCATCTACAGACCTGTAAATATTTGGGTTGTGGGAGGAAACCGAAGCACTTGGAGAAAACCCACGCAGTCACAGGGAGAACATACAAACTCTGCACAGACAATCAGGATCGACCCCGAAATCTCTGGCACTGTGAGGCAGCAACTCTACCACAGTGCCACAGTGCTTAAGGATAAGGGGGAAGTCTTTTAGGACCGAGATGAGGAAACATTTCTTCACACAGAGAGTGGTGAGTCTGTGGAATTCTCTGCCACAGAAGCCAGTTCATTGGCTATATTTAAGAGGGAGTTAGATGTGGCCCTTGTGGCTAAAGGGATCAGGGGGTATGGAGAGAAGGCAGGTACAGGTTACTGAGCTGGATAATCAGCCATGATCATATTGAATGGCGGTGCAGTCTCGAAGGGCCGAATGGCCTACTCCTGCACCTATTTTCTATGTTTCTATGTATTACCCGTCTTTGCAGCTTGAGTTCTGCACCTACTGAAAACCTTGATTGTGAAAAATATATTGTGATAAATGAAGGGGGGAAAAGGTTTTTATAAATAGTTGATATTTCCATATCTTTTTTAATTGACCAATTTCTTCCATTGAGAGAAAGTAAGAAAATACCTCAGATCACGTGCTCAAAATACAGAGCCAAACACTTCCATATCTTTGCCAATCAACCCTCATTATTAAGTATTGGGGTATGGTCGGACATTGGAGAAAAGTTGTCAGTTAAACACAACTGTGTTGAGATTATGTGCTTCATTTCTAATGTTCAGCTAAATTATTATTTTGAATTATTTCAGTGATTAATGGAATAAATATGTTTCAAACAACAAACTCCAAATAGACTCTGAACTATCAGGGGAGTTTATTTTTGACTATGCACTATTATTGTCTATTTATTTATTTGTTTGTTTTATACATACAGAACTTTTTTGTTGTTTATTAAGGGTTTTATAGAGTTCTATATTAACATATCTGTTGTGCTGCCGCAAGTAAGAATTTCATTGTTCCGTTTAGAGGCAAAACACCTCTTGACTCTTAAAATAATATTTTTGTTTGACCCATATAATGAAATTCCTGCTCAGGAACATACCATTTAAATAGTTTTGTATTGCTGATAAATTTACATAAATTTACACTCCAATAATCTCAATTTTGTTTAATAACTGGTTGAGCAAAAATTTCCTCCATTAAATATTGGGAAAACCAAAACACATTGCCTTCAGATCTCTTCACAAAATCTCCTTCGTAACCTTGTTCTGCCTGGCAAACATGCTAAACTGAAACACACTACTTGGCATCAAGTTGCTATTTCTAACTTTACTCACATCCACCAATGTCATATTGCCTGATTCACAACATTTGCTGCTCGAACCCTGATCTATGCCTTTTCTACCTTTGACTTTGAGGCTATTGAAAACTGTTATCCAGTTACGAAGTGATACAAGTTCCAGTTATGTATCAGCTGTACATCATGTCCCAGTTGAATCAGGTCTCAATTTTTCAGTTATTGATTTCTCTGAATTTCTTATAACCTTCTCCAACCTCAGCATTCTCCATAATAGCTGTTCTCTTCCAATTCTGTTATGCCAAATATTTCTGATTTTAACTGCTGCACCATTTACAGCCAGTTCTTAAACTGCCTGCAGCTGAAATTGTCTTCTTAAGTCTCTACTTCTCCACCACCCGATCTTCCTTTAAGCTTCACCTTAACACTGGCCAAATATCTCACAATATCGTTTAGTGAAAGCATTATTTGTTGTTACCCTGCTTTAGGTGTATCTAATAGACAATAGACAATAGGAAATAGGTGCAGGAGAAGGCCATTCGGCCCTTCGAGCCAGCACCGCCATTCAATGTGATCATGGCTGATCATTCTCAATCAGTACCCCGTTCCTGCCTTCTCCCCATACCCTCTGACTCCGCTATCCTTAAGAGCTCTATCTAGCTCTCTCTTGAATGTATTCAAAGAATTGGCCTCCACTGCCCTCTGAGGCAGAGAATTCCACAGATTCACAACTCTCTGACAAATCTAACTATGGCAGCTTATGAGAGAGCATTGGTTTGAACATTGATCTTCAGTATGGTAATGCTGGTATTAAATCAGTATTGAACACGCATTGATATGATGATCTGCCTACCGTGAACAATGGTGCAATGAGGAAGTTAGTAGTAACTAGAATTATGTCATTTTTAATTGAAATTGATTACGCACATCCTGCAAACTTGATCCTTGTCACCTACTATTGAGTGCCAACGACAGACCTTCCCCACACTTCACCTCACACCCACTGTATTGGTTCAGGCCACCTCCAACAACTCAAGAACTATTGACAAATACGAATACTGCTAAGGTTGACATTAATGGAATACACAAGGATTGCTTGTGAATAATTTTGTGTTTTAGTCTTGAGTTGATGTGTAAACATAGCTTGGAATAACAATTTGGGTTGGACTGAAGATTCCAAGAGAATTAGCAACATAACTGATTAAACAGAAAATGAGAGACTGGATAAATATAACGGTGGCGCAGCGGTAGAGTTGCTGCCTTACAGCGCCAGAGACCCAGGTTCGGTTCTGACTACACGTACTGTCTGTGCGGAGTTTGTAAGTTCTCCCCGTGACGTGCATGGGTTTTCTCCGGGAGCTCTGGTTTCTTCCCACACTTCAAAGACCTACAGGTTTATAGGTTAATTGGCTTGGTATAATTGTAAATTGTCCCCAGTGTGTGTAGGATGGTGTTAGTGTGCGGGGATCGCTGGGCGGCACGGATTTGGTGGGCAGAACAGCTTGTTTCCACGCTGTATATCTAAACTAAACTGAACTAAAATGCTGGAAAACAAACTCAGTATCTTTTGCAACATCTGTGGAAAGGGAAACAGGTCTGTGAACCTTCATAAGAACTGGAGACTTGCAGCATTTTTTGTTTTTATTTCATTTGCAGCACCTGCAGTTTCTTTGATTCCCCTGTACTGATCCAGTGGTGTTTGCTGGAAAGAGTATGTACATAAGTAAGCTACTAGCATTCACTAACCAGCTCAAGATGTAAGCATGAAAATCACCCCATAGTTTAGGAACCTGGGCATTCGCCCAGAAACTAAACACTGTGTGAAGTGACACAAAGTGCTGGAGTAACTCAGCGTTTCAAGCAGCATCTCAGGAGAACATGGACAAGTGACATTTTGGGTCAGTCCCAACCTGAAACGTCACGTATCCATGTTCCCCAGAGTCGCTGCCTGACTTGTTGGGTTACTCCAGCAATATTGTGTTTTTGTTTTGTAAATCAGTATCTGCAATTCCTTGTATCTATATATTTTAGTTTTTAGCTTAGTTGAGTTTATTGTCACATGTACCGAGGTACAGTGCAAAGCTTTTGATGCGTGCTAACCGTACTGTGTGAAGTGACATCTTTGGGAGGGAAGGATAGAGGAAGTTTGGGTTTCTGGTGGATACAGCAATAAAATCTTGGTTACTGTCAGCTGATATCTGGTGGCTAAGAGAAAAATTGATCTTGCGTTTATTTCAGCTCCTTGCTCCCAGTTCAGTTACTGAAAGACTCGTTTCATGGATAATCACGCATGTGACTGATTGCATCTTCTCTGAGTCTTAGTTAGGCAGAACTTGTCAGTAACCAAGTTACTGGGCGGCACGGTGGCGCAGCGGTAGAGTTGCTGCTTTACAGCGAATGCAGCGCCGGAGACTCAGGTTCGATCCTGACTACGGGTGCTGTACTGTACGGAGTTTGTACGTTCGCCCCGTGACCTGCGTGGGTTTTCTCCGAGATCTTCGGTTTCCTCCCACACTCCAAAGACGTACAGGTTTGTAGGTTAATTGGCTGGGCAAATGTAAAAATTGTCCCTAGTGGGTGTAGGATAGTGTTAGCGTGCGGGGATCGCTGGGCGGCGCGGACCCGGTGGGCCGAAGGGCCTGTTTCTGCGCTGTATCTCTAAATCTAAAAAAAAATCTAAAAAATCTGAAACTATCTGTGCAACTCCACTGAATGAGTTATTCAATCGATGAGTAAGCTGGAACGACAGTTCAGTATCTTTTAAGTGAAAGAGTTCCAAGCAAATCAGAAGTCAATTGACCCTGGGAATGTAATACCCAAATTGCGTGACTTAAAAGCAGTTCACAGCAGGGAATGACTGGAAGCTTTTATAATTGGGCTGGAGTTACCATGGAAATTATTACTTCAGAGGCTGCTAAGCCAGTGATTTTTTTCCTCTCCTTTTATTCAAAGGGAAGCCTAATATGAGAAATGTTCTTTGGAATGGTTCTTATTTAATATGTCCTGACCCCAGCAGAATAACTTTGAAGTCCTGGCTAGCTGGCTCAAGTCCTGCTTAAACAGAGAGAGAAAAATATTATAAGCAAGCTGTTACAGGAAATCCCATCTACATCCCTGTCAAACGGATATTATTTCCTTTATATATCAGATGCTTGTATTATTTTTTGACACCATTGAACTCAGGCAGATACTAGCTCCTTTAATCTTAAAGATGCAGTAAATAAATGATTTTAAGCTTGTGCAGCTTACAACCCAGCGGTATGAATATTGATTTCTCAAACTTCAAGTAACCCTTGCTTTTCCTTCTCTCGCCATCCCTCCCTCACCCTAGTTCTCCGACTAGTTTCGCTGTCCTCCTGATTAATTTTACTGATTGTATGCCTCGTTTTCACCTTGCCCATAGCTAATAATGAGTCATTCTATAAGAGCATTCTTAGAGCATTGTCAGCTTTGATCTGTGGTTTTCACACCTTACCCTTCCATATCTCTCTTCACATCAGGCAGGAAATGGTGTTGGGTAGACTGATGGGACTGAAGGCTGATAAATCCCCAGGGCCTTATGGTCTGCATCCCAGGGTACTCAAGGAGGTGGCTCTACAAATCGTGGACGCATTGGTGATCATTTTCCAATGTTCTATAGATTCTGGATCAGTTCCTGTGGATTGGAGGGTAGCTAATGTTATCCCCCTTTTCAAGAAAGGAGGGAGAGAGAAAGCAGGGAATTATGGGCCAGTTAGCCTGACATCGGTGGTGAGGAAGATGCTGGAGTCGATTATCAAAGATGTAACAGCAGCGCATTTGGATAGCAGTAACAGGATCGTTCCAAGTCAGCATTGAATTATGAAGGGGAAATCATGCTTGACAAATTTTCTGGAATTTTTTGAGGATGTAACAAGTAAAATGGACAAGGGAGAGCCAGTGGATGTAGTGTACCTGGACTTTCAGAAAGCCTTTGATAAGATCCCACACAGGAGATTAGTTGGCAAAATTAGAACATGTGGTATTGGGGGTAGGGTACTGACATGGATAGAAAATTGGTTGGCAAGCAGGAAACAAAGAGTAGGGATTAACGGGTCCCTTTCAGAATGGCAGGCAGTGACTAGTGGGGTACCGCAAGGCTCGGTGCTGGGACCGTAGCTATTTACAATATGCATTAATGATTCAGACGAAGGAATTAAAAGTAACATTAGCAAATTTGCAGATAACACAAAGCTGGGTGGCAGTGTGAACTATGAAGAGGATGCTATGAGGATGCAGAGTGACTTGGACAGGTTGGGTGAGTGGGCAGATGCATGGCAGATGCAGTATAATGTGGATAAATGTGAGGTTATCCACTTTGGAGGCAAGAACGGGAAGACAGATTATTATCTGAATGGTGTCCGGTTACGAAAAGGGGAAGTACAACTAGACCTGGGTGTCCTAGTACATCAGTCACTGAATGTAAGCATACAGATACAAAGGCAGTGAAGAAAGCTAATGGCATGTTGGCCTTCATAAAGAGAGGAGTTGAGTATAGATGCAAAGAGGTCCTTCTGCAGTTGTACAGGGCCCCGGTGAGACCACACCTTGAGTATTGTGTACAGTTTTGGTCTCCTAATTTGAGGAAGGATATTCTTGCTATTGAGGGAGTGCAGCATAGGTTCACGAGGTTAATTCCCGGGTTGGCGGGACTGTCGTATGATGAAAGACTGGAACGACTGGGCTTGTCTGCACTGGAATTTAGAAGGATGAGGGGAGATCTTATCGAAACGTATAAGATTATTAAGGGGTTGGACACGTTAGAGGCAGGGAACATGTTCCCAATGTTGGGGGAGTCCAGAACAAGGGGCCACAGTTTAAGAATAAGGGGTAGGCCATTTAGAACTGAGATGAGGAACACCTTTTTCAGTCAGAGAGTTGTGAATCTGTGGAATTCTCTGCCTCAGAAGGCAGTGGAGGCCAATTCTCCGAATGCATTCAAGAGAGAGCTGGATAGAGCTCTTAAGGATAGCAGAGTCAGGGGGGTATGGGGAGAAGGCAGGAACGGGGTACTGATTGAGAATGATCAGCCATGATCACATTGAATAGCAGTGCTGGCTCGAAGGGCCGAATGGCCTCCTCCTGCACCTATTGTCTATTGTCTCCCCCGACTCGCAGTGTGAAGAAGGGTCCAGAATCGAAATGTCACCCATTCCTTCTCTCCAGGAATGCTGCCTGTCCCGTTGTTACTCCAGTGTTTTGTGTCTAACAGCATCTGCAGTTCCTTCATACACAAAATATTTTCTGTTGGCAAGCTAGTATTTCCCTGCAAGAGGAAATTTATATAGTAGCTTATACCATCTTAGCAAGATCAGAATTGTTCTTTCGCCAATGAAGCATTCTTGAATTACAATTGTTGCAATGTCAAAATATAGGCATGGTAAGATCTCATATTACATTGTGAGAAATAGCAACGTGAATAAGAGATAATTTCAGGCCTCTATATTGGAGAAAATGTACCCTTTTAAGACAAAGGAGATAGGGATTGACTTCAGGAAGCGATGTCGATCACTATCTTTTTCACACAGAGAGTGGTGGGTGTATGGAACAAGCTGCCAGAGGAGGTGGTTGAGGCTGGGACGGTCCCATCGTCAATACATACCCCTGTTTGCATTGATGGTGCCAAAGTAGAGATTGTTGAAAACTTCATATTCCTAGGAGTCGATATCACCAACAACTTCTCCTGGACCATCCATATTGAAGCATCGACTAAGATCTTATCGAAACGTATAAGGTTATTAAGGGGTTGGACAAGTTAGAGGCAGGAAACATGTTCCCAATGTTGGGGGAGTCCAGAACAAGAGGCCACAGTTTAAGAATAAGGGGTAGGCCATTTAGAACTGAGATGAGGAAAAACCTTTTCAGTCAGAGAGTTGTGAATCTGTGGAATTCTCTGCCTCAGAAGGCAGTGGAGGCCAATTCTCTGAATGCATTCGAGAGAGCTAGATAGAGCTCTTAAGGATAGTAGAGTCAGGGGGTATGGGGAGAAGGCAGGAACGGGGTACTGATTGAGAATGATCAGCCATGATCACATTGAATGGCAGTGCTGGCTCGAAGGGCCGAATGGCCTCCTCCTGCACCTATTGTCTATTGTCTAAGAAAGCAAACCAATGGCTCTACTTCCTCAGAAGGCTGAGGAAGTTTGGCTTTTCCCAACAACTCTCATCAATTTCTCTCAATGCACTGTAGAAAGCATTTTATCAGGATGCATCACAGCTTGGTTTGGGAACAGCTCCATCTAAGACCACAACAATTGCAGTGTATCGTGGATGCAGCACAGACTACCACACAATCTAACCTCCCTTCCATTGACTCCATTTATACCTTTTATACCTCATTGTCATAGAGAGAGTCAGTGTGAAAACAGGCATTCAGTGTGATACAGTGTGGAAACAGGCATTCAGCCCAACTTGCCCACACTGGCCAACAATGTCCCAGCTACACTGGTCTGACTTGCCTGCGATTGGTCCATATCCCTCCAAACCTGTCCTATCCATGTACCTGTCTGTTTCTTAAACGATGGGTTAGTCCCAACCTCAATTACATCCTCTGGCAGCTTGTTCCATACACCCACCACCCTCTGTGTGAAAAGGTTACCCCTCGGATTCCTATTAAATCTTTTCCGCTTCACCTTGAACCTATGTCCTCTGGTCCTTGATTCCCCTACTCTGGGCAAGAGACTGTGCATTGACCCAATCTATTCTTCGCATGATTTTGTACACCTCTATAAGATCACCCCTCATCCTCCTGCACTCCATGGAATAGAGTTCCAGCCTACTCAAACTCTCCCTTTAGGTCACACCCTCTAGTCCTAGCAACATCCTCGTGAATCTTTTCTGAACCCTTTCAAGCTTGAAAAAATCGTTCCCATTACATGGTGCCAGAACGGAACACAATATTCTAAATGCGGTCTCACCAACATCTCTTTACAACTGCAATATGACCTCCCAACTTCTATACTCAATACTGACTGCTGAAGGCCAATGTGTCATTAACCTTTTTGACCACCTTATTGACCTGCAACCGGACCTTCAAGGAACCATGCACCTGCATTCGTGTATCCCTCTGCTGTACAACACTCCCCAGAGGCCTACCATTCACTGTGTCGGTCGTGCCCTCGTTAGACGTCCCAAAATGTAACACCTCACACTTCTCTGTCTTAAATTCCATCAACCATTCCTCAGCCCACCTGCCCAATCGATCCAGATCCTGCTGCAATCTTTCACAACCATCTTCACTATCTGTAAAACCACTCACTTTTGTAACATTAGCAAACTTGCTAATCTGGCCCTGTATGTTCTCATCCAAATGATTGTTGTACAGTAGATGACAAACAGTAACAGGCCCAGCACCGAACCCTGAGGCACACCAGTAGTCACAGGCCTCCAGTCCAATAAGCAACCTTCCACCATCACCCTCTGCTTCCTTCCATGGAGTCAATTTGCTATCCATTCAGCTATCTCTCCTTATTTGACCTGCAGCTGTCTACAATCTCCTGGCATATTCTTCTAATCCCCGTTGACTATCGGGGGTCTGTAGTACACACTTCCAGATTCAGGGACTGTTTCTTCCCAGGTGGTATCAGACAACTGAATCATCCTAGCACAATGAGAGAGCAGTCCTAAACTACTATCTACTTCATTGGTGACCCACAAACTATCTTTGATCAGACTTTACTGGCTTTATCGTGCAGCGTAGGTTTACTAGGTTAATTCCCGGAATGGCGGGACTGTCATATGTTGAAAGACTGGAGCGACTAGGTTTGTATACGCTGGAATTTAGAAGGATGAGAGGGGATCTTATCGAAACGTATAGGATTATTAAGGGGTTGGACACGTTAGAGGCAGGAAACATGTTCCCAATGTTGGGGGAGTCCAGAACCAGGGGCCACAGTTTAAGAATAAGGGGTAGGCCATTTAGAACAGAGATGAGGAAAAACTTTTTTAGTCAGAGAGTTGTGAATCTGTGGAATTCTCTGCCTCAGAGGGCAGTGGAGGCCAATTCTCTGAATACATTCAAGAGAGAGCTAGATAGAGCTCTTAAGGATAGCGGAGTCAGGGGGTATGGGGAGAAAGCAGGAACGGGGTACTGATTGAGAATGAACAGCCATGATCACATTGAATGGTGGTGCTGGCTCGAAGGGCCGAATGGCCTACTCCTGCACCTATTGTCGATTGTCTATTGTCTATAGACGTTATTCTCTTATCATGTATCTGCACACCAGTAATCAATTGTTATCATGTATTGTCTTTCCGCTGACTGGTTAGCACGCAACAACAGCTTTTCACTGTATCTCGGTATATGTGACAATAAACTAAACTAAACAAAACTAATATTAACATGGAATCATTTAAATGAACGAATGAATGAATGAATAGGTTTATTGGCCAAGTATGCATATACAAGGAATGTGCCTTGGTGTTCCGCTCACAAATGACAACACAAACATACAGTTAACAATTTGATTAATTTGACTGGGTAAATGTAAAAAATTGTCCCTAGTGCGTGTAGGATAGTGTTAATGTGCGGGGATCGCTGGGCGGCGCGGACTTGGTGGGCCGAAAGGGCCTGTTTCCGCGCTGTATATATATGATATGATATGATATGATAATTAAGAATAAAGCATAAACACATCAAAACAATAAGGATACACCATTACGGTCTAAACATGTGGGTGAAAATAAACCAGAGCGGACAGTTGGGTCCTTGGTTCAACAACTCAGCTGCGAACTGACACCTTGAACAATGTAATATCCTCTCAGTATCCGAAATGTCAACCCTATGTATGCGTTCACATTTTGTACTGTGACTTGAACGTTTACTTTAAGGTGAGGCTGTCAGCACTGATCCACAACTAACTCTGAAAAGAGATAAAGGACGTGTAATTTACTAAGACTGGAGGAAAGAGTGGGATGGAAAACAAAAAGCCTGGTTGAAATTCAGGTAGACGATACTGACAAAATGGCAGATATGTGTAGTAGAAAGTAGATCTCTAAATAGTCAAAGGTAACAATTCAGTGAGATTGGAAGAAACATTGCATCCTGGTGTAACAGAGTGATGGTGCCGTAGAGCAGAGAATCAGGCCCTTCACACCACCATGCTTATGCCAACCATCAATTACCCATCTCCACATCCCATTTACCAGCACTTGGTCAATAGTCTTCTATGCCGAGCCTATTCTAGTGGTTGGCTAGATACTTCTTAAATGTTATGAGATGACCTGCCTCCAGCACCCATTTAACAGTGTAATGCAGGCTGCAACCCCCTTCTGAGTGAAATAAATTATTTGTCCAGTCCCCTTAAGCCTCTTCAGATCAATTACCTTTTTGAAAGCGTCTGAAGAAAGGTCCGTCCCGAAACATCTCTTATCCAAGGTCCCTCTGTTCCTGATTATTCCCTGGGGCCCTGCCATTCAATGTGCAAATGTCTCTCCACTCCCTCCCATGAAGCCATAGAATGTCAAACAAACCCAGAAAATGGGAGTAATACTCGGCAGGTGAGTTAGCACCTGTGGAGTAAGAATATAAATGCTTCATCAAAAAGGTAATCGATCTGAAACACCAACTCCATTTATCTGTGGACACCACTTAACCAGCTAAACATTTGCAGCATTGTCAGTTCTTATTTAAGAAATTTAGACTTTAGACTTTAGAGATACACTGCGGAAACAAGCCCTTTGGTCCACCGAGTCCACACCGACCAGCGTTCACCCTGTACACTAATCGACTCACACGAGAGACAATTTTACCACTTACCAAAGCCGATTAGCGTACAAACGTGTACGTCTTTGGAGTATGGGAGGAAACCAGAGTACCCGGAGGAAACCATGTGGTCACAGGGAGTACATATAAACTCTGTACAGACAGCACCTATACTGAGGATTGAACCCGGGTCTCTTGCGCTGTAAGGCAGAAACTCTACTGTTGTACCAGTGTGCCACTCAAATAAGATCAATTAAAAGATTTTTAAAAGATCAGTTTCTTTGGACATATTCGATTAACAATTATAAAAATATTAGAAATGAGAAGTTGTTTGATTGAGCTCTCTGGTGGAATGTCACTTTGACCTATTTATGATGCATGTCCCATATCATTGTGACTAACTTTTAAACACTCTTTGAAATGGCCCTGCATACCACTCAGTTCAAAGGCAATGTCCAGCCTTGCCAGTAACACCCACATTCTATGAATTAAGTATCAAAAGAACCCAAAACTTTAAAATCTATTCATCTAAAATAGCTTTGAGATAGGAAATGAGACATTAAGGCCCAATTGAATTTTGGATTAACATTTGTGGGCAGAAGTCCAGCATTTGTCAAAGTAGTCACGCTATCCACATTTGCCTCATTGGAGAAGAGGAGATCTTTGAGGAACAGATTCTTTGTTATTGAAAGATGCGGTCAGCACAGTTCAAGTGAGGGCGTGGGATAGCAGGGTGGGTAAGTGAAGAGGTTTTACACAAAGGAGGGCAGGGTTCAAAGAAAAATTAAGCCGAAAGGAGAATACCCCAAGTTTCAATAGACAATAGACAATAGGTGCAGGAGTAGGCCATTCAGCCCTTCGAGCCAGCACCGCCATTCAATGCGATCATGGCTGATCACTCTCAATCAGTACCCCGTTCCTGCCTTCTCCCCATACCCCCTCACTCCGCTATCCTTAAGAGCTCTATCCAGCTCTCTCTTGAAAGCATCCAACGAACTGGCCTCCACTGCCTTCTGAGGCAGAGAATTCCACACCTTCACCACTCTCTGACTGAAAAAGTTCTTCCTCATCTCCGTTCTAAATGGCCTACCCCTTATTCTTAAACTGTGGCCCCTTGTTCTGGACTCCAACATTGGGAACATGTTTCCTGCCTCTAATGTGTCCAATCCCCTAATTATCTTATATGTTTCAATAAGATCCCCCCCTCATCCTTCTAAATTCCAGTGTATACAAGCCCAATCGCTCCAGCCTTTCAACATACGACAGTCCCGCCATTCCGGGAATTAACCTAGGGAACCTACGCTGCACGCCCTCCATAGCAAGAATATCCTTCCTCAAATTTGGAGACCAAAACTGCACACAGTACTCCAGGTGCGGTCTCACCAGGGCCCGGTACAACTGTAGAAGGACCTCTTTGCTCCTATACTCAACTCCTCTTGTTACGAAGGCCAACATTCCATTGGCTTTCTTCACTGCCTGCTGTACCTGCATGCTTCCTTTCATTGACTGATGCACTAGGACACCCAGATCTCGTTGAACTCCCCCTCCTCCTAACTTGACACCATTCAGATAATAATCTGCCTTTCTATTCTTACTTCCAAAGTGAATAACCTCACACTTATCTACATTAAACTGCATCTACCATGTATCCGCCCACTCACACAACCTGTCCAAGTCACCCTGCAGCCTTATTGCATCTTCCTCACAATTCACACTACCCCCCAGCTTAGTATCATCTGCAAATTTGCTAATGGTACTTTTAATCCCTTCGTCTAAGTCATTAATGTATATCGTAAATAGCTGGGGTCCCAGCACCGAACCTTGCGGTACCCCACTGGTCACTGCCTCCCATTCCGAAAGGGACCCATTTATCCCCACTCTTTGCTTTCTGTCTGTCAACCAATTTTCTATCCATGTCAGTACCCTACCCCCAATACCATGTGCCCTAATTTTGCCCACTAATCTCCTGTGTGGGACCTTGTCGAAGGCTTTCTGAAAGTCGAGGTACACCACATCCACTGACTCTCCCCTGTCAATTTTCCTAGTTACATCCTCAAAAAATTCCAGTAGATTTGTCAAGCATGATTTCCCCTTCGTAAATCCATGCTGACTCGGAATGATCCCGTTACTGCTATCCAAATGCTCAGCAATTTCGTCTTTTATCATTGACTCCAGCATCTTCCCCACCACTGATGTCAGATTGATTGATTGATTCCAAAGTAGTGAATTTTTGGTATCACCACTTTCCCCCCACCACTTCTCCAGCCCACCTCTGCTTCAGTTTTACCAAAGAAACTGGGTTTCCCATCTGGCTGGTTAGCTCAGATGGTGAATTGGCTGTCTCATATTGGCCAAACAAATCCAAGGCTCCTGAGCAGCTTTCTACAGAGGACTGTGAATATACCCCCCCCCCCCCAAAAAAAGCAAGATTACAAGTTCACAAGTTATAGGAGTAAAATTAGACCATTTGGCCCATTGAGTATACTCCACCATTCAATCATGGCTGATTTCTGCCTCCTAATCCCATTTTCCTGCCTTCTCCCCATAACCCTTGACACCCGTTCTAATCAAGAATTTGTCTATCTCTGCCTTAAAAATATCTGATTTAACCTCCACAGCCCTCTGTGGCAGAGATCCACAGATTAACTACCCTCTGACTAAAGAAGTTCCTCCTCACCTCCTTTCTAAAATAGTGCCCTTTAATTCTGAGGCTATAACCTCTGGTCCTGGACTCTCCCACCAGTGGAAACGTCCTTTCCACATCCACTTTATCTATGCCTTTCATTATTCTGTAAGTTTCAATGAGGTCCCCCCTCAACCTTCTAAACTCCAGCAGGTAGAGGCCCAGTGCTGTCAAGCGCTCATCATATGCTAACCCACTCATTCCTGGAATCATTATTGGCTCCACCATGGTCTAAAATCAAACAGCTGAACAGGATTGTTTGCCACTTCAGAAGCTCTCTTTCCTGATCAGTATTTCTTGATGCTGAGGTCCATAACTTTGCATTTCAAACTCATGGGGCTGTCCAGGAACATTAGTTGCATTGTATGCAGTACTTGTTTCACTCGCTGTCCCGAGTGGAATAAACGTGTCCACAGCTCTTGCTGGCTGACATCCAAGCAGTCAATGCAGCAAATCCCAGGTCTCTGAAGAACACTTTTAATATCCTTATTTATTTATTCGTGTCATCACACAGCTGTTTGCCAATAGCGAGCAAATGTTAGTGCCATGTCGTTGTCCTCAGCAAGATCCTTTACAATGCATGTCTTCTTCTTGCGTTTGAGGCAGCAGAAGTTATGAAGCTGCTTCTGCTTCTGCTGTCTCTGTTTGTGGTCGTTCGCCTGACTGAGATCAGTTGACAGGGCTCACCACAGTGCATGTCATACAGCATGTCACAGCTCAGATGTTCCATGGTCTGGAGGCCCCGTCCGCACTCGCAGTTTGCCGCATCTTCAGTATATCCCCATTTCAGCATGTTCGATGTTTTAATATCCTGAAAAATGAATTATTTGTAAATAATGCAAACCAACACTCTAATTCCATTTCTAGGATAACACCATTCCATTTACCATTATGTCTTTTCAGCACAATTCTCAGCTCTATATCAGTCAATCTTTTTTGCAAACTTTTCAGTAAACGGCTATGCCATTCATTAACTCATCCTCCGACTTACTTCCTCCCATGAAGCTCTCACATGTAGCTTTGGCTTTCAATCCAGGTTCTCATTCATCAATTTGATAGTGCTGGGGAATTTTCCCCATATCTTGATCATCATACCAAACTCTGTGAAGAGAGGTATCTTAAATCACAGTGCTTACCTTTGTGGATAGCAGGATGTCACTCTCCACCATCACCCTTTTCAAGCCACAAGTGGGAACTTGATCTGGCCACAACTTTGTGTTTTGGACTTCATGACCCCATGGTCTGTTTGGGTGGAAGCCAGTTCACCCCACAGTTTAAGTGCCTCTTAGATCTCCTCACTGCCTACTGCTGCCTTTCACTGAAGTGTACGGTCAATCAGTCTGAGTGCTTGAATCCAATTAATGCTCATCATTTGCTGCCAAATGCTTCTGGCCCATAACCACAATAGGTAATTGAACCCAACTATGTCAAGTGGAAACCCAACAGTTCTACTCCTTCCATAACTTGGAAAGTTTCTCCTGCAGGATGCTCATCACCATTTTCATTTGCCCCAAGGGAATGCGCTTGATTTGCTCCCAATAAACACCCATGCCTAAAACACCCATGTCTGGCAGTAGTGTTGACATGCATACCGATCATGGCATTCAATACTGAAGGGCTGATTGTATCAATGTACTATCATTATTATCCATTTTCCCTCGCACCCCTCCCCTCTCGCTTTCTACATCTCAGGGAGTGCAGTCAATTCCATTCTACATATCCATTTTTAACTCTCCACTTTTAGATTCCAGCACATTGATGAAACTCCAATTGGATTGGATACACCTTTTCCTCAGTTGGACCTTTTATCAAGACCTTACACCTCTGTGACAATTCCACAACAATTAAAGCATTGGGCCATCTTGAATGGGCACTCTGAAGCCAACTCTCTTCCATAACATATTTGACGAGGCCTCACATTTTTAAACACCCAAGTTGCAGTCTTCCTGACTTGTACTCATGACCTACTGGTTTCAACTCCATAATAACACCCAACATGCTGATCCCTAGACTTCTGGATCTTGCCTTTGGAGCTTCCATTTGCAACCGCCTTCTGGACCTCCTGACCAGCATCTCATCCACCTTCACACTGTGTTACATTGGGAAGGCAAAAAGTATTGTCAAGGATGCCTGCCACCCTGGTCATTCTCTTCTGCCTTCTGGGAGAAGATACAGGAGCTTGAAAGTGCAGATGTCCAGACTTAAGAAAACTTCCTTAGAACTGGTATCAGATTCCTGAACCTACCACCTCTTTCCTACCACCTTCCCGGAGGTGCTGTCACTTATTTTTTATTGTGCAAGCATCATGTGAACTGGGAATTTCATTGCAACTGGTCTACATGATAATAAACTAATCTGATCTGATTCTGCTCTGAACTAATCTGATTTTGCTCTTGTTCTAAAGACTAGTTTATCATGCCACAATACAATATTTGATGGTGGCAAGGTGATGCAACGGTAGACTTGCTGCCTTACAGGTCGAGAGACATGGCTGGGTTCAATCCTGACTATGGGTGCTTGTCTGTATGGAGATTGTACATTCACCCCCTGTCCTGGATGGGTTTTCCCTGGGAGCTCCGGTTTTCTCCCACACTCCAAAGATGTACAGATTTGAATGCGAATTGGCTTGGTAAAATTGTAAATTGTCCCCACTGTGTGCTGGTCGGTGCGGACTCGGTGGGCCGAAGGGTCTGTTTACGCGCTGTATCTCTACACTAAACTAAACAAAAATTCTGTCTGTGAGTGTCTTTTATGCTCAATTCCTCAGAGTAGGATTTGAACACACAATTTCATGATTCCAAAATTTGTGCTACCACTGAACAATGTCTTATATTCATTTGCAGTGTATGTTATATCCTAGACTTATCCCTACTTATTTGATATTCTCACTAAGATGAATAAACACAAAGTTCTCACAAGCTTCACTCTCAGGGACAAGCCTTCTTTCTTTGAGCCCTTGCTAATGTGAACTGTAATCAGTGGAAATATTTAATTTGTGTTAAAGAATAAACATCCCTTGTGCTGAAGTTAACATGATTTCCTCAGCACCCAATAAGATGCTTCTTCATTGGCCTGGTCTTGATGCCACTACTTAAGGCAGGAGAAGAGTCCTGACATTTTGCACTAGTAAACTTATCTTTCACCATATGCCAGTGATTTGGTTAAAATCCTAAAATCCCAAACTGAAAAGTACTGTGGGAGCATCTTCACCATACATTATGTATTGATGCATCAAGCCGAAGACCCACTGTGGTTGCCTTGAGGGTAACTAGAAATGAGCAATAAGTGGAAGCCTTACAAGCCTAATCCACACTCTAATTCACGAACTGGCAACTGCACTTTAACAGGAAGAGTGCTGCAAGATACAAAGAACAGAGGAATGGAAATAGATTGTGGAACTTGACTTGAGAGTTTATTGAACATCAGAACTCTTGTTGAAACATCAGTGCACCATGGCCTGGATATTCCAGAGCTGAGGATTTCTGCAGCTTAAAGCACATCCATTGCAAATGATTTCAACGTTCTACTGAACTGGCTTCATTTTCCTATTCCTCAGGCTATGAATGGATTTGTGCTGATGGTGAGTGCCGAAGGAATGGTATTTTACGTCTCTCCCACAATCATCGACTACCTGGGATTTCATCAGGTAAGGAGCCAAGAAATTGTTCTGCCGCTTAAAAATTATATTAAATTAATGACATTTGCAAGACTCATGCGTGTTTTGCGTGTGGAACAGCCTGGCTGCATTGATATACAATTGTCAGTGAGGTTACTGTTGCACAGTAGGACAGGACCTGCACAGAAAACCTGCACAAAAGCATGGAGGCCTTACCTCCACTGGTGCATCATTACGGACTTGATGGAGGAGTCAGGTAGGTTGTTGTCGATGATTGGGCAAAGTGGCTTTTGAAAGTGATTGATGGGGAGATGGATGGCAGAGGAGGTTTTAGAGCTTCATCTGTGAGTTACAAAAGTCAGGTTGAAACATTGGGACACAATATGGATCAGACTAGGGTCTATTTGTGGAGGATCAGCAGCATGCCCATAGTGGCATTGAGGGGAGTATAGTGTAGGAGAGGGGTGAGTATTATGCTTATGGGGGATGGAACAGCAGGCTGCTCCATGCAGTGGACCACACAGCCTGGTCAGAGTGGTCCTCTTCTTGTGAAGGTGGCATTAAGCGGTGTGTTGCATGCTCTTTCACTGGTCCATATTGGAATGACTTCATGCATGCTCTACACAAGGAGGGGAAAAAATTAGGGTTCAACATAAACTGTGTCTTTCAAGCTAAAGAATATCTCAGCCTGTGACTTTTACACAGGTGGAAGAATTCTCCTTGCTTTGAGTTTCAAGCTGATCACTTGCACACAGTTGATTTGCTCATGCCTAGAGTACCAATTCCACACGTCGCTCACGTCAAAGTAGCTCTTCACAGGCTGAGGCCTGCTCCTATCTGCTACCAGTGATAGCAGGCTGAGGCCTGCTTCATTGTGACGGCTTGTCACAATGATCATCTTAACTTGGTCCTTGGCCACCATGACCTGTCAAGGAGTGATTAATATCAGGGTCAAATGATGCTAAGAAATCAGTGGACATGAGATGCAACTGATATTTCATTTGGGTTTGCACCTCGGATGCCAATGACCAAAAGAATTGACCCACCTACTGAAATGTTTTAGTTCAACTCCTCACACGCTGCATATCTTTGAGTATAAAATAAGTGCTCCTTGGTACTCTGAGAGCAGGTTTATGATACCGTGACTGCAGCCATGGGGCTGTGCTGAGGTTACTGAAGGAGAAAGAGAATGTGGCCACTCAGTGCAGAACTGATTGATGACTGATAAGAGGCTGAGGGAGCCTGGCACTGACACATGTTTGTGGGTGAGGTGGGGATGTTCTTGCAATCAGAGGGAGCCTAGATCTGAGGGATATGTGATGGGGTGTGAGGAAGTATTTGGAGGAACCAAAGATTGAATGTTTGGGGTTGTGGGATAGAATTGGACTCAGAATTTTGGTCAGTGATCATTGCAAGTTGGAATAATTGACTTACGTGACAGGTATCCCATTTGCAGGTTTGGTACAAAAGATCACACCTTCTCAAGCAAAGTGGTCCAGGTTTCCTCACAATACCCCAGAACAAATGGTAGAATGGTAGGGCTCTGGGGAGTGGTGTAGGTCAGAGGGATCTAGGAGTGCAGGTGCATGGTTCTTTGAAGGTGGAGTCACAGGTAGATAGGATGGTCAAAAAGACTTTTGGCACATTGGCCTTCATCAGTCAGAGTATTGAGTATAGAAGTTGGGAAGTCATGTTGCAGTTGTATAAGACGTTGGTGAAGCTGCATTTAGAGTATTGTATTCAGTTCTGGGCACGATGTTATAGGAAAGATGTTGTCATGCTGGAAAGGGTACAGAGAAGATTTACGAGATGTTGCCAGGACTCAAGGGTCTGAGCTATAGGGAGAAGTTGAGTAGGCTGGGACTCTATTCCTTGGAGTGCAGGAGTAAGAGGGGTGATCTTATAGAGGTGTATAAAATCATGAGAGGAATAGATCGGGTAGATGCACAGAGTCTCTTGCCCAGAGTAGGTGAATCGAGGACTAGAGGACATAGGTTAAGGTGAAAAGGAAAAGATTTAATACGAATCTGAGGGATAACGTTTTCATACAAAGGGTGGTGGGTGTATGGAATGAGCTGCCAAAGGAAGTAGTTGAGGCAGGGACTATCCCAACATTTAAGAAACAGTTAGACAGATACATGGATAGGACAGGTTTGGAGGGATATGGGCAAAACAAGGCCAAACTAGTGTAGCTGGGACACGTTGGCCAGTGTGGGCAAGTTGTGCTGAAGGGCCTGTTTCCACGCTGTATCACTCTATGATTCGACCAAGCATTGCCAAATGAATGATATTATTCCATGAACTCCAATTGATTAGCATGGGTGTCAGGGGTTATGGGGAATAGGCAGGAGAATGGGGTTAGGAGGGAGAGATAGATCAGCCATGATGTAAGATTTGATGGGCCGAATGGCCAATTTCTGCTCCTATCACAGGAAGTGACTGGTCCAATTTTCCAGAATGACACCAGAGAGGCTGGAAATGATTGTTATTTAATTTAAATTTAAAACCAGGCTGTCATTTTCAATGTATTAATGAAATGCCTCCAACACATAATATAATATCATGTTTCAGATTGGAGTCCATGTTGCATTTACAGTTCATGGCCTGATCCTCCACATCGTCTCTCACCCAATGCAAGGTGGTTAATACTGAGGACAAATGCCTCTGGGAATTCAGATTAAATTAGATATGACCGATATTTTCCAACATCATTTCTAAATATCATTTAAAAAATATATATATTTTAATTGTTCCTAGAATGTGAGAATATAGATCAGCCAGGTACTGCGAAAATGGAGTAAGATGGGCGGCACGGTAGCGCAGCGGTAGAGTTGCTGCTTTACAGCGAATGCAGCGCCGGAGACTCAGGTTCGATCCTGACTACGGGTGCTGCACTGTAAGGAGTTTGTACGTTTTCCCCGTGACCTGCGTGGGTTTTCTCCGAGATCTTCGGTTTCCTCCCACACTCCAAAGACGTACAGGTATGTAGGTTAATTGGCCGGGTAAATGTAAAAATTGTCCCTAGTGGGTGTAGGATAGTGTTAATGTACGGGGATCACTGGGCGGCACGGACTTGGAGGGCCGAAAAGGCCTGTTTCCGGCTGTGTATATAT